>NC_056687.1:14788333-15137500 GCF_018350215.1 Panthera leo
GTTTGCAAGAGGTTGGTGCATTTCTCGATGATTGTGCAAACATTCATAATTATGCCCACGGGTAAACATACTGCTGTCTTCTTGGAAAACGGAGGACAAAGAATGTTTATGTGCAGGGCCAGTCATTCCAAGTATCTCTTGTCGGTTTAGACACACCTGGTTACCATCCCCCCCCCCACTTATTGGCCAGGAAAGTTGCCCCACCTGATTTGTAAGTTTACCTGTCCTAGTCAATGTGTGTGTGCTCGCGCACGCGTGGTGGGGGGGGGGGGGGACCTCAGCCAGCCCACACTGGATTAAATCTAGCTAGAAGTAGCCAGAAAGCTCTTTGAAAAACCACTGGGCTCCGGGTTCATTACTACAGGAAACTTGTTCTCTCCTGAGGCACAGAGAAACCTGCTGCAGAGCAACCCTGCAGGCTCAGGAGTCCAGTGGGATAAAACCCATCCCGGAGGATAATGGCCACCTACGCCCTGCAGATCGCTGGACTGGTGCTTGGTGGCATTGGCATGGTGGGCACGCTGGCCGTCACCATCATGCCTCAGTGGAGAGTGTCTGCCTTCATTGGAAGCAACATCGTGGTGTTTGAAAACTTCTGGGAAGGACTGTGGATGAACTGCGTGAGGCAAGCCAACATCAGAATGCAGTGCAAAGTCTATGACTCCCTGCTGGCGCTGTCTCCGGACCTGCAGGCATCCAGAGGGCTCATGTGTGCTGCTTCCGTGCTGTCCTGCCTGGCTTTCGTGACTGCCATCCTGGGCATGAAGTGCACCAGGTGCACCGGGGACGACGAGAAGGTGAAGGGTCACATCTTGCTGACGGCCGGAATCATCTTCATCGTCACAGGTCTCCTGGTGCTAATCCCTGTGAGCTGGGTTGCCAATTCCATCATCAGAGAGTTCTACAACCCGATAGTGGAGACGGCCCAAAAACACGAGCTTGGAGAGGCTCTCTACCTAGGCTGGACCACGGCGCTGGTGCTGATTGCTGGAGGGGCACTGTTCTGCTGTGTCTCCTGTGCCGGTGAAAAGAGCAGCAGCTACAGGTACTCCGTACCTTCCCATCGCACAACCCAAAAGAGCTATCACGTGGAAAAGAAGTCACCGAGCGTGTACTCCAGAAGTCAGTATGTGTAGTATGGTGGCTAGTCGTTAACTTGACCGATAAAGCCATGCCAATGACTAAAGTGACCGCTGTTCTCTAAAAATGGAATCCAAAGGAACATTGATTTGCCATTCTTAACTGCCTAACACTAATTACAGGAACCGTGCCTTGGCTATGTAGGCTTCTATGAGCTATTTCAGCAGAATGAGATATCACACACCGTGCTTTGATTGTTCTAGGAAGTGTAGTAACATGTTTTCTAAAATGATTCATGCGTCTTTGTCTTTCGCCAGTTACTTCAAAATGACACTGTTAAAGACTGTCTTGTTTCACAAGTGTGATTTCTCTACTCCACGGCGTTATGTATGGAGATCAGCGTGTCTGTATCTCACATAAAGAGAGACAGGCTTATATGGTTCTATTTTAAATGAAATACTGATTCAATACACTGAATAAATAAAACTCAACTATTGCTTTTCAAGGGAATCGGGGATAAGATTGAAGAAGGTTAATATTAATTGTGTAAAAACAGCTTAGCAATTAATGCGCGCGATTCCTACGGAAGGTTAAAATGGAGGTTTTAATCAGCAGTGTAAAGGAAGCTAAATGGCTTTCTGATATCCTGTTTTTCAAGCTAGAAATCCTAACTCCTTTATCCTCTTTCCCCAGAGGCCTTTCTTTTCTTGTATATTAAATGAATATCTTTTAAAAGGCAGATACTGTTGTTGAGGAGCTTTGCATTCAGACTGCTTTCCCAGGGCTATCCTGAGAAGAAAGATAAAACTGTAGTCCGAGAAACATTGAAGACGTCAGGAAAGGGAATTTTGTTTTTCCCCTGAAGTTTTTGTGGTAGGAGGAGGATGCATTTTGATGAGAAATCATATATGTGTGTGAATATTTTAACAGCCGTTTGACCATAGACTTTGGGCATTTCTCAATATAAATAACAGGATAGGAAAATGATATCTCTTGGTTTTCAGTTGCTCCCCAAAGGAACAAAACCAGGTTGTCCTTTGCAAGCTGCACCTGCTCCTAAGGTGTGTGTAGATGACTAGGTTTAAATTGTCATTTCGATCCCATCAAAGATACATTTTTTACTTGTTCTATTTTTTATTCATGCTTACTGAGGTATAGAAATACTCTAGCTTTGAGTCTCCCCCAAAGTTGATGCAACCGATACTTCAATTTGAAAGTTTGTATCCATATTCTAACTTAAATGACCACACATATCGGCTTTATGTCCTTTATATTAATAAATTGTGCTTTTTATATAAATTTGATGTCTTTCCTTCTTCTTTTTTTCTATTTATTTACTTGTTTTTTAAAACCCTAATGTTTTCAACTTTTCAATTTTATTTTATTTTATTTTTTTATTAAAATTGTTTTAATGTTATTGTTGAGAGAGAGAGAGAGACAGAGCGAGAGCAGGGGAGGGGCAGAGAGACAGGGAGACACAGACTATGAAGCAGGCTCCAGGCTCTGAGCTGTCAGCACAGAGCCTGATGCGGAGCTCCAACTCACAAACAGTGAGATCCTGACCTGAGCTAAAGTCAGACGCCTAACCTACTGAGCCACCCAAGTGCCCCTCAACTCTTCAATTTTAAAAAGAGGCCACATTTGAAAGATAAAGGTAGACTCGTCATTAATTTTTGAGAATATAAAATACTATATGTTGTTTAACAACATTATTCCTTATAGCCACTGGATTCATACACTAATTTTTGATGCAGACAATATATTTGTAATGTATTAAGATACTGCTGTAGGTTCTAACAAATTGATACACTGTAAATATTATGTATGTTTAAGCCATTTCTATGAAGCCACTATTAAGTCGTTTTTGTAAAAACTTTGCATAGTTAAGTACATTTTTACATCCGAGAAATAGCATCAATTAATATACTGGCTAATGTCTTAGGGGCGTAAGTTATATTTGGACCTCTACTGAATTATATCATCAAATATTATGTGATTAGTTCAATGCACAGATGAGGACACCTGGGAATTGTTCGTTGATTACCCAGTAGAGTCAGGAGAAAGAATAAGGACCATGTGACTTCGCAGCTCATGCTTTTTTTCTTCAGGGAAAGTAGATTTTCTTCAGCATCTTTCAGCTTATCAACGGATCTTTGTATGTGAAAATGCCATGCTTATCTAGTATTAGTTGAGAAAACTTCTAGTGTTTTTTTTTTTTTTTTTTTTTTTTTTTTTCTGGGGTTGGTGATTTTGCAATAGCTAAGTGCTAATTTATCCTAAGCATGCTTGGCCCCTTGGGTCAAACCATTCATGAGAGCCGAAATCAGGGAAAACTGAGCACCTTGGAGAAGTAACCCAATCCTCTAAATACCGGTCTTTACCAATGCCCTTTTTACCTAGAAAGCTCTCCTGAATGCCCCACACTCAATTTTTATTTTCCACTTCTTTTCTCTACCACAATTATAACACTGCTAGTTTTTCTAATGGTGCCACCTCTTGAAGTCTTTTCCCAGTGTTCTATGTTTACTGTCATCTCATCTCTTTCCTACCTGGTTGAGAAAGAAAGTCCTCTAGACTCACAGCCTGCTGGGTTTTCTTGTCCAGCCGCCCTCCACATTCCTATCTCAGTTCTTCCTAAAATGCCCCTCACCCCCTATAATCCTTGTAGAAATGCTCCACTGCCATAAGGTAGGTCCAAATGCCTTAGTGGGTGATAACCGACAGGCAGGGAAATGTCTTGTAATCTTCATGGCAAACTGTATCACATCAGTGTTTTTAGCCAGTATGGTAACAATTATAAAGTCAATGTTCAGAAACCAAAATAACTCACATGCCAAAGGGCCTCTTTCATATTGTGAAAGAGAAGCACTGGAATTAGGAAATGATTCGATTACTGGCAGGCTGAGCATGTTTTATAATGTAGCTTTATAATGTATTTTATGGAAGGACACCTGAGTGGCTCAGTTGGTTAAGCGTCCGACTTCGGCTCGGGTCATGATCTCACAGTTCGTGAGTTGGAGACCCAAGTCGGGCTCTGGTCTGACGCTCAGAGCCTGGGGGCTGCTTCGGATTCTGTGTCTCCCTCTGTCTGACCCTCCCTCCCTCTCTCTCTCTCTCTCTCAAAACTAAATAAATGTTAAACCAAATTTTTTTAATACTGTATTTTATAGAGAAACAAAGTAAAGTAATAGAAAGAACACAGGGGACGTGGTTTGATACCTTACTTTAGGGCTTAGAGCTTTCTCCCCCCTCTTTCTTACTATACCACCTGTTGCCTACGCTAGGCACCCCTTCTACCGATTCTGTATTCCAAATGACTCCCTCCTGCACTGCAAAGACAGTTTTCAGGCTGCAGTATGCTAAGTTTCAGGGATCCAGGGATGTTTTTGTTTTCAAGGAATCTGTGATCTCGTAGTAACAGACAAGCGCAAGAAATATAGCCTTCACTTCATGCCCACCACGTGTTTGGTGCTTTTTTTCTTTACCATAGCGGTCCTCTAAGAATTCTGTAAATTACATATGAGATCAAGAGAACACTGTGTCTCTCATGTTATATGTAACCTGATGTTATACGTAACGTCCCGTGTCTCAAAGTGATGTTATATGTATCGTCCCCTGAAATAAATATAAATGTATGTAAATAAAGAAACAAATAAAAACAAACATTTGTATATAATAAATATAAATATACAAATAAATATAAATAGATGTGTATGCATTAAATATAAATAAATATTTATATAATATATATACCCTAATTCAAGAGCCCGTGTTCTCCCGCATATTGTCTGCCCAAAGGCATCCCTCCCAGACTAAACTTTGTGAATGGAAAATGTGATCTCACCACCTCGTCTCCTAGGTCCCTGGACCTCCCTGGCCACAGCACTCTTCCTCCCTGACCCCCAGGGTGGACCTCCTCACCAGTTTGTGCTACACTTTTCCTCCCCTCTCGCTCCCGTCTCAAACTCTACCTAATTTGCTGCTTCCTAGTCCCTCACATCCATCATTTTTTTTTTTTTCCCTTGGGATGCATTGTGTTTTTCTAGATTCCTGTCATCGGCCTTGTGTTTCAAATTCTCCGGGCCTCGTTCCTTGTCCTGAGGAAGCCTCCCTCCCAGAGCTGCGGGGACAGTGCCTCAGCAGCCCCTCTTTCCAGCTCTGCCCCCACCCCCTGTGTGCAAAGCACAGCCTGGCTGGAAGCCCGCCAACAGGCCTAGCCCAGAGGCCTGCTTTCCGCAGAGCTTCGGGCTCCGCCAGGTTTAGGAGGAAAGAGCAGGGTAGTGTTCAACTCGGAGATTAATGAGACTCAAGGGATCACTGGCGCTGAGGCCCGAGGCCAGGCCTAAAGTTCTGAACTGGGGGCAGGGGGCCCAGGGGGGGCCTGTGGCTTCCACCCGCCACCCAAGTAGTCCTGGGAGGAGGGGAGACATCGGCACTCCAGTGTAGTCACAGGGGGATAATCTCAGAGGCCAGGGAGACTGTGGGAGACTCACGCAGAGGCTGGGCTCCTTCCTATTCGGGGCCCCCCAAGGGTAAGGATGCCAACGGCTGGGTGCTCAGAGGTGATTTCCCAGGGCCCCCGCAGGGCGATGGCAGCTTTCAGGTCACAGGGTCCCTGACCAACGGAGAGGACTGCTGTCACCCTAGGGCGTGCTGTGGCCGTGGTTACGGCAACTTAACCTCCACAAGGAAAGAATTGCAGATCGAATTGCAGGATTCAAAGGCTTCTTGTTACCGGGGCGCCTGGGCGGCTCAGTCAATGGAGAGCCGGACTTGGGCTCGGGTCATGATTTCGCGGTTCGTGAGTTCGAGTCCCGCATGGGCTCATTGGTGTCCGTGCAGAGCCTGCTGCAGATCCTCTCTCTCTGTGTGTCCCTGCCCCACCCCTGCTTGTGCTCGCTCTCTCTCTTTCTCAAGAATAAACATTAATTTTTTCTTAAGTCTCCTTGTTATTACAATAACATGGTTTCCACGTTTAAAAAGTCTGCAGGGAACTGCGAGTTGAGAGTCCGTGTTGAGGTTAAGAACTGGATGTTTGGAAGGCCAAGTAGACACAACGCAGAGCAAACAGACGAAAAGCTGCAGTCCGTGAGGAAAAGCACAGAGGTCCCGGAGAACCGATTCAAGGACCGAAGGGGCCAATTCGGAGAAAGAATAAAGACCCGATGGAAGGATGGGCGGTCACTGAAAAGGAAAAATCAGGGTTTAAAATGAAAGGCTCAAACTTGCAGATAGAAAGGGCTCATTGAGGTCCTGGGAAAACTAAAAAGAGTTGGGGGCTAAATCCTGCAAATGACACCAAAATCAAACAAAACAACGGGCAACGACAAGAAACCCAAGTGTGCAAGTTTGCATCAATCATGAGAAATTACTTAACAATAATGAGCAAAAAAAATCATACTTGCATCCGATTCCTTTAAAGGTTTTTTTTATTTTAAGAGAGAGAGAGAGAGAAAGAGAGAGAGAGAGAAAGAGAGAGAATGAGCAGAGGAGGGGCAGAGAGAGGGAGACAGAGAATCCCAAGCAAGCTCCAAGCTGTCAGCCCAGAGCCCCTGGCAGGGCTTGAGTTCATGAACCCACCAACCAGGAGATCATGACCTGAGCCAAAATCAAGACTCGGGTACTTAACTGACGGAGCCACCCAGAGGCCCTGCATCAAATATTTCTATCACTAACCTAGAAGTTAGAAGATGGCAGAGCAAAGACAGCAGGAGAGCAAATCCCCACCCTAAGGAGTCTACTCCCAGGAAAAACCCGCATTCCCCTGTGAGTGAGAGAAAGGAATTTTGTGGCTCCTCTAGGATCCTACAACTCTGTCCCTCAGACAGCTAATTTGAAGGCAATACTAAAGCAATGAATGGCAGAGGGGACATGGAAGGGAGGACTTGGTCAGCCTTGACTCTTGCAATAAACAGAAGGAACTGGTTGGCCCAGAGCTGGGAGGACGGTTTGCTCCAGGAAAACACTACAAATATGTCACCGTTGATGTTCGAGTTCAGAACTACTGCCTTCCCGATCCTGCAGCTAATTTGGCACTTTTAGTATGGAAAGCAGAAGAAAACAAGAACGTCCAACAGTCCAGCCTCAGACTTTTTTTTTTTTTCTTCTGACCTTCTGCCCCAGGCTCCAGTGCCCATAATCTAGTTGTGTCATTTCTTTGCCATCTGGGATTGTTTCCCCGAGACCTTGATGGTCTCCAACGCCCTCATCATCCTTTATGGTCAGGTGTGGTTGAGCCCTGGTTCAGCAGCAACCAGAGCTGCTCTCCTGGTTCCCTTTGGTTGCATCCATGTACCCCCAACCCCCTACCAGGCGAGCTCAGTGTCAACCCAGTCCTGCTGGGAGACAGATGTGCACCAACTGGGCTGCCTTTCCACCTGGAGAGCAAGCTTAGTTTTCCTTAGACTAAGAGCTCTGTGGGCCCTTTCCTTAACCCCCAAATCACTGTGGGTCATAAATCCTCTCTGGCCTATATCACTAAACCCTATTTCCTGCCCGTTTCCCTAACTCCTCTTCATATGCCAATAAGTACATACGACTATATCGGAAAGAGAAAGGAACTTTCACAAAAATACAAAAACTCAGGAGAAATAATATTCCATTGTAAAGAAAATGCAATAAAAAAAAGACAAAAAGTCAGAACTGAACATTTTCCTCATTCAGGAAAGAATTTATACAATCTTTCTTGCCAATGGGTTAAAAGAAAAATTGGATTTTCTTGTTTTAATTTTTTTTTAATTTTTTCATGTCTATTTATTTTTGAGAGAGAGAGAGACAGAGAGACAGAGTGTGAGTGGGGGAGGGGCAGAAAGAGAGGGAGACGCAGAATCCGAAGCAGGCTCCAGGCTCCGAGCTGTCCACACAGAGCCTGACGCGGGGCTTGAACCCACAAACCGTGAGATCGTGAGCCAAGTTAAAGTCCAGCACTCAACTGTCTGAGCCACCCAAAGTGCCCCTTGTTTTACTTTTAATTTTTTTAAAGATGAAATAAATTTTACTAACAGACATCCAAACACAATAAAACAAAATGGAAAATCATCCATATGCCCACCTCCTTCTTACTTGGGTTTTCTCCAGATACCCCATCCTTTTCCTTACTTACCAGTCTCTAAAATCATCAGCTTTGTTGCTTCTGTCTTTGGTTAATTTTTGTATTTTGCAAATGATGTGTGGGAGGGATGGTGGGAAGGAAAGCCCATGCTTAAAGATTTTTTTTCCTTTGTTTTTGTCTGCAAGCTAGTGAGAATATAACTTGGGCAAGAACCATAAATGAGTCTTTCTACGTCTTTTTTTTCCTTTTCTGAATTGGGCCAGCTTTCCTATGCTTCCCCCCACCCCCAAAGTAGAGATGTGAGTAGATATCTGGAAATCCTCTTTGAAGAGGGAACTGTGATTTATTAGGTGCTAAATTGTAAAAATGCTTTCGAAATTAAACTGCCCTCCAGCTTTAAAGCAGAGAAGCCTTCCGAGAGCAATGAAGCCTGGTCTTACAGCCCAACTGTGGTTGAACACTGAATCTTGATATAATGCTTTTACTTTTATCAAAGGGAGAATGAAAAGAAGAAAAAAAGATTCAGTGCTGGGCTGCATTCTGGTTGTTTCCTACTGAATGACAAACTATCCCAAGTCTTGGTGACTTAACACAACAACCATTTAATATATTATGATTTTGTGGGTTAGAAATTCCAGCTGGGTTCACCTGGCCTGCAGTACTGACTGTAGCTGGTCGTTTGGGTCCAAAGAGCCCATGACAACACTTTCCCTCACTGCCTGGCACTTGGCAATGATGATTCAAGGTCTGGATTCAGATGGGCACCTATCTCTTCCTGTACATGTGGTTTTAGGGCTTTTTCATCACGTGCTTCCAGCAAGGTAGTCAGACACCAAGCATGGTGGATGAGGCCTTTAAGGATCCAAGGGTAAAAAGCAGTAGTTTTAACAAGCCTCGTGGAGCTTCCGCCATTTGCAATTGGTCAAAGGCATCGTAGGGTCAAAGATGGAGAATAAAACTCTAGCGCACCATGGGAGGGCTGGCAAAGAAAGTAGAGCCATCTTCAATTCACGCTAAGTGAAAGCAAAGTTTTAAGAATTTGAAGCGAGTATTTTCTTTCCAATGGACTTACTTCATGAAATGTAGGCATTATTTAAAAGGTGTTTTGTATTTTAAATCAGATAAAAGGAAACGTCTTTCTTATTGGACAAAAGCAGGTGTAAGGACAAATATAAATAAAACAGAAGAGGGCTTTTTTCTCCCTGTTGAAAATAAGGGAAGAGATTTCTCTCTCCTCCTTTTTCTTAGAGCATTAAAGCATTTGCTTTAGAAAACTTGTAAGTGCTTTCTCCTTTCTTCGAAATGTGCGTAAATCCTTAAAAAAATTGTCTGCTTTGTGATCCAGAAATGTCTTTCTGTAGAACTTGGGGGCTCTCCCTTTTAAATGTAAGCATGAGGGAGACATTACCCCATCTCTGTTTTCTGTGGGAGTGTCAGGGTTGCACCAAGTTGAAAAACAACTAATCGGGGCTCCTGGGTGGCTCAGTGGGTTAAGCGTCCGACTTCAGCTCAGGTCATGATCTCGTGGTCTGTGAGTTCCAGCCCTGCCTCGGGCTCTGTGCTGACCGCTCAGAGCCTGGAGCCTGTTTCAGATTCTGTGTCTCCCTCTCTCTCTGCCCCTCCCCTGTTCATGCTCTGTCTCTCTCTGTCTCAAAAATAAATAAATGTTAAAAAATTTTTTTTAAAAAAAGAAAAACAACTAATCATAAAAATAGGAGAAGTTTGTTTCTCTTCCAGATAATGTCATTAGCTAAAGTAGATTATCTCTCTATTTACCAGGTAAATTTTGGGTGAACTGTGTGTGACAAAGGTGTTCTGGAGCCCTTTTTAAAAAATTTTTTTTTTTAAAGTTCATTTTCTGTTTTTGAGAGAAAGAGATAGAGAGAGAGAGAGAGACAGAGCGTGAGTAGAGGAGGGGCAGAGAAAGAGGGAGACACAGAATCCGAAGCAGGCTCCAGGCTCTGAGATGTCGGCACAGAGCCCGATGCGGGGCTCGAACTCAGGGACTGTGAGATCACGACCTGAGCTGAAGTCGGACTCATAACCGACTGAAACCACCAAGGGGACCCCTGTTGTGAAATCCTTTTGCATGAGGAATAGTTCATTGTTTGTCTTGAAAACATGTATGGAATGGGTGGTATTCACTTGACTGTGTAAAAAGGCGAGCTTTCTCTCTTGTCTTTGTAATCCCTTGGCCGATTTCCTGTCATGCTCATTATATTCTGACTTAATGCTTATTCAACAATGAAACTGATTTCTTTCTCTACTACCTTTGTGGAGAAGATTCTGGGTTGGAAAATTTTGTTTTCAATTACATTTCTCCGACATAAGCTGAGATAAGAAAAACCATAGATGAGAAAAATTTCCATAATCTAGAAACTTATGCTTGGTAATAGAGATGTTTGTAAATGTTTTGTAAATGGACTTTTATCTGAGCACTACTTACAAGGATGAAAATTGGAAACAATCTAAGTGCCCCACGGAGAAAGGTTAAATAAGACATGGTATATCTGTGCATATGTCTGTGTCTCTCTGTCTCTCTCTCCCTCTCTCTCTCTCTCTCTCTCTCTCTCTCTCACACACACACACACACACACATCACACAAGGAAATATGTAGAAAGAATTGGATTAAAATGCAAACATGTGTTGGCGTGCCTGGGTGGCTCAGTTGGTAAAGTGTCCATCTCAGATCTCAGGTCATGATGTCCTGGTTCGTGAGTTCAAGCCCCACGCTGGGCTCTGTGCTGACATCTAGGAGCTTGGAGCCTGCTTTGGATTCTTTGTCTCCCTCTCTGTCTGCTCCTCACCTGCTTGTGATCTGTTTCTCTTTCTCAATATAAACAAACATCAAAAAAAAATTTTTTAATGTAAACATGTGTGATTATTGTTTTCTTTTAATTTTTTTCTGTAATTTCATTTTCTTTTTTTTTGTACTTTCATTTTCTAATGAGCAAATATTTTCATAGTGAGAAAAAGTAAATTTATAAATAAATATATTTTAAGGATAGAAGTATATAGAAAACAGTGGATGGTTGACTTAACATGGCAGAAAATCAGAACAGAACTGTGGTGGGAAGGGGTGGGGGAAGATCATTAAATTCTGAGGAAAATGATAAAACTCTGGGGAAAGGTGATGATAAATGACAAAAGAATAAAAAATGACGGTGAATAGGAATCAATGCCCATTTTTTCCAGACCTGTGGAAATAAAAACAACTGGTTTATAACGTTTCAAGCAAAATAAATAATATTAAGTGAAGAGCAGGAGCTGTCTGATAAAGCATTTTGTAAAGACCCAATTCAAAAAAAAATGTTCAATCAAATAAACAAATATAAGTTGTATATTTGAGTTCTACGGTTAAACAATAGCACACCCAGCAAGTAGGTTTTTGTTCCATTCTATCGTTTGACTTTGATTTTTGCATTTAATCCTTTAAAAAACTGTCTTATTCCTTAGAGAGAGAATTCATTTTTTTTTTAGCATGGTAACAGGTAAATATAAGCTTGTAAATTCCCAGGTAGCTAATTTGTTTTAAGCTCCTTTTGTTAAATAATCCATCCTCTGTAGTTTGCTGATGCATTATTTATCAAGTAGTAAATGCATACATGTCTCACTGTCTGTTTCTGGGCTATTTATTTTGCTTCATTGATCTCTGGATCTTTTAAAAGTAGATTATCGCTAATTGATATAAAGGCTGGTAGTTTCATCAAGTCTGTGGACACTTGTCCTGAATATACTTCAGTTCTACTGACTTCTTAATGGAAATACTTTCACAGAGTGTTTGCCTCAATTCACTGCAGAATGAACACCAAGAAGGAGAAAATGTTGTATCACCATTGAGGAGACTGGGTCAAATCATTCATTTTTTCCTTCCTTCCTTCCGTCTTCCCTTCCTTCCTTCTTTTTCTTCCTTCCCTCCTTCCTTTCTTTCTTTCTTTCTTTCTTTCTTTCTTTCTTTCTTTCTCTTTCTCTCTCTTTCTCTCTTTCTTTCTTCCTGTCTTTTTTTTTAAATTTTAATGTTTTATTTGTCTTTGAGACAGAGAGAGAGAGCATGCAAGCAGGTGAGGAGCAGAGAGACAGGGAGACACAGAATCCAAAACAGGCTCCAAGCTCTGAGCTGTCAACACAGAGCCCAACGTGGGACCCAAACTCACAAACCATGACATCATGACCTGAGCCAAAGTTAGACACCCAACCAACTGAGCCACCCAGGTGCCTCTTTCTTTCTTTCTTTCTTTCTTTCTTTCTTTCTTTCTTTCTTTCTTTTTGTTTTATTTCTTTACTTTTCTTGCAATTGTGGCAGGCATTCTTAGTGACTGTCTTGCTCACATGTATTCTTACCAATTTCAAAATCCACTGTGAGGTAAGAGCAGTTAGAACATAAAGGGCATTAATCAATTGGAGAGGGCTTTTATAAATCAAAGTTTAATCAGAAGGCCTTCTACCAAAAATCTATCAGGCACAGTGTAGAAGACTAGAACCTCATTCCAGAAGTCAGGATTCTAATGCTTTCTCCATCTAGCTGTGTGGATTTGAGCAACATATCTAATTCTTGAATCTGTTTCTTCTTTGCTAAGATAAAAACCTATGAGGTAGACTAGATGATACCTTAGAACCCAATCAATGTCTAAAATTGTGAATTTTGAGGGAATGGTATCAGGTTCAAAAATACAGATGTCACTTTATTTTTGCCAATGGCCTTGATAGAAGGTAACTTTAGTGATATCTTGGAACCATAGTCTTCCCATGCTACTTGCTTTTATTTATGCCTGCCCACAATGATATCCTGGAGACTGAATCTGAGAAAAATTTTTTTACTAGATTTCAAAGGCTTACAGACAGGTAAGGTATCTATGATTGTGGCCATATTACCTGGTTTAGGATACATGTATCTCTGACACCCAATAATAGTATCTTATGTTTCCCTTCCTCAGGTACCTGGAGAATGTTTTCAGGTATCTGGAGAACATTTACGTAAGAGCCAAGTTCATAAATGGTAATAGAAATTGCTGAATTTTATTTATATAGGTCAATGAGCCAAGTGGTAAACCCAGAAAACAAGTAAGCTACAGTCTTTTAATAGCGAATCTTTTGAGAACCTGATGAACTGAGAAATTTCCAGAAGCACAGATTTGTGCCTGCCAGGTCTTCAACAGACCCAGTACACTGGGATGACTATGAAGTCGGTCTGACTCACTGGGTGGCATGAAATTGGTCTCCCATCTCAGTTTACATTACCTGGGGTCTCAAACACATGGCGTCGCAAATCCCTCAGTAACAGCTTTGGGAGGTTACCATGTGCCATTTGAAAAAAAAAAAAAAAAAAATCTTGGATTGACTCAGACCAAAATTCTGTGTTGAGTTTCTTTGAATCTAGAGGCTGAAATCCAAAATCCATTCAATCTGATTATTTGTTTGGTAATCAAAGTCAATCTGTTAATTTCGTTCTGTTTCTGATTACATATATCATATGTATGTATACATAATATGTAAAATGTTATGTAGTACTTTCCGTTTAAAGACGTAGCGATGTACAAATATGGAAATCACCTCAAGCTCCACCTGGAAGAGGTAAGAGGGTAAGGAAGTGGAAAAGCAGCACATAAATGTAAATGTATCAGAATCTGAAGGCTGGGCTTTTCCATCACCTTCGCTTCTCATACACTAGTATCACTTCCATTTTGGTGGCAGAAGGGGTTGGTTTGTATCCCAGACATGTTGATAAATGTAGCGCCTCAAATTAATATCCTTTAAATATTCATTCAGTAGTCATACAGTGGCAACAGTACAAACTGATTTATTTTTGGTTACCTTAATATCTATGTTCAAACAAATTCACTTACTGATTCACTTCTAAGAATTAAAGGAAAGCCAACATTGTTTAAAAATCTAGCGAAACATGTTGCCATCAGAGAAGACAATGGACTCATTGGTCTGGGTGTTAAATGCTCCAAGGAAGTAACCCCTGCCATCCGTGGGGCCATCACGTTGGCCAAACTTTCCATCATCCCTGTGTGACAAGGCTACTGGGGGAACGAGATGGGCAAGCCACACACACTGTGCCCTGCAAGGTGACTGGCTGCTGTGCCTCCGTGCTGGTGTACCTCATCCCTGCCCGCAGAGGTGGGCATCGTCTCAACCCCTGTGCTCAAGAAGCTACTGCTGATGGCTGGTATTGATGCCTGCTGTACCTCGGCCACGGGCTGCATTGCCCCCCCTGGACAACTTTGCTAAGGCTACTTTTGATTCCATTTCCAAGACCTAAAGCTATCTCACCCCCGAACCCTGGAAAGAGACTGTTCACTGAGCCTCCCTATCAGGAATTCACCGAACATCTTGGAAAGACCCACACCAGAGTCTCTGTGCAGAAGACCCAGGATACATCTGTGGCCACCACATAGTTTTTTGTTTGTTTGTTTGTTTAATCTTTTTTTAATGTTTCTTTATTTTTGAGAGAGAGAGACTGAGAGCCAGGGAGGGGCAGAGAGAGAGAGAGAGAGAGAGAGAGAGAGAGAGAGAAACACAGACTCCAAAACAGGCTCCAGGCTCCGAGCTGTCAGCACACATCCTGATGCAGGGCTCGAACTCACTGTGAGATCATGACCTGAGCCAAAGTCAGATGCTTAACTGGCTGAGCTACCCAGGTGCCCCTGTTTGTTTGTTTTTTAATGTTTATTTTATTGTGAGAAAGAGAGAGGGTGCAAGCAGAGAAGGGGCAGAGAGAGAAGGACAGAATCCCAAGCAGGTTCGGCATTGTCAGTGGGGAGCCCAACATGGGGCTCGAACTCAGCAACCGTGAGATGGTGACCTGAGCTGAAAGCGAGTCGGGTGCTTAACCGACTGAGCCACTGAGTTGGGTGCCCCCACCACGTAGTTTTATACAAGAAAAATAAAGTGAATGAGAATTTTAAAAAATCTAGCTAAGTGTTTTCTACCTCTCAGTGTTTTCCTCTTTGTTTTTGAGGTCTTTCTGTTATTTTCCAACTACAACACTTCTTAAGAGACAAAAAGCTTTCGTTTTAGATGTGCGAGTTATTACTTGTTTCTAGTAAAAGCCTCACTCAATGTATTAATGTGTTTCAGAATTTCAGCAGAATTGGACTTCAAGTACACGTGAGAAAGATATGGAACAGAAATGGGCATTTGCTGGCAAAAAGAAAAGTGTTTTGCAAATTTTTAACCAGATATGTACTCCTGCAGAATTAGGTCTAATATTGCATATATTCATTGGGTTTAAAAAGAATAAATGGTGACTTTTAAATTTGTCTACCTTTTTCTGGTTATTGGGATAAGAGAGATAATGTCTGGAGACTTTCTGTATTTATGCTGGAAGAATCCTATCTATCGCGGCTGAAAAGGAGAACAAAATTATGGCATGAGAGGATAGAATTATGAGAAACACACTCCCCATGCAGTGATGAAGCCTTCTCTCTGAGCATCTACAATCCAGTTAAAAATAAGAAGTTCTTCTTATTTAAAAAAAAAATAATGTTTATTTATTTTTGATAGACACAAGTGGAGAGGAGAAGAGGAAAAGGGAGACACCCAATCTGAAGCAGGCTCCGGGCTCTGAGCTGTCAGCACAGAGCCCGGCATGGGGCTTGAACTCTTGAACTGTGAGATCATGACCTGACGTCAGACACTTAACCTACTGAGCCGCCCAGGCACTCCTAAATAAGAAGTCCTTCCAACGATCTTATTATTTTTTGTGTTCTGGTTTTGGTGGCCTTCTTCTCCTCCTTCCCACTAAGCTTAACATCAAGCTCCTGAATTTTTCTTTTTCTAAGTATTTCCCAGGTCGGTAATTCAAAAGATCCAGTCCTTCATTCATCAAACATTTGCAGATGGTCTGCACGGAGCTCAGTGCCAGCGATTTCCTCCCGGGCCAGATTGGAGGGTCTCAGCCTCACTCTGTGTCAGCTCTGGGATACAGTGGTGTCTGTGTGAAGAAATTCATAAGCTCAACTGTTGGACTCTAACATGAGCATGTCAGAAAAACCAGTAAATAGTAAATTCTCAGTCTGGATAAGGTGAACCCAACTTGGATTATTCAGGCAAGTAGAGGGGATACCTTTCAGCCTTTATGGGTTTCAGAGCTGTTATAGAATCTGATGAAAGCCATCATATCTCATCCTAAAAAAAAATTACACACACATACACCATATACATATACATATGGTGTATGTGTGTGTAATTTTTTTTAGGATGAGATATATATATATATATATATATATATATATACACACACTGACATGCAAAGTCTGCATGTAATTTCAGGGATTTTATAGACTACCCTGAAAGAATTACATGCATGCATGATTCATTCATTCAACAAATAATTAACAAGCACCTACTATCTATTTATACCACTCTAAGTCTTGACTTTTAAGGAGACCTGAGTTATCTTGAAGGGCCTTTTTATAATTAAAATATATGTTATTTCTTTAACCTTAAGGCTGTTCCTTGCTGGATTCTGTGATGATCAAAAGAGCATTGGGCCTGAAGCATATGAGAAAACGTTAAAATAAGGCAATGGATGGTGAAGGAAATTTAGATTGAAATTGCAGGATTCTTGGGAGCTATGTACTTGATCTGTCTTAGCACCAGGTATGTCCTTCAGTGTTGAAACTTTAGTTTCAAGTAAGAGGATCATATGAATATCCTTGGAGAGTAAAGAATCTGTATACATGTTGCTGTGGGGGAGGAGTGCTTTATTCCTGAAAAAGACAAGAATCTGGACAAATCAAAATACAACATGTAAGAGGAGACCATATAAGTCGACTAGTTAAGCTACCAAGGCTATTAAGTTATACAGACCTAGCTGCTGACCTCACCGTTGCTACCCACTGCTTGTGAAAACCTGGACAAATTATTAAGCCTCTTAGATGATCAGTTTTATCATTTGCAATATTTCAATAATAACAGAACCTCTTAAATTAATTCCTTATAAGATTCAGTATAATGATGCCTATCAAGAATTTAACCAGGGCCCAGAATAGTGTAAGTGTTCCCAATAATATTGAATTACAAATGATCCTTCTTGAAAGGTAAGTGTTGTCTTAAAGATTATACATAGATGTTTAGGTATTTGGGATGAAGACAAGATACAATTTTGGGAAAAAAATTTGGAATTCTGAACTCAGATGAGAATTAATAGATCAACGGCTCTCTATAATCAAAACAGTCACAAAGTGTGAGAGATTATAACCCTAAAATCTCTCTGGATGTCTGGGTAGCTGTCAGTTGAATGACCAATTCTTGATTTCGGCTCAGGTTGGCATCCCAGGATCATGGGATCTAGCCCCATATCAGGCTCTGCACTGAGTGCAGAGACTGCTTCAGATCCCCTCTCTCTCTCTCCTTCTCTCTCTCTCTCTCTCTCTCTCTCTGTCTCTCTCTCCCCCTCTGCCCTTCTCCCCATATATTTCTCTATCTCAAACAAAACAAAACAAAACTCTCTCTTGCTCACACTTAGGAGACTGTACTGGTACCTTGTAGAAAGGTAGAAACCCCTGATTAGTGAACTGAAGAGGGAGTAGTGATGTCACCCAAACACCAGGGGGCGCTCCCGGCTTACTCTGTAAAGAAAACCCCAACCTGGAGTCACCCTTGTAAACTGAGAGGGTGAGAGGTTTATGTGGAACTGTGCTAAATGGTCAGGAGAGGCGTTTGGAACAATTCACTACTATGGCTTAAATTTAGGATTCATCACAAATCTATTTTTTTCTCGCTTATTTGGCTTTCAAGAGGGAGCCTTACTAGAGGCAAAACAATGTAATGCTATTTCTAACATTAAGGCCAAGGTTGCACAATATGACTTGTACCACATGGACTTTTTTCTTTTTTTAACTTTCTTTAGAGACTCCATAGTTTTAAAAGTCACTTATTTCCAAGTCATTCACAGGCAAGATATATTGTATCTACATAAGTAAAATAGAGGAGAGAGGTAGTATTTGCTGAATCTTTGCTTTTCAAGAATTACTTAAATTAAATAATTCAGTCTCCATTTCTCCCTAATATGACTTACCGTTCATTTAACCATTCATGAAAATAGGTAAGATCTTATCTGCTCCATTTTTATTCATTCTTTCATTCAGTAAATGTTTATTGAGTATGGAATATGTGTGAGGCATTGGGAATAAGAAAATTCATAACTATCAATACTTCTACCTCACATACTAAATCACTTGACTTTGAGTTTGCCCCAAACTTACATGTTAGTGAGAAGAGGCAGACAATGGACATCTAAAGAGGCAACTATGTGAGAAAATAAATATACAAATGGACAATGGTCAAACCAAGTATAAAAATAGAACTCTGGCCCACAACCTGTTGCAACCAGCCCATAAAACCCACCTCTTTAATCTATAATAAACAGCGGAGGAAGTTAGCTTGATACAAGTCAGTCTTCTAGGAAGTCAAACTCTATCTCTCTCTCTAGTAATAATCCAGGATGCTGAACAGTAACTTCTTTGACAATTGACCCCAAATGACCAGGAGTTGATTAATAACCGATAGTCTCCTTATTTTTGTCTCTACTTCCAACGTAACACCAACCAGAGAAAAACAAATATGTATTCCTCACCAATTGCTTAGGATGCCTGCTTTCTAGTTACCCTACCTACAGGTTCTCCTTGCACACAGCATCCAGCAAGGCATGCCTTAAGGCTTCTCTTTCTCCACTACGAAGCTTTCCCACTCCTTTGCCTTCCTTTGAGTCTTCTGTCAAACACAGACGACAGTGGCTGACTTCCTTGCTATATAGCAAGCTTAGAGTAAATAGCCTTTGCTTTTCTCCTTTCATTAGTCTTCATTTATTTCCATATATAGAATATGACAGGTTTGGAAAAGCACCATGGAGAAAAATAAATCATAATTAAGGAATAAGAGAACTTGTGGGAGAGAGTTTTACTTTACGAAGAGTGCAAGGCAAGACTTCTTGAGCCAAGACGGAAAGGAAGTGAGGGCTGAGCCATGTGAATATCCAGGGATGGGCATCCTCGTATGGAGCAAGCAACCTTGAAGGGGAGACTGTTCATGCAGTTTGAAAAATGGCCATTTTCAGCATCAATACAGGAAAGAGAGAGAGGGGCCAGGTAGAATTTTAGAGAGGCAGAAAGCTCTAGAGTAAGAAGAAATGTCTTTGGGGGGGGGCGCCTGGGTGGCTCAATCGGTTGAGCGTGCAACTTCGGCTCAGGTCATGATCTCACAGCTCGAGGGTTCGAGCCCCGCATCGGGCTCTGTGCTGACAGCTTGAAGCCTGAAGCCTATTTCAGACTCTGTGTCTCCCTCTCTCTCTCTGCCCCTAACCCACTTGCATTCTGTCTCTGTCTCTCCCAAAAGTAAATAAACATTAAAAAGTAATTTAAAGAAATAAAAAAATAAATGAAAAAAAAGAAGAAATGTTCAAATGTCTTGAATGGAAGAATGGCATGATCTGACTTTGTTTTCAAAAGGCCACCCTGGCTGTTGTTTTGAAGTAGGCCATAGGGAGCAGAAGAGATGCCTGGGGACCAGGTTGCAAAACTGCGGACAAAGATGACGGTGGCTCAGATGGGGGGATAGTTGTGAGGCTCATGGAGAGTCTTTTGGTTTTGAATGTCTTTGAAGGTAAAACTGACGGATGTGTTGATGGGTGGAGTCTGAAGGGTGAAGGAAAAAAGAAGACACGTGGACCAAAACCAAGGCTTTCGGATTCATGAACTTGGAAGGAGAGCGTTGCCACTGAGCAGGGGAGAAGCGGTTTCAGGGTGGCTATTGTTAACAGTTGGCAGTTTGGTTCTAGTCCCACTGAATTTAAGACACCTCTAAGATTTTCAAGGGAAATTCTGGAGAGTTCCAGACTGGGAATAAATCGTGGGTACTGTCAGCATGCATGTAGAGTTAAAGCCATCCCTGTGGTCACCCTGGAACACTGCGGTGTTTAAAGGTTTAAAAAATGAGAAGGAACTCACAAAGGGGAATGAGAAAAGTGACAGGGGAGACAGGAAAAGAACCAACAGAGAGAGTGGCCTCCCCGACACCAGGTGAAGAAAGTATCTCAAGAGTAACAAGGGTGTTATCACCAGAGACAAATATTCAGATGGGTTAAGTAAGATGAAAACTAAGAATTAATGATGGGACTTAACAGTGTGGAAATGGCCAATGACCTTTAAAAGCATTTCAATGGAAGTTGTGAAGAATAAAGTCTGCCTGAACAACAGTGGAAAGCAGAATGGGAGGAGATACGTTAAAGACGGCAAGAAGAAGCAACACTTTGTCAATTCTTACTTTAAAAACGTGAAAAACTGCAGTAAGAAGGGGTTGTGGGGGTCAAGGGGAAGGGTTTTATTTTTTCTTTTTAAAAGTTTGGCTGTGGGGCACCTGGGTGGCTCTGTCGGTTAAGCGTCTAACTCTTGATTTCAGCTCAGGTCATGATCTCATCGTTTGTAGGATAAAGCCCTATGTTGGGCTCTGAACTGAGAGCTCAGAGTCTGCTTAGGATTGTCTGTCTCCCTCTGTGCCCCTCTTGTGCTCTCTCTCTCTCTCTCTCTCTCTCTCTCTCTCAAAATAAATAAATAAACATTAAACAAAATCAAAGTTTGGCTGCATTGCAATAGGTTTGGATGTTGATGGTAAGCAGAATAATGGCCCACTGAAAATGGTCATGTCCTAATTCCCAAGCTCTGTGAATATGTCATCTTCCATGGCAAAAGAGTTTACAAGATTTGACTGATGATCTTGATGAGGGAGATTAGTCTGGATTTTCCAGGTGGATCCAGTGTAATTATTATTCAGGTAGATCCAATGTAATTACAAGAGTTCATATATGGGCAAAAGGGTCAGAGAAGGAGATATGATGGAAGCAGATGTGTGTGTGTGTGTGTGTGTGTGTGTGTGTGCATGTGTGTGTGTGTGTGTGTGTGTGTGTGTGTGTGTGTAAGACAGAGGGAGAGCGAGAGAGCAAGAGAGGTTGAGATTCAAGGGATACTACATTGCTGCACTTGAAGATGAAAGCAGGGGCTGTGAGCCAAGGATACAGGAGCCTCTAGAAGGTGGAAAAGATAAAGATAGGAATGTCCATCTAGAGCTTCCAGAAGGACACAGCCCTGCACATCCGTTTTGTACTTCTGACCCCCTGATCTGTAAGTTAATGGACTAGTGCTCTTTTAAGCCACTAAACGTGTTGCAGTTTGCAATAGCAGCAACAAAAACTAATACAATGCTTTGGGGAATGATACAATGAAGAAGGGAAAGTGATAATGCAGGGAAGAAACAGCATCATCTGGAGTGAAATTTTTCAACCCATATGTTTGCAATGTCACATGTGATCTGGTATACAGAGGGATAGACATAGATAGTGTTTCATTCCAGGGACAGGGCTAGTATAAAATTGAGTTGCAATCAGTTGATACATTCAGTGGCGGAAGAATTTTCCTCAGTGAAGTTCACATTAATAGTATCAACTAAAATTGGGGAACTGGGCACAGACACTGAGGACAGCTATGCCATAGGAGTGTGGGCGAATAATAGACTAGAGAAGAGTAGTAAGACTGCATGACAGAAATAAGGACCCACTTGAGGTTAGTGGCGACGGACTGTCTATTTGTTTAAATTTTTTCGTTAGTCACATTTAGCCTCCGAGATCTACTGCAGAGCCCATGGAGGGTTGGGTTTAATCAAAACAGGTTTTGCTAAAGAAGTGAAATGGGGGGAAATGGGGTTAGAAATTGAGGGTGTGTGCAAGGGAATCTAAGATGCTTTAGGGAGAAAATGAGGACATGACCTAAGTTAGAGACATTAAAAAACATGGTGAATTAGTAAGCTGTCGATTTCAGAGGGATCAGAGAGTTATTGGCAATAGTGTAGGGAGATGGTGAAGGCCAGAGAGGGGGAAGCGTGAGGACATGCTATGGGAGGGTGAAGTTAATTAGATTAATATCCTGTGGGAAGTAGCTTTCTGTGGCTACACATTAGCGTACCCTGTGGAGTGTTAAGTCCAAACCATATTAAATCAACATCTCTTGTATGGTTGAGGCTATGTTTCATTTACTTCTAAAGTTACAGCTAGACACTGCCCACTAAATAAATAATAGTCATTGAATTTACATCTGTTGCATGTATTGTGGGGTTAGAAAGGTAGAATTAGCAAGACAAGTTAGGAAGACATTTCTCTGCTCTAGGAGAGAAGCTCTCTGAATCTACCTGTGTTCCCAACCAAATCACAAATGGCTGCATCTCCCTTAGAGGCAAAATCTATCCCAATTTTTAAAGATATGATTGCACTGTTTACTAGCTTTGTTGTTGCTATTGAAAACATAGCTGTAAGGTCAGCAATACAACAACAACACTGCCACAAAACATTGATTTTGATAGTCACCCATGAGCAAGAGTACCTTTGTGGGAGTCCAGGAGTTCAGTGGATAAGTTTCAGCACACAGTTGGACAAGAAAATAAATAAATAAATAAAAATAATAATCCGAGAATAAACGTATTGTGGAAGGTGAGAAGAACAATTTCACTTTACCCATATCACCCTTCCCCCAAAGCAGCACATCTCAGTGACAAGAAAGTACATCTCCACCTTTGATTTTGCTCATGGGGAAAGTAAAAAGCATATCAAGCGAGTGCCCGGCTTTGCCAGATCAGCCACATGGGATGCTGTTCAGGAGGCCCACTTTTGTCTTACGCTGTTCAGAATACTGAGGTGGACTGACATGGCTCAGGGGTTGAAAGAGGCTGGTGGCAAGACAACAGGACTTGGAATTCATTAAAGGGCCATGGATCCTATTTAACATACTCCATTAGGAAACCCACCCATGTGCCACCTGTGATCCTTCACTTAAGGACCCACCAACTGACTCATGCACATCCTCAGGGCTCCACTTGCCTCATCAACCCCTAGTGGCTGGTACCCTGCACGTGCCTTCATGGACAGTGAATGGGAGCCTTTGTAGAAGGCTTGTGAAAACATGAAGAAAGCTGGCCCATCTCTAGGATTGGAAGAAGGCAATAGGCTGAAAGTGAAGGGACGGAAATAGATAGTCCATACCAATGGAAGCCAAAAGAGAGCAGAGGTAGCCATACTTATAGCAGACAAAATAGACTTTAAGTAAAACAAACAAATAAACAAACAAAAACTATACCAAGAAACCAAAAAAGGTCATTATATAATGACACGGGGTCCAAATCATCAGGAAGATATAACTACTGTAAACATATATGCACCCAACTTTGGACACCTAAATTTATAAAGCAGATATTAACAGATCCAAAGGGAGAAATAGACAGCAATACAATATTAGTAGAAGACCTTAATGGCCACTTTCAACAATGGATATGTGGATCACTCAAATGGAAAATCAATAAGGAAACATTGGGCTGGAATTATATTTTAGATCAAATGGACCTCCCAGACATAAATAGAACATTCCATCCAACAGCAACAGAATATACATTCTTCTGAAGTGCACATGGAACATTATCCAGGATAGATCACATGGTAAGTCACAAAACAAGCCTAACAAATTTAAGAAGATTGGATTTACATCAAATATCTTTTCTGACCACAGTGGTATAAAACTAGAAATCAATTAACAGGAGAAAAATAGGAAAATTCACAAACACGTGGAAATTAAACAACACACTCTTTTAAAAAAATGTTTATTTATTTTGAGACAGAGACAGAATGAGAGTGAGGGAGGGACAGAAAGAGAGAGGGATACAGAGAATCCCAAGAAGGCCCTGTGCTGTCAGTGCAGAGCCCAATGCTAGAATCAATCCCACGAACCATGAGATCACTGAGCCACTCAAGTGCCCCTAAACAACACACTCTTGAACAACCAATGGATCAAAGAAGAAACCGAAAGGGAAACAGGAAAAATAATCTTAAAACATGATAATGGAGGCACAACATATCAAAACTTATGGGATGCAGCAAAAACAGTTCTAAGAGGAAAGTTTATAGTAATAAAAACCTACATCAAGAAAAAAAAAAAGACCTCAGATTAACCTAACTGTACATCTCTGTAAATTAGAAAAAGAAGAACAAACTGTGGCAAAAGTTATCAGAAGAAAGAAAACAACAAACATCAGAGTAAGGAAATGTCAATGAAAATCACAATAAGATTTCACTTCACACTTGTTAGGATGGCTATTATCAAAAAGTCAAAAGAGAACAGGTATTGGTAAGGATGTGGAGAAAAGGAAACCCTTGTAAACCATTGGTGGGAACATAAATTGGTATAGCCATTATAGAAGTTCCTTAAAAAGTCGAAAATAGAGCCATCATATTATCCAGCAATCCCATTTCTGGGTATATATCCAAAGAAAATAAAATCACGATCTCAAAGAGATATCTGTGCTTTCATGTTCATTGCAGTATTATTCACAATAACGAGTCATAATTATTCCAATATGTGGAAACAACCCAAGTGTCCACTGACTGATGAATAAAGAAAATGTGATACACACACATGTACACCCACAAAATTAAATATTAGTCTTAAAAATGAGAGAAATCCTGTCATTTATAACAACAAGGATGAACTTGGAGGACACAACGCTAAGTGGGAGAAGTTAGACACAGAAGGACAAGTACTGAGTAATCTCACCCATATTTGGAATCTAAAAATGTTTAACTCCTAGTAAGAGGGCAAATGGTGCCTATCAAGGACTGGGAGTTGGGGAAACAGGAAGCTATTTGTCAAAGGGTGCAAATTTCAGTTATAAGGTGAGTAAGTCCTAGAGATCCATTGTATAGCATGGTGACTATGATAAAGAATAATTTGTGTACTTGCTATAAGAGCAGATCTCTTGTGTGGTTTCATTAAACAGGCACACAGATAATTAGGTGAGTTAATATATATGTTTATTAATTATTATGTGGCAGTCATTTCATAATGTATACACATTTGAAAGCATCGCATTGTATACCTTAATCATATACAATTTGAATTTGCCAATCATACTTCAATAAAGTTGGAAAAATAAAAAAAAATAAAATTTAGAAAGGCAGTTATTCTAATTGTTGTTTCTTTGTAATTAAGATATTTTATCGTTGGTGTTCTATAATTAACCATAATACATCTAGAAAAGATATCTTTTTATTTATCTGCTTAGAATTAAATGCACTTCCTAAGTCTATTTGGTTGCCCTTTTGCTTTTTTTTTTTTAACTTTGCTTTGAAAAAGCTTTTGCTTTTGATGTAGTCCCAACAGTTTATTTTTGCTTTTGTTTCCCTTGCCTTAGAAGACATAGCTAGAAAAATGTTGCTACAGCCGATGTCAGGGAAATTACTGCCTATGCTCGCTTCTAGGATTTTTATGGATTCAGGTCTTACATTTAAGTCTTTAGTTCATTTTGAGATTTTTTTGGTGTGTGGCGTACAAAGTGACCCAGTTTAATTTTATTGCATGTTGCTGTCCAG
Organism: Panthera leo; assembly: GCF_018350215.1. NCBI lineage: Eukaryota > Metazoa > Chordata > Mammalia > Carnivora > Felidae > Panthera > Panthera leo. The sequence continues at coordinate 14,813,873 of NC_056687.1, forward strand.
TTTTCCAAACACCATATGTTGAAGAGACCTAACTCTGACCACTTGGAAGTTCTGATTTCAGATTCTGACTCTCTGGAAAGTTCGTATTCATTATTTCTGATAATGGCCTTCTTCATTGTATACATCATCCCCAATTAAATGTAACTCTCATTAAACTTACCTTCTCTATCCTTCACAACACTCAAACTTTTTAAAAAATATTTTCCAACTTTTTTTCCTTATTACAGGCAAATAATTCTTTAAATGTATATTTCAATAATTTAAACATTACAAATCTCTTATAAAACAAATTTTACAGTTTTTTTAATTTTAATTTTTCTAGATTTTCCATTTGCTTTGTTTTTGTCTCAAATATGCCTGTTCATTTTTTTGTAAACTTTATTTTCTTCATTTGAATCTATATTTTATTTAATTATACATATTTTTATTTCATAGTCTGTTCCCAATAATCTCAATATCAAGTGTTTAGAAGTCTGATTCTGCTATTTTTGTTCTTCTGCCAGTTCTCACTTATTATGATGTTTCCTTGTGTATTTTGGGATTTATGACTATGAGTTCTGTTTATTGAAATTCTGTCCATGGGAGGGGTGCCTGGGTGGCTCGATCAGTTAAGTGTCCAACTTCAGCTCAGGTCGTTATCTCAAGGTTCATGGGTTTGAGCCCCACGTCAGGCTCTATGCTGACAGCTCAGAGCCTGGAGCCTGCTTCAGATTCTGTGTCTCCCTCTCTCTGTCTCTCTCTCTGCCCCTCCCCTGTTCATTCTCTGCCTCTCTCTCTCTCTTAAAAATAAATAAACATAAAAAAAAAATCTGTCCATGGGAATTCATTGAGGACTCCTTCAGAAGAGTTACATTTTTTCTAGTAGGCACATTTAGGCATTACCAACCCAGATTTGCTTTAAATTAAAATTCTCAGCCTGCAATTTTGTAGATCATGCAAATGGTCTTAATGTAGACCTAAACGTCTACGTGACCATGATGTCTCAGGCTACTTTTGAAATTCTAGACTGAGATAAGCAAATTTTCTTTTTTGTTCACCTTACTGGTGGACATTCTTTCCAGTTTGATCTTTCTCTTTTAAAGTTACTTCTCTTTGAGAATCTCATCCTTCTTCTAGGGTCTCTAAATATGAACCCAGGCTTTTGCCCAAGTCCTGTGGGCCAGCCATCATAACCAGCCATCCTAGGACACCAAGGAATGTTAGATTCCCTAAGGCTCTCATAGCTTTCTCTTTTGCTAGTTATCTAAGAATTAGGTTTCTGCTTAATTCTTATTTTCAAAATATTTCTTCTATTTTCTTGAAAACATCCTGTGCATTAAATACAGTGATTTTTTTTTCTTTTAAGAATTTTAGGGTTTTTTAAATGAGGAAATGATAGAACATTGACTTCCAATGTTAACAGAAAGTGATGAATGTGAAATGAAGTGCTGAATTTATATCCTGTGCTTAATAGCACAAGAAGATTCTCTAATTAAAATTAAATAACCACCGACTTAAACTGCACAAAAATATAAAAACATCTTTCTCAGATTTTATGATTCATTTTAGTATCTTTCTTGTCAAGTAAATAACCTGCTTAAGAAATTGATAATTGGCCTCAATTTTCTTTCTTAAAAAATCTAAACTTTTCTTACTTCTTTTTATTATTTTTATTATTTTTGATTATTTTTAATGTTTATTTTATTTTTCAGAGAGAGACAGACGCAGTGCAGGTGGGGAAGGGACAGAAAGAGAGGGAGACACAGAATCCAAAGCAGGCTCCAGGCTCTGAGCTGTCAGCACAGAGCCTAATGTGGGGCTTGAACCCACAAACTGCAAAATCAGGACCTGAGTGAAGTTGGACACAACAAACTGAGCTACCCAGTCTCCCCTAAACTCTTCTTACTTCTAAGGCTCTCTAATATTTACCTCACCTTCATTCTTGTACCATATAAATCTTACTAAAATGTGTAAACATGAAGTTTTCAATTAAAGATATGACTCATTCCAATATGGAATGAACGTGTTTCAAAAATGTACTTAACCCATTAATGAGAGCCACTAGGTCAGGAGCCCTGGTTGCAAGAATATTTGAGGAAAGCCATACTGAAATAAGTCAAAGACAAACCTCTTTAGTGTCCCAAGAGCAATAAAATATAAGGAATCTTCTGTGCAGAAATTGTTTGTTTTTTTATAGGAAAAAAAAAAATCTCTAAGTTAGCGTGTAATTTCACAAAGTTTGAGCCCCAACCTATAGCAAATACCATGTAAAATATTTCCTAAAAATTAAATAATCCTTGGTTGAGTCTGTTAAGCCATGTGTCTGCGTGGGATTGAAAGGACATGTAGTTCTTATTTTGCCTTATTACTAGGTAGTATTTCTTTTTTTTTTTCATTACAGGTATGGAGTTTATAACAGCAGGGGCTTTATCATTCTTGTCCACTTTTTTTTTAATGTTTTTAATGTTTATTTATTTTTGAGAGAAAGAGAGTGAGGGGGGAAGGGTCAGAGACAGGGAGACACAGAATCTGAAGCAGACTTCAGGCTCTGAGCTGTCAGCAGAGAGCCCAACATGGGACTCGAATTCACGGACTGCAAGATCATGACCTGAACAGAAGTCGGACGCTTAACCGACTGAACCACTCAGGTATCCCCCTTGTCCACTTTTCTATGACCAGTGAGTGCACAGTGGAGTGAGCTGACACATAGTAGGTGCTCAGATAACATGTCGAAGTAAAAAAAAATTAATCAGTGGAACTGTCCCGATCTCTATGCCCTTTTCTCATATATTAATCTGAACTAGGATATCATAGGTGTATTGGACCCGAAACCTCCTTTTATATAAAATATTTGGTCATGTCCTATAGAATATTCTGAAATGAAAGTCACGGATGATATAAAATAGTCATTTGGAAATGTCATTATTATGTTCTACCTGTAACATAAGGAAAATTTAAAAGGAAAATAACTTATTTAAGATAATACATATTTCATGACATAATTGATTCAAACTTCTACACTGAAAGATATAAAAATTAGATGCTTGCTTCTATATGTGGATTCACTATCAATATGAAAGCTACAATAGATTAATATAGATGTTAGGTTTGAGATTCAAATTCCCTGACTACCATTGTCATAGATAACATGATTTTTTTCAAGGATGAACAGTTCTCAGTATAAGTTCCAAACAAAACAAAATTCAACCTGCCCTGGAATTACTGGTCACTGCATTTTTGGGTTTTTCATTTGCATTAGAAAAAGCTTTTACTTCAAAGTGGAGAAGGGTTCTATGACAACGGTAAGCAGCTTTTCACACTATCCTCCAAATCCTTAGGAAGTTGCATGAGATACAGGACAATGCATCTTTGTGCAGGACGTTCTTTTATGTCTTGCTTGTACAAGATAAACCAGTAGGTTTCCATTGATTAAATGCCAGTGAAGTTCCCAATCATTGTGGTAAACAAAGTCCACTCCCCCCAAATACACACACACTTTCAAAAATGCTCCTGGATGGTATTTTCTTCAATTACGCACCACTGATTGAGGAAGATCTTACCCATTGTTTAAAGGGCCAATTTGAACACCATACCTTCATGAGTATTTGCCAGTAATTCCTGTGGACATTATTTCATGTTTTCAATACGTGACATCTTTTATTTTAATGTTTATTCATTGAGAGAGAGAGAGAAAGTGGGGGAGGGACAGACAGACAGGAGAGACTCCCAAACAGGCTCCAGCGCTGCCAGGGCAGAGCTCACACGGGGCTCCATCTCACAAACCATGATCAGCGACCTGAGCCAAAATCGAGTCCCACGCTCCACCGACTGAGCCACCCAGGCACCCAACACTTGACAAGTTTTGAAGTTTGTGCAGGTAGTATAGTGATCCCTAGTGTGTACTCTGCAATCCCCAGGTCTAGGTTTCTATTTCAGACACTTCCTGTGTCCTTGGGCAGTTGACCTAACCCCTCCGTGTTTCAATTTTCCCCATCTGTAAAAAGCGAATGAAATCAAATCGGTAGCTATCTCACTGGATTGTTCTGAGGAGCAAATCCATGTCAGTTACAAGATTAAAGAGGTATCTTAGTACATATTAGGCATTTTTTTTTTTTTTACTTAGTACCAAGGTACTAGTCCTGCTTCTTTAAGTAGATGGTAAGTTCCTTGAAGGTGAGCCTTTTTTTTTTTATTTAAAGAAAGGCAGGTTGCCCCATGCAGCACCTCATTTGGATATATCTGGAGTCTTCGAAGCTTGACTACCTAAGTTCTCCTACACGCGGACCTTGAAAGCTTGTTTGAAGGTTCTAGCAGGGGAGCACTGCTACTCAAAATACCCTTGACTGAAAAACGGTCCTCCTCTATCGGGAAGGTCGTCCTCCTTGACAGAGTGAGCAGCTTCAGCTTCAGGAGGGAAGCACCTGGAATGGTGAGGGAGGAAAGGACACCCGCCTGGCCAGCTGGATCAACCGTGGCGATCAGTGGGATGACAGACGTCACAGCCACATGGCCCTGAAGGTGGAGCATTTGAACAATGGTGAATAAACTGCTGATAAGGGATACGTATGCATTTGTTAATTATGTATATTTAGTTTGAGCCGTTGCTGGACCACAATATCTTCACAACACAACTCTTGAAAACGTGTTAGAATTACAAAGTGTATTTTGAATATTCCCACAAAAGAATTGTTACTTCAAAAAAGAGTGCCTAAAAGCAGGGGACCCTAAAACCATCTTTTCTTGTTACCGATTCATATAAAAAGCTTTTGGCCAAGTCACTGAGCAGCTCTATATTTTCACTTTTCCCACAACCGAGTACAGATACAGCACCTGCTCCTGCCCTCTCTCTTGGGAATGTTGTAAGGTTAGATAACGTGTATAAAGCCTTTGTTCCTCAGACCACAGTACAATTACCTGTCTTCTTATTAAAATGTTTCTGTCCTGTGACATCGGTCATTATAAAGGGTCTTGGTGAATCATGTCTCCTATGGATTCTCTCTGCCAGAGGAAGGTGTGCCTATCTCTTTTTTCTTAACCACTAAACACTACAAAATATTCACTACCTTATTATATAGTTGAGCAGTATTACATAAAACTTCAAATGTTCTCACCATCAGCTTTTATGGTCCTCATTAAAAAGTTCAAGAAAGTACAGAATTCGGATCGTGGAGAGTCTGGATTTTATATTTTCATCTTTCACAGTGAAGCATTAACTTTCAAATTAACCATGGAAGAACCTGACAATTTGCATCCTCTGCAAGCAAATGTATAATTAAGCGTCAATTGTTACTGACTTTTAATTTGTTTTTGTAAGATAAATCCGTAAGTTTTTAAGTCTAAAGAAGCGTGTAACTGGAGTTTAACTAAATGTACCAAACTTAAGGTAGCATACGGTATTGTAAAATGTGGCTCTGAGGCCACCCTGTCTGAGCCTGAATCTTGGCTTTACGTATTAGCTAGATGACATTACACCTTAGTCGGCAATATCTGGTATCCTTTCCTGAAAGATGTTGATGAAGATAATGCCAAACCTAGGGGGTTATTTTGAGTCTTAATGATGATAAGTAGTAATGCAGATTACATGGGTAATGATACACATCATCTGTGTGACACATCTAAATGCTTACTTAAATGTTAACCATGATTCTTTGTGCTGGGGGCTTGTCCAGTATAATGCATCCCTACCCTCTACTCACTGGATGTCAACGGAATCTCCCCAGTGTGACCGGAAATGTCTCCAGATATTGCCAAATGTCTCCTGGGGAAAAATCTTGAGAACCACTGTTTCATAATGTAATAAGTTTTATGGGGAGGAGGTGGAGCCTTTATGAAATGACATCATCTGTGAAGGCCAGAAGCAAACAGTCTAATGGGGGAAAGAGACCTTTAAAAGACGATGGATTGGGGCGTCTGGGTAGCACAGTCGGTTGAGCGTCCGACTTCGGCTCAGGTCGTGATCTTGCGGCCTGTGAGTTCAAGCCCACATCGGGCTCTGTGCTGATGGCTCGGAGCCTGGAGCCTGCTTTGGATTCTGTGTCTCCCTCTCTCTCTGCCTCTCCCCCACTTTTGCTCTGTCTCTCTTTCTCTCTGTCAAAAATAAATAAACATTAAAAAAAATTTTTTTTAAGATGATGGATCTCATTTGAACTGAGATCCATCCAAGCTTGAATTCAGGCTCTGAACAGTGTTGGCAGTCTCCGGTTGCCCCATTTCCTTATTTTCAAAATGTAGATTAACTGTTAGAACTTAGCAGATAGTTCAAAGAGTTAGCAGCAAAATAAATGCATAAAAGTAATAAGTTTCTTATTTTATAGTTCGTGATTATAATAGATAAAGGACCCAAATCATAAGAGCAACAAATATATAAAGCTCCCAGAAATAAAATCGGCAAAATAAAACACCCCAAATTAAGCTATCCACCATAAATACTAAGGGATATCAATAGGATAACTAGTATGAACCTTTTAATCTTGTGAAACTGTTGACCATTTTTAATATAATAATAGTAGTCACATGTTGCCTATCAGAATCCAATGTGGTTTTTTGCTATCAATTTGACACAACTATTTTAAAGTTCATCTGAAAGAAAAACCAAAAGTATTTAAAAAGTAGACAATAGTTATTTTTTAATAAAATTGCAATAACTAAACTGTTATATATTAATGTGAAAATAGACTAAAAAGAAATCCAACCCAATTACATAAACAGACAATATGAATAGATTTCTAGCAAATTATCAACCCATGAGGCAGAATATAAAATCCAGAAATAATCTGAGTATATTTTTAATAAAATAGTCTGAAAGCATTTGTTGAACCCATACTATCTTCCTGGAATTGGTATAAATATTGGGGATATAGTAGGCCATAAGACATAATATGTTCTTGTTTTCTTAGTTTACTTAAACAATTTAAAAATCAACTTATAGATTTATATTATAATGTTTAATGACGATATGTGATTTTAAAGAAATTGTAAAGGAAGATAAAATGACAGAGTGATAGAGAAGTTCCAGTTTAGACTGAATGGTTACTGGTCAGGGAAGTCTCATCTTAATAGGTAACATTTGAGCAGTGATCTTAGAAAAACAGATGGGAGTCTCTGAACATATCTTCAGGGAAACCATGGAGGGCTCCTTGGCCAGAACAGTGGAGTTTTAGTCAAAGAAGGAACTAGGGACTATATATTGTAGGGATGCTGGATTTTATTCTATGTGTGATGGAAACACATAGGAAGAAGCGGGAGACATGATCTATGGAGAATAAACAGAGACAAAATGGCAGCAGTAAGACTAATTAGAAAATAATTTCAGTAGTGTAGTAGGTTGGACCATGATGTTTGTGGTGAAGAAGGTGAGAAGTAGTTAGACTTGGGATTGGAAAGTGAAACATGAAGAACCGCGATGGATGGCATGTTGGATATGGACCAAAGGGGTGAGTTAAGGATGCCTTGAAGGTGGTTGGTCTATGAAACTGGACTTATAGAGATTATATTTACTGAGACAGGGAAGAAGTAATTTGGGAAAATTTGGGTAATCAAGAGTCTGGTCATGGACCAATTATGTTTGAGGTATCAATTGGACCCCAATGTGGAGAAACACCCAACAGGCTGTTAGATGGATGAGCCCAGAGTTCAAGGAAGTGGCACCGACTGGAGATAAAAATTTGAAGATGTTATCAAGCCCCAGGTTGGATTAGGTCACAGAGAGTATGCCTGCAGAGGAAGAGGTATGGAGACCCAAGGTACTGGATGAGCCAAGCATAGGCCAATTTGATATAATATGTACATTTGTAATTTTTTTTCTATTATTGTTATAACAAATTGCCACAAACTTGTGGTTTACACTTCACAAGTTTATTACATTACAGTTCCAAAGGTAAGAGGTCCAAAACGGGTCCCATTGGATAAAATCAAGGTAGAAAGCCAGGGCTGGGTGTGTTAGAGAGGTTTTTGTTGTTGTTTTGTTTTGTGTTTTATAGAACCTCTATAAAGAGAATCTGTTTCTTTGCCTTTTCCAGCTTCTAGAAGTTGGTTCATGACCTCTGCTCTCCATCTTGAGAGTTAGCAACATCTGGCTGTTTTTTACATGCTGTCATTCCTCTGACTCTTCTTCTACCTCCCACTTTTAAGAATCTTCTTGAGGGGTGCCTGGGTGGTTCAGTCAGTTGAGCGTCCGGCTTCGGCTCAGGTCATGATCTCACGGTTTGTGAGTTCGAGTCCTGCGTCGGGCTCTGTGCTGACAGCTCAGAGCCTGGAGCCTGCTTCCAATTCTGTGTCTCCCTCTCTCTCTCTGCTCCTCCCCCACTCGTGCTCTGTCTCTCTCTCTCTCTCTCTCTCTCTCTCTCTCTCTCTCTCTCTCAAAAATAAATAAACATTAAAAAAAAATTAAAGATCTTCTTGATTACCATGAACCCATCCAGGTGATCCAGGATAATATTCTGATCTTAAAATCATGTGCAATTATCTAAGTTCATCTATATATTTAACTCCTCTTTTCCATATAACTGAAAATATTTATAAGTGGCAAGTATTAGTATATGAACATCTTTGGGGGGCCATTTATTGTCCTGCCTACATTAATAAAGCCAGCATGTGTTAAAAAAATGAGAAAACAATGGTTTATTCCATAAAAGATGTGGATATAACTGGTTTTAAAATGTGAAAAAAAAAGATTTAGAGTGAATTCCTCATCCCATCTCATATTAATTTAATGATCAATATATTCAAATTTCCTTGGAAAAATCAGAACCTTATTGGGAATTGGAATAATTTATGGAAGAGCACACTAAGGATTTCAATAAAAGGATAAAGGAAAATAGTAACTGACTTGTGGCATATTAGCATTGTATGAAGTATGTACAACAAAGCAAAGCATAAGTAAAATTTAAAGGCAGGTAACAACAAAGACTATAAGTGCAGATTTCATAGTGTTATTTCTAATATATAAAATTAATGTATACTTTTTTAAGTTTATTAGGATTTTTACGTCCTTATAAGCAAAGAAAAAATTGTAAATCCTTTAGAGGTCTTGCCAGCTATTTATTTAAAGTTTTTATTCAGATTTCAGTTAGTTAACATACAGTGTAATATTAGCTTCAGGTGTGCAATATAGTGATTCAATATTTCCATACAACAGCCAGTGCCCATCACAAGAAGCGTGCCCCTTAATCCCCAACACCTATTTCTACCATGCCCCTACCCACCTCCCCTCTGGTAACCATTAGTTTGTTCCTTAGAGTTAAGAGTCTGTTTCTTGGATTGCCTCTCTGTCTCTCTTTTCTTTTCCCTTTGCTCATTTGTGTTGTTTCTTAGATTCCACATATCAGTGAACTCATATGGTATTTGTCTTTCTCTGACTTATTTCTCTTAGCTAAATACTCTCCAGTTCCATCCATGTCATGGCAAATGGCCAGATTTCATTCTTTTTGATGGCTGAGTAACTCCATTATATGTATGTGTGTATATATAATATATATCTTTATCCATTCATCAGCCAGAGGACACTTGGGCTCTTTCCATAATTTGTCTATAGTAGGTAATACTGCTATAAACATTGGGGTGCATGTATCCCTCTGAATTAGTATTTTTGTATTCTTTTGGAAAATACATGACAGTGTAATTGCTGGGTCATAGGGTAGTTCTATTTTTTAACTTTTTGAGGAATCTCTATACTGTTTTCCTGAGTGGCCACACCAATTTGCGTTCCTACCAACAGAGTAGGAGGGTTCCCCTTTCTCCACATTCTTGCCAGCACCTGTTGTTTCTTGTGTTGATTTTAGCCATTCTTCAGGTGTGGAAATAATTTTTAAAACATACCTACCAAAAGAAAAAATGATCAAAGAAGATAAATAGATCATTGGCAAATTTTTTTTAAGATCCTGAAAATAAATGAAACATAGTAATTTAGTCACGCTAGTAATCACAGAAATGTGAAGTCTAACAATCATAAAATACTGTGCTCCACCTATTAAGTTGGATTTTTTTGTTATGATAACCTAGTGATGGTAAATAAACAGAGTAATAAGTACTTTCAAACACTGCTGATGGGAAAGTTTTAAAATATATATCTCAAATCTTCAACTGAATAAACTAATAAGTGGGAGAGGAAACACAAAGCTCCCATGCTGAAGAATTCCAAGTGGTGTATATAAATGCTCCATTCCTATACTGTGGGCAGTGTATAGTGACTTCCTTCCAAAGAGCTCAACATGGGAAGTAGGTGGGAATAACTGTGCAGTAGAGAAATCTGACAAATCCTACGCCAGCCAGATGAACAAGGTCAACACAGTCATAAATAGTATAAATAGCACTTTCGATATTATGTGATGAAATGACACTTTACCACTGTGATCTTCTTTCCCCAATCCTGTAACCTGTCTAATCATGAGAAGTTCCAGTAGAAAATCACCATACAAAGTAACAGAGCAGCACTCTGCAAATATGAGGCAAGTTTGAGAAACTGTCACAGCCAAGTGCAGCCTAAGGAAACATCACAACTAAAGGTAAGGAGGTGTCTTGAATGGGATCTTGGAACAGAGAAAGGATTCTAGCTGAAAATCTGAAAATCTAGGAAAATTTGAAAAAGCTAGGAACTTCAGTTAATAATCATGAGTCGAGGGGAGCCTGGGTGGCTCAGTCAGTTGAGCAGCCGACTTCGGCTCAGGTCATGATATCGCAGTCCGTGAGTTCGAGCCCCGCGTCGGGCTCTGTGCTGACAGCTCAGAGCCTGGAGCCTGTTTCAGATTCTGTGTCTCCCTCTCTCTGACCCTCCCCCATTCACGCTCTGTCTCTCCCTGTCTCAAAAATAAATAAACGTTAAAAAAAAAATTAAAAAAAATAATCATGAGTCGATATTGCTTTATTAATGGTGACAAGTATATAACTGACATACCAATGATGATGCCCATAATAAGGGAAACTAGGTGTGAGAAATAAAAACTCTGTATTAGCTTCTTAAATTTTTCTAAATCTGAAACTCTTCTAAAAAAATAAGGTCTTTGTAAAATATAACAAAATGGACTATTTTGTTTATCTGAAAGACTGTCATAAAAATAATTATTCAAATTTTTTTAACATTTATTTAGAAAGACAGAGTGCGAGTGGGGGAGGGGAAGAAATAGAGGGAGATACAGAACCGGAAGCAGGCTCCAGGCTCTGAGCTGTCAGCACAGAGTCCGACTCGGGGCTTGAACCCACCAACAGGGAGATCATGACCTGAGCTGAAGTTGGATGCTTAACTGACTGAGCCACTCAGGCGCCCAAAAAAATAATCATTAAATGAATATACACTAAAACCTTGGATTGCAAGTAACTTGTTCTGCAAGTATTCCGCAAGACCAGCAAACATTTCTAATACATTTTAACTTGATAAATGAGCAATGTCTTGCAATACGAGTAGTACATGACTCCAAATGTCACACGATCACAACTGATCCAATGGTTCTTGATATTTGCTTTGATATACAAGTGCTCTGGATTACAAGCATATTTCTGAAATGAAGTATGCTCACAAACCAAGGTTTTACTGTATTTTGATCAAATTTTGATTATAAAATGAGTATACAGAAAACTTATTTACTACATACAATAAGTTAACCAATTTATGTTGATTATTTTATTTAATCCATATAAACCGGAGAGAAAAGTGAGGTTCAGAAAGGTATGTTGGTATTCTTTAAACTGATATCCACAGCAACCTGAGAGTCTCAAAAATATGTAGGGACACATCTGCTCACTGAGAGTTTTTAGTTATGTTGGATTATCTGGATGATGATTATACTTGCCTTCTGCCCTATGATTGACCCAAGTAATTATTTAAAGTGAAAATATTAAACATGTAATGTGCGTGATATGTATCTGGCTTCTTTCAGGCTGGCTTGTCCAAATTTTAATTTTTTTTAACATTTTTGTTTATTTTTGAGAGACAGAGACAGAGTATGAGCGGGGGAGGGGCAGAGAGAGAGGGAGACACGGAATCAGAAACAGGCTCCAGGCTCCGAGCTGTCAGCACAGAGCCCAATGCTGAGCTTGAACCCACAAACCATGAGATCATGAACTGAGCAGAAGTCAGACGCTCACCCGACTGAGCCACCCAGGCACCCCTGGCTTGTCCAAATTTTAAAGTAAGGATATTTGGTCTGCATAACCTAGTTACTGTTCGAATTATTTTTATTGTTTGTACAGATATCATTGCGATGTGAGAGTTCTCAATTTAAAGAAGTTCAAAATTAGCCTTTAGTTTGTTAACTCATATAATAAACGGAGACATTGGTTTGCCTTCACGGAAATGACATTGCACACTGACAATTTTTTTAAGCACAGGTTAAGTGTAGTCACGGCATACTGTACATATGTAAAGCTCAGACCACAAAGCTAGCTAGTGGGATATTGAATCCTTAAAACACAGAGACACTCAGGCAATATCAAGTGAAAGAACTTGCTAAGCTTTTCTCATATTTGTATCAGATGATATGAACAGATCTAGTTTTGTATAGCTCATAGTAAGTATAGGAGTAAAGATGTAATAAAGAACAGTACATTTTAATTTGCTGGTATTTTACTTATGGGCAGGCTCTCAGATGTTTTGGCTTATCAAAATATTGGATCAATTGAAGAACAGTTTCATTGTTAAAATGAAAAAAAAATGACAGTGATAAATGAATGTTTCAAATCATGGCGCATCACACTCTAAATCCAACAAATAGAAAATGACTTGTGGAGTACAAATTATAAAAGTATACCCTCTGCTAGTAAATCTAACCAAAATTTAGTTTTAAAGATTCAATAATATCTAGCAAATCAAAGTAACACGGATAATTTAAATGTTATCAGTTGTGCAGTTTTGTTTGTATTTAATCTGTTGATTATTTCGGTTTTATGTTGTTTTGTAAGAGCCATAAGCATAAAATTTCATACCCTGTATCATGTCTGAACATAACCAAAATAGTATGATAGAAATGGCTTTTGAAAACTTGTTCTTCAAAGGTATTCGAACATAATTCACAGTTGAGAAGCACTATACAAATACTCCAGTTGAGGTGTTTTCAATGATAATGGGTAAGCATGCCCTCACTTGCTGTTTTAAAAAAATAACATTGCCTAATTGCAGAAAGATAAGCGCAATAAATCCATCATTTTTATTTCAAAGCTTTTCACCACCTACTCACATAAGATAGAGTTTAACTAGAAATATAAAATATTTACACTCAAGATTCTTGTCAAGGAGAATAACCTCTGATTCACTCTCGAGTCTCAAAAGCTCTACGGAGAGAAATAATATGAATGTAAAATTACCTTAAGGATATACAACCCATCCATTCATATAGATCAGCGCCTCTCAGTCCCAGCTGAAGACTCAACTCACCGAAGACACATACAAAATACTGATGCCTGGGTCCTCTCTTGAGCTATTTTGATTTAATGGGTTTGATGGGAGACCTGATATGTATAATAACTTCTCTCCCAGGATTCTAATTAAAAGCCAAAACCGAGAACCACTGAAACAGAAACTCTAAAGCAGTGCTTCTCATACAGTCTGCAAGCTGGTATGACAGAGGGTGTTTTCACAATCCTGACGCCACTATCACAAAACATAACATAAACAAAAATTCTGAAGCCACAGCCCCGCCCCCAGGCTCCTGGTTTAATGGGATTGGGGTGGGGCCCCTGCACTGGGATTGTTTCAAAGCTCCCCCGGGGTGATTCTAATGTGCACTCGGGCTGAGAACCACTGATCTAAGACCTGAATGCCTGGACCACATCATTTAGGCTCCTGTAAAAGAACACCTGGGCAAATTTGTCTACTCTATTTACTGTAAGGATGTTGTTCATTGTATTCCACAGTGAAAGAAGTTCTTTCTGGTGTCAGAAGCAAAAAGAATTATGTAACCCTTAAAGACATGTCTCTCTTTTTATTCATGGACATTGCGTGACTGCTAAAACACTCCAAGGCAAGTTCATGGCCAAGGCTTAGCAAACGTGGTGCCTATTTTGTGGACAAACTTCATGCATTTTTATCTTCTATATTCTACTCTTGTTTTACCCTGTCCCCCAAATTCTCATTTGCTTTTCAGTAATCACAAGGCTCCTTGTTTTGTCTTCTATTTTGGCAAGTTGTCTTCAATTATTTCTGCAGCCATATGAGATAGAAAAAAATAAATAAATAAAGGAGAGAAGGAAAAGGGAGAGAGGAAGATAAATCCAAAGGTTTCTATAGCATATTCTCAACTGTGTGCAGAAGCAAAACCACATACACTGAATACAGGCTTTCATTACCTGGAGTGAACTCAGATTTCACTGATTGGTTTCACACCAAAGGTCCATATAAATACTGACACGTAAGTAGCCTTAAGACGATTGAGTTTCTTTTAATTTTTTTTTTAATGTTTATTTATTTTTGAGAAAGAGAGAGAGCGCTCACACCTGCGAGGGGCGGAGAGAGAGGGAGACAGAATTCGAAGCACGCTCCGCACTGCCTGAGCAAAGCCCAATGTGGGGCTCGAACTCAGGAACTGAACTGTGAGATCATGACCTGAGCCAAAGTTAGATGCTCAACCGACTGAGCCACCCAGGTGCCACAAGACAGTTGAAATTTGAGGTAGTAATGCAAGATAATGGGTTAAATTCAATCTACCAGCTGGTGGTATTAAACCTAATTTAGTTGGTTTTTAGATTACTCCCAAATGCATTCCTGGAATAGAAGCTATTTAAAAAAACCTACCAAATGAGGTGTTTAAATCGTGACTTCGTATATTTCATCATATGAATACAGGCTTTAACTCTGTAGAAGTATTCAAATTGTGAATTTATAATTTAAGAAGATATAATTAAGTATTGATCCTCAAGTTAGAGGACAGCCTAAGTAAATGAAACATTGTATTCATTCATTCATTCCTTATTCATTCCAACAATATTTCTTGAGCAGACAACTACTGGCGTGCTCTGCGTCAGGCTCTCTGCTGGGCGCTGGGAATCTAATGGTAAGCAAATTTGACACCGTCTCTGTTCGAGTAGAATCTACGCTCTAGAAGGGAACAGACTTAAATGGAAATGCATATTTGTTGAGAATTGGTGGAAAATGCTCTGGAGAAAAATGCAGTTCTATGAAAGACTAAAACAACGGCAGGGGTGGGGAATGATATGATCCAACTCAAAACAGGTTTCTCTTGTGACTACATTTGGATCCAAATCTGAAGGAGAATGAACGATTATTAGATGGGCAGGGTTACACAGGTCAGGGGAATGTGGAAGGTGCTTTAGGTAGAAAGAACAGCATTATTCCTGAGTCAGTAATAGGGTAGGAGCCCGTCTCTGTATGTGTGTATTCATGCATTTACCTCCATATAGTAGTTTCAAATCAATCTCATAGACATCCAGTTAAAACTTTTCCAACTCATTTGTACTTGTTAAAACTTGCCCTGAGCACTGAGGGGGACAAGACGTCATCTTTCAAAACAGACACACAGTAAGTTAGGAGAATGCCTGAACATTTTCAGGTGTGTAACTCCTGAAAAGGGAGAAAAGTAAGGCCAGACAACGACGCTTTGAGTGTCCTAAGTTTTTCATTCTGATGTTACACGTCCACCCCTGTTCACTTCAAGCGGAGGCGGCAGGTGAAGCTCTGACATATTTTTACAAGAAGTCAAAAGTCCCTCAACCTAACTTCGATTCTCTAAGACCCCAGAACAAGTCCCAGGATGACAAGACGATAGAGTGAGTCAGCAGTCTGTGTGGCCAGATTGCTCTCCCTGATTGCGATCTGATCATAATTTGTCAACAGGATGGAGGTTGTAGATTCTTACATACGTGTACAGCCCAGACTGTCCCTGTGAGCTGCAAAATATCTAATTCTTTACAGCCTCTACCGGGATGGCTCCCAGCCGACTCGGGCTCTACGTCTGAAATGTAATTCTTGATCTATTTCTAAGAGGTCACTCATCCTTCAAGGGTCTGTCACCTCAATACACGCACCGCTGGTACGATGACACTCCTGTCAGTGGAGACAGTCACCCGTGACTCGTTTCCCACCTCCAGGCCGTCGGCCACCCTCACCAGCTACAACTCCGATGCACGGTGCAAATCCAGCCACTCTCCTGCATCCCCTGTACGCTGACCGCCTCCCTCATCTTCCAGTTGGATGATCGCAATAAACTTCTAACTGGTTTCTTCCTATTCTATTTTGCGCCTTTCCAGTCCTTTCCTTCAGAATATCGATCTGTTGTGGTTTGGGGGTTTGCTTTTGCTTGTAGCACAAACTCGATCGTGTCAGTTCCATGCTTGAAATCTTTCACTGGCTTTGCATTGATCTCAAGAGAACATTGTTCACAAGAGCCCACACATCTGGACTTTGCATTGGTAGCTTCGTCTGCCCGTTACTGCAGCCCCCATGTCCCTTGTGTTCTAAGCCTTCCATCTGCATTAGCCCCAAGTTGTCTTCACCCACGGAACTTTCACTCACTGTCTCCCATGCCCGGGATGCCCGTTACCTGATGATCTAATTCCTACTCAGTCTTCAGGTTATAGCTTAAATATTGTTTTGTTAGCGAGCCTTTTCTTTACCTCGTAATTAAAATTACGGTCTCATCTGTTTATACTCTCATTGTACCTTATTTTTTCTATACTCTGATTTTACCCATAGCTGTGTCTCATTTTGTACTTAGGTATTTTATTTTTATTTTTATTTTTTTTGCAATTGCTTGTTTATTATTTACTACTCTCACTCAAACAAGGTCTGTGAGGGCACAGAATGGAGTCAGGGTCAGAAGATAAGTTTTATTTATTTATTTTTATTTATTCATTTTTTAAAAGGCAGCCTTTTTATTTTTAATGTTTTATTTATTTTTGAGAGAGAGAGAGAGAGAGAGAGACGGAGTGCAAGTGGGGGAAGGGAAGAGAGAGAGGGAGACACAGAATCGGAAGCAGGCTCCAGGCTCTGAGCTGTCAGCACAGAGCCCGACGCAGGGCTCGAACCCACGAACCGGGGCTCGAACCCACGAACCATGAAGTCATGACCTGAGCCGAAGTCGGACGCTTAACCAACTGAGCTACCCAGGCGCCCCAGAAGATAAGTTTTAAAGCTGAGCACGGGCCAGTCCAAGGATGGGTCTTTTGCATCATGCTAAGGGATTTGGATTTTGTACTGGAGGAAGAGGAGAACTTTTAAAAGAATTTAAGTAAGGTGGTGGCTTGCTCAGAATTTGATTCAGGAACCTCTGTGTGGTCCCCAGTGGAGTATGGATGAGAAAAGAGTTAAGACCAGAGGCAAGGAGACTGGAAAAGACATCACTGGATTGATTCGGGTGAGAGAGCTTGAGATGAAACTAAGCACAACAATGTTACCACAAAACTATTTTCTGATGTTAAAGATTTTATTTTCAAGTAATCTCTGCACCCAACATGGGGCTCAAACTCACAACCCCAAGAGCAAGAGTCATCTGCTGTATGTATTGAGGCATCTAGTTGCCCCAAAAGACAAGAAATATTTTCAATAAATTAGAATATGCTGTTAATCAATAGTTGGGTTTCCTTCAAAGCAATCTCTGAGGTGGAGGTTAGGGTACATTATTTTTTACTATGAAGTACTTTTGGGATCAACACCTGAGGAAAAGAAGGGAAGGAAGAGGAGTGGGGGAAAGGAGGGAAGCTTAAGGGGAGGTGCAGAACCAGGTGATGGCTAAGGCATCAAGCCAAGACTGAAACAAGTCCCTCTTCAAAATATAAACACTTTACCGCCTCAATTAGAAGATGATGGCTTCTTTGGGCCTCTACAGAAAAGCCAGTGAGGCAGGGTATGAAAGTGTTATTTGAAGACAGGAGTAAGAATGCCCAGGAAGGGGGTGCCTGGGTGGCTCTGTTGGCTGAGCATCTGACTTCAGCTCAGGCCGCCATGATCTCACAGTTAGTGAGTTTGAGCCCCACATCTGGCTCACTGTCGTCAGCATGGAGCTCACCTCAGATCCTCTACCCCCCCCCCCGTCTCTCTGTTCCTCCCCGATTCATGCTCTCTCCCTCTTTCTCTGTCAAAAATGAATTAAAAAAAAAAAACATTAAAAAAAGAAAAAAAAAAAAAAGAATGCCCAGGAAGTCTGTCACATTTCTAGCAAACTTCCATGTTGGAGCAGTAGAAAATATAAGTGGATTACAAGAGTCATGTGAATAAATTGCAGGGAACACATTTCTGGCAAAATCAAGTTTTAATATGGAAGAGAATCGAGTATATTTATATTCTAAAGGACAACGCAGAGAGAGGAAGAGGATGTAGATACAATGAAGGGAGGGAATTATCAATGGAACAGGAGCCCCCGAGGAGGAAGAAGGGGTTAAGATTCCCAGAAAGTTGGAGAGGAAAACAATATCTCCCTTTCAACGTAAAGAAAGAAAGTAAAGCTGATGTTGAGAATCGGCTTTGCCTATGAGGAGCCAAAAACAAAAGTTCCTACATTATTTATGTTTCTTAGATTATACCTATAATCAGGATGTACCTCCACATTCTAAGTAAACATATGCTCTCACTCGCATTTATTTGTAATACAGACCAGATGTTTTACCTGAAGAAAAAAAAAAAATCAAACAATTAGAAAAGAACAGTAAGTTGGAAACTTCTAGGACAAAATGAAGATAGGGTTTAAAGTGAGATAGAATGAGGAAGAGGAAATAGAACACAGAAGACAAGGTGGAAGCGACAAGTCAGAATAATGTTGGCAAATCCCTTCAGGGTGGGAAGAAACGTGTGTCTCAGTAACCTTGAACAAAGGCAGAGAAAACCCTGCCTTCTGAGCTGGCGTTAGGAAACTCTGAACTACACAGAAGTTATCTGTTTCCTCAATGATCCACATTCCTTAAAGAGGGAGTTCTCACTTGATCTAGAATGGTACTAACACAGCAATAGCAACAAAACAGAGATATGATTGATACATAATAGCTAGAGAGACCACCCATCTTAAAAACTCAAGTTTCCATAGTTCCTAATGCAATTAATGGGCTCTTTAAATCTGGATGGTATTGGACCTGCCATTGGCTCTTGGGCTGTGGTTGACTGAGAGGGAGGACCTGTTGCAAATTGCAACTTCTCCCAGTTGGAATATGCGTGGTGTGCTCATTTCAAGCAGGTTTCATCCTTGAGATGGAATCGTTGCAGTAGGATGTGAACGAAAAGGGGAAAGGTCCAGGCTTCCCACAGTAAGCATCATGGTCCTTGGACAGTGGCCGGGAAGTGATACTCAAGGATGAAATATTGATTATTGAACTTTGAAACAGTCTCAATGGAATTCTGCTTGCTTTGAAAACAATTTGTGAAACTACTGACAGGTAGTATTAAATTTCAGGTTCAGTCCCATTCATCTGGAAAAACTTGAAAACATCTCTCCCCTCCCCCTTTTGAGTCAGTCAGAGAGGTAAGTATAGCAAGATAGAGATTGGATGAATTTCTAGATCATTACCACATAGCTAGCCTAGCCACACACTCTGAAGACCTCACATTCTGCATCTTGCAAACAAGGGACTTAAACCTGTTATAACTTGGAAGACACCTTCCATCTCTAAGAACTTTTCCATTACCTGAATTTAAGTAATTGCACAGATAATCCAAAGGGCCACTTTTATATTCTTCCATAAAAATGGAGTATACATTTTTGGCTTTGATAAATGTGATATATTTCAAGCTGCCATTGAAGAAAAAAAAAAAAAAAAGATAATCGGGCACCTGGGTGGTTCAGTAGGTTAAGCGTCCAATTTGGCTTAGATCGTGATCTCATAGTTCATGGGTTCGAGCCCCGCATTGGGCTCCGTGCATTGGGTTCTGGAGCCTGTTTTGGATTCTGTGTCTCCCTCTCTCTCTGCCTTTTCCTGGCTCTCACTTTGTCTCTCTCTCTCTCTCTCTCAAAATAAATAAACATTAAAAAAAATTAAAAAACAAAAACAAAAACCGCTAGGAATGCCTGGGTGGCTCAGTCGGTTAAACATCTGACTTCTGCTCAGGTTATGATCTCCTGGCTTGCAAGTTTGAGCCCTGATGTGGGCTCTGTGCTGACAGCTCAGAGCTGGGAGCCTGCTTCCAATTCTGCGTTTCCCTCTCTCTTTGCCCCTCTCCTGCTCATTCTCTTTCTCTGTCTCAAAAATAAATAAACATAAAAATTTTTTTTAATTTTTTTTAATGTTTATTTATTTTTGAGACAGAGAGAGACAGAGCATGAACGGGGGAGGGGCAGAGAGAGGGAGACACAGAATTGGAAGCAGGCTCCAGGCTCTGAGCCATCAGCCCAGAGCCCGACGCGGGGCTCGAACTCACGGACCGTGAGATCGTGACCTGAGCCGAAGTCAGACGCTTAACCGACTGAGCCACCCAGGCGTCCCAAACATAAAAAATTTTTTAAAAACCAGCTAATCAAAGTTTATATACGAAACATTCCACCAGAGAGGAAGTGTTACTTAACAGATATTATAACAAGTACCAGTAAATTCAATTATAAGGACTGCTTATCTCTGTTCTTCTTTCTGATCTTAAGAATAAACCAAATTCTGAATTTTTTTGCATAGGACTCCTCCTTTTTTATCAAGTATCAGAGGTTTTAGTAGAAGTCTTGAAACTAACTGCTACACATTTTTCCAGATTCAGAGGTCTTTATTAAAACCAGAACTGACTAACCGTATTGAAGACGAGTGGCTTAGATTAGAAAAAAGTAATAGATCATCTACACCGCAAAGTGTTCTTCAATTGCTCCCCAAAGAACTGGTAAGATTTTTGCATTGTCTCCAGTTGTGACTTAACTTAGATGCTTACGCTTTTTTCTCAGAGCGATTTTTTCCAGCAGGAAGTCTTCAGCTCTGTAATTAGCAATCCACAATGGAAGCTTTGACACTTAATTACAACATTGCTAAGACAATAATAATAAAAGGAAGACCGAAGTTGAATGCAGTATTTCTGGACACACCTCTGGCTACCTTCTTATTGGCTGGGAAACAATTATATATGACTAGTAAATAATCCATACCGAAATGAATGCCTGTGTACAAAGGCAGGTACTTCTAGTTAGGCCAAGTTCAGTCGCTGGTGCTGCTTTCAACTAAAACAACATGGGCAGGGACACTGGAGAACATCATCAGAGACTGCTGTAGACTCAAAGAGGCCTCCTCCACGTTCTGGATCTCCAGCAGCTTCTACCATTCCAGGCTGGATCGGTCTTCAAAGCAGAGGCGATGGCATTCTATCCCCTGCAGATTGCTGGTCTGGCTCTTGGCTTCCTTGGCATGGTCGGGACTCTTGCCACAACCCTCCTGCCCCAGTGGAGGGTATCGGCTTTCGTTGGCAGCAACATCATCGTTTTTGAAAGGCTCTGGGAAGGGCTCTGGATGAACTGCGTCCGACAAGCCAAGGTCCGGCTGCAGTGCAAGTTCTACAGCTCTTTGTTGGCTCTCCCACCTGTCCTAGAGGCAGCCAGGGCCCTCATGTGTGTCGCCGTCGCCCTCTCGCTCATCGCTCTGCTTCTTGGCATCTGCGGCATGAAGCACATCCGGTGCACGGGCTCCAACGAGAGGGCCAAAGCGTACCTTCTGGGGACCTCCGGGGCCCTCTTCATCTTGACCGGCATCTTCGTTCTGATTCCTGTGTGCTGGACGGCCAACATCATCATCAGGGATTTCTACGACCCAGCCATCCACGTGGGGCAGAAACGAGAACTGGGAGCAGCCCTCTTCCTCGGTTGGGCCAGCACCGCCATCGTCTTCATCGCAGGTGGTTTGCTCTGCGGGTTCTGCTGTTGCAACAGAAAGAAGCCGAGACACCGATACCCAGCCCCGGGATACTGCGTGCCCCACGCGGAGAAGCGGAGGAACGTGGCCTCCACCAGCTATGTCTAGCACCTGCTTTGGGCTCCAACTGTGGATTCCAGTCAAAGGTTTTCATAGAGCCCTGCCAGACGCTGTAAGTACGTCGGGCGCGAGAACTGGCCTTATGGCTTCATTTCAATGGAGAGGAAAGTATAAACGGTAGATAGATCGTACTTGGTCACCCGTGGTAGGAATAGAAATGGCTTACTTTGGACATTCTAACTCCGTATGTATTAAATGCATTTACTATTATGAGACACAAATGATCCCCGTTCCAATTTGTGGAGTCAAAAATCGAGTATGTCCACAACCTTAGTATAATGATAACTACTGGTTTTTTGTTTTGTTTTGTTTTTTGACAATCATGGAGCATCTGCTAGGAAATGCAAATTTTATTGCAATTGATAACGCACACCAGTAAAAAATACTCTAAACCATAACCTAGGTTAATTTTCCTCCACATTATTTCTTAGACTAATACAGTAACAACTGAAATGTGGACTTTCCTTTTTTAAACAGTTAATCTGAAAAATAGTAGATCTGAAATACGGATATTTTTAAATGTTTATTTATTTTTGAGAGAGAGAAAGAGCATGAGCAGAGGACAGGTGGAGAGAGAGGGAGACATAGAATCTGAAGGAGGCTCCAGGCTCTGAGCCTAATGCTCGAACCCATGAACCGTGGGATCATGACCTGAGCTGAAGCAGGATGCTTAACCGACTGAGCTACCCTGGCACCCCTCAAATAAAGATTTTTAATTGAATTTATCAAAATATGGAAATGCCCATCCAATGAAAAGATATGTTATTCCCTTAGGAAACTCAAATGCACTGGCAATTAGACACTTTCAGGGGAAAAAGAGGGGCTCTGACTTCTCTTAGGAAATTTATGAAGATGATGTTAAAGCACCTAATTTATACAGTTAGGCTTGCCTGGAATTATATATTCAAAGGAAAATAATTTATAAATGAGAAGTAATATGTTCTATAACCTCTGATTTGTGCCTACAGCAAACAGAAGTACCTATCTTGATAAAGTACCTCAGTGCAAGAGTATGAACACTCAACTGTCATCAAGAGGAAATACGGTCCTAATTAGGGAACTGAGGTTTGGGTGTTGAAGGGAATGGTTTCTGTTCCTTGTTTTATTCTTTAGTCATTGTTCAGGTCTGCACACGCAAAGTAAAATGAAGAATTAAGGTAATGATTCAGGCAATTAGTCAGGCTAAAATAAGTACCTCCATTTTATTCTCTAATAAATAAATAGGGATGGTTAAGGCATCGTGTTTTGCTTGAATTATGTATATTATTTTCTCAATTCTTTACTCCTCATGCATTTAACATGCACATTTAATATGCTGATATGGTTAAAAGTATGTGAGGGGGGCGGAGAGGAATGGGTATATAAGTGTTTGTGGGGCAAGACCACTCCTATGGGTTGCTTCTGAATATCTCCAGTATGTTGTGAACCAATCAATGTTTATATATCCAGTTCTAACTCTTCAAATATTATGTTTATTTTATAGTAAAAAATGTATTTAATTTGCAGTACATAATTGCAATGAACAGATTAAATTTGTTCACCAAATATTTATTGTGTGTCCATCCTTACTATAATAAAATAATAACATTGTTACATATTTTCAATTATGTTGATATGTTTCACTGTGGGGTCAATTTCAGAATGAATTTCTATCTTCAAAAGACCATCTATTATCTCTGAAACGTTAAATCAGAGATAACTCAAGGGTAGATGTAGACATCAGACCTTCATTCCATTCTACAAACCACCAGCAAGGCTTCAGCAAGTCAAGCCTTGGTAATATAAGACAATATTTAAAAAAAATTAGTAATACATAATGTTAAAGGCCACATAAATGTCTTCAAATAATATCAATATGTAATATCAATATGTAAACATCTTCAAATAACATCAATTAAAAACAAGAAAAAGAATTACTTAGACTTTTCCTAAGCTTATTTTCTTTTTCAGACTTCATTCAGAAAGGTCTAAATTTTGAGTGTGCTGAAAAGTGATCATTGATCATATATACAGGCAAATAAGTATGAAATCAAGACATGTACGATATATGCGTAAAGGTTGTCATAGAATCATTTGTCTTACCTTTTGGCACCCTAGAAGAGGTACATAACCTCGCATGACAGGTTCCAGAGATTAAATGAGGCACATCATCCTGCCAGCCAGAGGATCAAAGAGTAAAAACGGTGTAACATGGGGTAGAATCACAAAACTATTAGAGATAACATTAGTCACTGAATTGGGAGCAAAATGTCAGGAACTAAGAATTCTTTTGTTTGCTCTTTTACTAATCAAGGTGTACTTTGGGAGAAATGATTTCTATTTTCTCCACTCTGCTGCATTATTTGCTGTTTTACACCACAAAGAAACTTCAATAATTTTTAATGAATTTCAAGACACATGATGAATGTAAATCTCATACCACAAACCCAGGTGTACAAGAATTGCATCATTCTTATCTCAAATTTAACATAAATTCAATTTCTGGAGTATTTCCCTACATGTTTCACCATTCTTAAGGTCTTGTATAAGGTTAAGCAATGCTTGGGGTGATGGGTTGATAGGATCAGCCCGTGATGATCATCAGTCCATATAAGTCACTGACAAGATGTCTATTGTACCTGCTCTCATGGTCCATTTAGATTTCTCAGCTCTGCTAATTCTTTGTGATGCTTGGCAATCTTTTTTGAGACTCTCTAGTTCTGGGCTACTTGGGTTAGTGGATTTCAACCTTGGCCGAATATTAGAATTGCTAGGGGAATATTAAAAGCTACTAGTGCAGCCAGTATCAAGATGATCTATGCCATTTCCTAGATTCATAGCAAACACTTGACCTGTTGATTTGGTTACCATTATCTACAAACAGTGGTGAAAGAAATGATTCCTTCTCCCATGAGATTTTTTTTTTAATTTTTTTTTTAAGGTTTATTTATTTTTGAGACAGAGAGAGACAGAGAATGAACGGGGGAGGGTCAGAGAGAGGGAGTCACAGAATCTGAAACAGGTTCCAGGCTCTGAGCTATCAGCACAGAGCCCGACGCGGGGCTTGAACTCACAGACCGTGAGATCATGACCTGAGCCGAAGTCGGCTGCTTAACCAACTGAGCCACCCAGGCGCCCCGAGATTTTTTTTTTAATATCACCTCTACAAATATCCTTTTCCTCCACTGTCAACAATTTTACATAGGTTCGTAGAGGCTTAGGCTTTCAGAAGCAAAAATGCATAAAAACTAAACCTCTTCTAGACTATTTTGCCTTCAGTTTTGCTATACACTCCACTGAGCCAGCGAAATGCATTGCTGGCTACCTTCTGGAATGGTGGCCAGGGAAAGAGGGAAAATAAATATTATTTATCTACACATGATTAAAAATGTTTAAACATTTTTTAAATTTTTTTTATTAATATTTGAGACAGAGAGAGACAGAGCATGAGCAGGGTAGGAGAGGGGCAGAGAGAGAGGGAGACAGAATCCGAAGCAGGCTCCAGGCTCCAAGCTGTTGGCACAGAGCCCGACGCGGGGCTCGAACTCACAGACTGTGAGATCGTGACCTGAGCCGAAGTCGGACACTTAACCGGCTGAGCCACCCAGGAGCCCCAAAAATGTTTTAAAGGAGTAACCCATTGTAAGTTACAATTTTAGTTACACGAACACTAAGAATTCTTTTCATTTTCAAAAAAAAAGTTGATATGTTTAGAAATATTTTGTTGGGTTCACTTGTTCTTCTTCACAACAACTATATAATGTAGAAAGTGTAGACATCATTATCAACATAAGCGTTGCAACTAAGAGAGCTCAAGCTTACTAAGTTACATGACTTGGCCTGAGTCATAGAGCTGACCTTGAGAAATCAGGCGGTCAACAATAGTACTAAGTAGATACTTAGTAAGTATTTGAGGAATGATCAAGAAACGATACAAATGCAGTATAACAGTTTGAGATTTTAGCTTATATGAAGCTCCTCCTCCCATAGGAAAGAGCTAAAACAATAGAACTCAGAAATTTAAAGACAGCTTTTGTGTCTTGCATTTGTTTGGTCTGAAAAGCCTCTTTTTTTTTTTTTTTTTCTTTTGAGAGAGAGACAGAGAGAGAGAGAGAGAGAGAGATGGGGAAGGGCAGAGGGAGAGGTAGAGAGAACCATAAGCAGGCTTCATGTCCAGTGTGGAGCCTGACAGGGGGCTCGATCTCATGACCATGAGATCATGACCTGAGACAAAATCAAGAGTAGGACTCTTTTTTTTTTAATTAATTAATTTATTTTTGAGAGAGAGGTGGGGGGGGGGGCAAGTGCACAAGTATAGGGGATGGGGGACAGAGAGAGAGACACACAAAATCCGAAGCAGGCTCCAGGCTCTGAGCCGCCAGCACAGAACTGCAGACCTCAAACTAACAAACTGTGAGATCATGACCTGAACCAAAGTTGGACGCTTAACCGACTGAGCCACCCAGGAGCCCCTTAAGAGTCCAACTCACGGTCCGTGAGTTTGAGCCCCATGTCGGGCTCTGTGCTGACAGCTCAGAGCCTGGAGCCTGCTTCAGATTCCATGTCTCCCTCTCTCTCTGCCCCTCCCCCGTTCATGCTCCGTCTCTCTCTGTCTCAAAAATAAATAAACGTTAAAAAAAAAAAATGAGAGTTGTACCCTTAACCCACTGAGCCAAGCAGGCACGCCTAAAAAGCCTAAATTCTAAAGATCGCATGGACAAATTAAAAAATGGCTCAGTCAGAACAAGGTTCTCCTCACTCTTAGGATTATAAAATAAATTATTCGGATGAAAGTAAAACAAACAGGAGTTCAGAGGGTCTAGAAATCGATGCGTCCCTGGGAATGACCCTGTGCCCTCTCCCTAGTCCACTTTCTGGGGACTCTGACAACGAGAAATGCAGAACTATCAGACGGGTTTGAGAATTTAAGGGCAGAAGTGACCTGCATCCTGACCCCAGCTGGAGCCAAAGACGTTGACGGTTTTCCTCATGCCCTCACAGTGCTGGGGAATAAGAAACATCTCCATGATGTGTTTGGTCCGACAGGACAGGAAAGAGTCTTGCCAGTTTTCCACCTACTATGGCACCAGAAGAATATGTCATAGTCACCCGAGACCAGCGCAGAGCATTTCAATAGGTTTGGTGGTTGGAACTAAGTAAGAATGCAATGGCAACCCACATGAATGGACAAGTGGGTCTGTTCGCAGCGCGTTTGTCTGCAGACTCATTTCTTGCCCTTCCTCGGTCTACTCTGTATCTCCAGGAAGGGGATTCCTGTGGGCAGCGTAGTAGTGGTGTGCCGAGGGAGCAGTGGGGTCCATCCTCAATAAGTACAGACATTAACAAGACCTCTATCTGGAGGGAATGTAAAAACGATCACAGAACTCAATAAATATCGGTTCCGTTTATGATCTTCACATGCTGCCCTCCCTAAACAATGTCAGTGATTAAAAAAAAAAAAAAATGTGTTGGCTCCAGTCCTGAACAGTCACTGTAGTTACTATAAATAGCTAGTAGTAATATTGACGATGATGATGGGGGTAATAGATGCTAGATGACAGATGGGTGGTAGATAAATATATAATGAGAGATTGTACGTAATGGATAAATGATGGAGCGGTAGCAAAATAAAAAGATAGATGTTAGCTATGCTACCGTGAGCTCTGACATGTGACTATATGCATTTGCTTCAAGAGTAAATGAGGGAGGTTTTCCTTCAGTTCAGATCCCGCAAGGCGTGATGTTCAAATAATCACTCCTCAGCTATTCTGTTTTAGTATTCTAATGTTTAACGCAAATGCGAGCTCCTTGTCGCCATAAAGTGACAAGACTTAAAGTAACTCAAATTCTGTTTCTATGTCTTGACCGTGTCTATGCTGCTGGAATGGAGGCATAGACTCTGTACTAGCTATGTCGAATGGGTCCAAACTGTTACGGACTTCCTGGAATTTCTTCAGCGTAATGTCTATAAAACATACAATGTGTATTAAAGGATAAATAATAAAAATGTGCTAACTTGTAGCTTATCACCTAAAACAATTTCTCTTACAGTGGAGCAGTGTCGTGAAAACTGATCTGTGTCCAGGAGTCAGATACGCTAGACCAAGGCCGTGTGTTTTTTCCCAGTTCTGTGTGCAGCCACTGCTGGCTACATTTGGCCAACAAAGGGCACTGGTGAGGGGCGCCTGGGTGGCTCAGTCGGTTGAGCGGCTGACTTCAGCTCAGGTCGTGATCTCACAGCTCGTGAGTTCGAGCCCCCGCGTTGGGCTCTGTGCGGACAGCTCGGAGGGTTCAGGTCTGCGTCTCCCTCTCTCTCTGCCCCTAAGCCATTCACATTCTGTCTCTGTCTCTCTCAAAAGTAAATAAACATTAAAAGAAATTAAAAATAAAATAAAAGGCATTGGTGAGGGCACCTGGGTGGTTCGGTCAGTTAAGCATCTGACTCTTGATTTTGGCTCAGGTCATGATCTCACAGTTCGTGAGATCAAGACCTGTGCCAGGCTCTGTGCTGACAGCAGGAAGCCTGCTTGGAATTCTCTCTCTCTCCCTCTCTCTCTCTCCGCCCTTCCCCTGCTCACTTTCACTCCTTCTCTGTCTCAAAATAGATAAATTTGTTAAAAAGGCACTGGTGAGACTGGAGGGCATGAGGGTTCCTGTTGTCTCTTTGCCTGGAGAGAAGGCTGCAGTGGTGACCCTGTCTCCTCCCCAGCTTTACCAGAAGGGTCCACCTTGGGTCCGGCTTCTGCCAAATGAACCTCATCTCTTGGGTCCAGCAATACCGCTTTTCTGTTTGTTCTCCCATCCTCAGGGAATTAGCCACTTCCTGCTGTTATGTTAGTGTCTAGGGAGCTCCATGATCCTCTCCTTGGTTTCTCCCCTCTCCCCATAATCTGCATAACAAAGTTTCTCTCTCCAGTTCCACCAATTTGAATATTTAAAATGGTTTTGCTTCTTCTGGTCAGATCTGACAGATACAGCCTCTGGGAATCATCCCGAAATGGGGGAACCTCAGCACAATCCCAGGTGACTCGTGAGGGTCTAAGTATCAGATCGGTGAATGTGGCTTTATATGAGCCCACAGAACTTATACAACTCTGGGAAAATTAGGAACCCTCCCTGGATAAGATTAAGTTTGTATTCCATGCGGGTTTGAAACAAAAACAAAGTTCAGCTTTTAAAAATACTTAATGTTTTCATATCAAAACACCTGGCACATGGGGGATGGCAGATGTTTTTTCTGGGAGAATGAGTAAATGCTGAATTAAAGAAGGAAGGAAATTTTAAATGAACCATAGTATGAAGCACCTTATCTAGAGGTAATCAAAAATTCAGTTCCTAAGTGGGTGGAAAGGAGTTTTGTGTTTTGAGTACTCTTAGCAGAGTCATGTCTAAGAAAATATTTATTTAATGGTCGGTCTATTAATGAATTGTTGCAGACAACGTAGGACATAAAGAAAAATATCTTTAAAATGGGTAAAAGTTGTAGTCTGAACTCAGAGTGTGATTTGGTAAAGCGACGTTCTGTTTCACCACGAGGCAAATAATTCTGAAAGCTCTGGCATTTAGTCAGTGTTGAATATTCTCAGAAGCATTAGAGACACCGCTGTTTTTGTAAAGCCCTTTTCCATCCTGTCCCAGAACTGATGACTTGGTTAGAATCACAGAATTATAAGGTTGAAAAAGATCGTGGAAGGAGTTGAGGCCAAGGGAGGTCAGCCTCTTTGGCCAAGTCCTCCTTACCTCAGTCTGGTCTGACTCAGGACCCCATTGCATTCCAGACCCAATCTCCAGACCCAAATCTCCAGACCCAAATCTCCCCACCTCAGGAAAGACCTGCCGCTCAACTTTCCACTTGCCTTCTCTGGCATTACATCTTACTCCTCCTCTTCTGTTCCATCACCCTCAACTTGACCTCAGACCTGTCTGAGCGTTGAGCCTCCATTAGTATTATACTTTGCATCCCTTGAAATGTCTTCTATTTGGAATGTTCTAAAAGAGTTGGGCTTGTCAAGATGACCAAATACCTGTTTAAGTAATCTTGTCATTTTCCCTCAAATCTCCCTTGATTTAATTTTTTTCTTAAATTGTTTCTGAGAAGAAATATTTTTTAGTGTTTTGATAAACACGCTGCTTTTGTGTTTCCTCCCTAGATCCCATATACATGTACTCCCTTTGAGAACTCATTCTCTCCTATTATTTCAACTGCCAGTAAATGACAAATGGCTTAGTAGAAGGAACACAGAACTAGGATATCTGCATTTATAACCTGGCACAGATGAGGGAAAGAGAGAGCATGTGTGCAGGGGAAGGGTAGAGAGGGATGAGAGAATCCCAACCAGGCTCTATGCTGTCAGCTCAGCGCCCAAGGTGGGACTCAGTCTCACAAACTGTGAGGTCATAACTGAGCTGAAATCCAGAGTTGGACACTTAACCAGCTGAGCCACCCAGGTGCCCCTATATATATAAATTCTCATCATTTCTTACAGTAAAAGAACTGGGGTCAAAGAGGTTACATAACCTTTCCATGGGGCGCCTGGGTGGCTCAGTTGGTTAAGCAACTGACCTTGGCTCGGGTCACGATCTCTCAGTCCGTGAGTTCGAGCCCCGCATCGTGCTTTGTGTTGACAGCTCAGAGCCTGGAGCCTGCTTCAGATTCTGTGTCTCCTTCTCTCTCTGCCCCTCCCCTGCTCACACTCTGTCTCTTTCTCTCAAAAGTAAATAAGCATTAAAAAAATTTAAAAAAAAAGAGGTTACATAACCTTTCCAAAGACACCGTGAGGTCACTGCCCACTCCCCACCACCTGCCAGGTCAAGGCATCTTGAAAGAGTGAGCTCTCTTCTGTGTGGCACCCTTCCTTCCCATCTCCCCATCTAGGGAGGATAATAACCACCGTCTCTACCTGGAAGGGCTACAGTGAGGAGAAAATGAGGCAGTGGCTGTGAAAGCATTTTAATCACAAAGCATTATGTAAATGTAATACATAATTACTGTTATTATCTCCCAGCAATCCAAGTCTTCAGCTCTTTATAGTTCGCTTGCTTTCTCTGCCCATAAAGTAGTTCACTCGTATGTCCTGTTGGCCTTTAACTTAGGTAAGAATAATATTCATTATGTTTTCCTAAGTTTCACACTTCACTCATTTTCCTTTACCTTCCTAAGCATTGCAGTGCCCTTTGTTCCAAGACACTGGTGACTGTTACATTCTGGTTAACTCCTACTGTCCCAGAATAACAAAGAATAGCACCCTCTTTTTTTTCTCAAAAAAATCCCCATGTGGATGATACATTTTATGGTCACCCAAGATGTCTATTGGTGCCTCCTGCTATGGTCCCTATCTTCGCATTCTTGCTCATTATTTTCCAAACACTGTGCTCTAAAACCCTGTCCCTTTCCCATTTATACTCACCAACATGAACCCAGTTGCTACCTGCTCAGCTGACTGAGATAGAGCTTTTGCTTGTCTGCTTATCTTGTGAATTCCTCATTCCCTTGTTTCCTCCACACAGAAAGATTCTTACCTCCATCCATACCTATTATCGTGTCACTTCCTTCATTAGAACTCACAGACATGTATATTTCCTGATCCTAAACTTCATTGTCTACTTTCAGTTATCCTTTACCTTTTATTTTTACTTTTCTTTCCTCAGCGCTCTCTCTCTCTCTCTGTCTCTCTCTCTCAAGTTTATTTATTTATTTTGGGAGAGAGAGAGAGAGAGAGACAGAGAGAGAGCACAAGTGAGAAGGTGCAGAGAGAGAGGGTGAGAGAGAATCCCAAGCAGACTCCGTCAGCCCAGAGCCCCACTTGGGGCTCAAACTCACAAACCGTGACACCATGACCCGAGGCGAAGTCAAGAGCCAGATGCTTAACCACCACCCAGGTGCCCTTGGGCTTTCTCTCTTTATAACATCATCAGTCATACATATATTCACTCCAAATCTAGGGTACACTCAGTTACTTCTACAAGTCATGCCTTCTCCACACTCTTCTCCTCCTGTTTTGGTAGCTTGTAAATGGCCATCAATCCTTTGTAGTTCCTTCAATCGGGAGACGGAGCCTACTTCCCCAGCCCTGAAATCAGGCCTGGCCTCATGACTTGCTTTCATCAATCAAGTGCAATGGGAAGTGACATGATGAGTCACTCAATGCTGAGTCCAGACCTTATGAGACTTGCAGCTTTGTTTTGCTCTCTTAGAATACCCTGACCATGTTATTACTCCAGACTACCCTGACCGAGGATAAGACGCCAGGTAGAGAGGGAAGTCCAGCCTTCTGAGCCGTCCCCAAAATGCCAGCAATCCCAACTGAGCTCCCCAAAGTATGAATGAATTCCAGTAAACCATGTGGAGGAGAGAAGACCCATCCTTGCTGAACCATCTGGCCAAGTTCAAATTGCTGCCTCATAGATTTACAGGCAAGTCAGTGATATTTGGAAGTCTCACTTCACCTTATTCATTCCCTTAATATGACTATTTATATATCAATATAATATGTTTTGTTTTCCGCCTTCATTATTTTTCTTCACCTACAGGAATATCTTTAAAATTTTTTGAGAGTATGCACGTGCTAGGGTGCCTGACTGGCTCAGTCAATAGAGCATGCAGCTAGCTCTTGATGTCGGGTCATGAGTTCAAGCCCCCTGTCGGGCATAGAGCTTACGTAAAAAACGGGAATATGCAAATGCTTTGCAAAAGCAATCTTACTTAATTTTTGCACCAAACAGGTAAGCTATGTACTTGCATCTTTATTTTCTGGATAAGTGTACCCATCAACCCATTAAACAACTTGAACAAAATTCTCCAATCCATAAAAATTTAAATCAAAATTGAAATCATTCATTTTGTTATTTCAATAATGCATGAAAGAACTTTTTTTTCCCCACTGCATACAATAAGGACTGTTAGGTCTTTAGAGGGGACTGTGCCATAGAGGGAAAATCGCTCCAACCAGACACAGAAACAAAATATGCCAAACTAAAAAAAGAAACACAACTCAGTCTGTGATACCTGCCACCTGGAAAACAAAATGCTTTGGAAGTATAGAAGAGAGGACTAAAATGGCTTAAGAATGTAGGTGTTTCTGGAGGACACAGAGGCTGAGACAGACCTTGGGGAAGAGCGGGATTCCCCTGGGTGAGAAGAAGTGAAAGAAGGTTTGAAAAAGATGTCAACATAGAGCTAAAACTATGGGAACACTCTAGGTATGTCCAGGGAAGTATGAATCAGGCATACACAAAAGGGAGCAATTTGAAATATATTTGGAAAAGTTAATCGTGCACCCAGAACATTGAAGACCTTGGAAACTAGGATGATGTAGAGTTTTTTGTTTTGTGATCGGTCGAAGTAATTTGCACAACGGAGTCATATTGTCACGATTGTTCTTAGAAAGCTTTCTCCGTCTCATTTTCATTGACTTTCTGCCCGTCTGTCTTCCTGATTGGGAAGCTTGCCAGAGCCATCAGTATGTTAACAAGTACTTAGTGAGCACACCGTATTTAAGGAACAGGGTTGAATTTCAGGAGCTATAACAAAACCACTGTGACCAACGATAAACATCAGCTCGTAGAGAATGCACAGTCCTGTTAGGTCCCTAAGACCTATCCTAAGGTACAAACACAGCTGTCGATGGTACAAATTGTGACTTCTGCTTTTAGAACAATTTTCTGGGTACAATAAATGTGTGCATGCCTTTTGATGGCCTGATTGAAGTGTGAAGCACAAAGAAACACTTGTTAAGGAGTTGTACTTGACTGACGTAATGAAATACGTACCGTAACAGTCTCGCATATTCTACTAAAATGAGTGTTTTCACATCTTAACCTTCTCTTATTCCAGGCATTCATGGTTTGAGGGATTTTAGCACCAGCCGGTAACAAAGGCGGTGTGATGGTTAATTTTCTGTGTCAACTTGACTGGGTCACAGGGTGCCCAGATATTTGGCTACACATTACTTCTGAGTGTGTCTATGAGAGTGTTTCTGGACGAGATTAGCATCTGAGTTGATGGATTCAGTAAAGTAGGTCACCTTCCCCAGTGTGGGTTGGCGTCATCTAATCCACTGAGGGCCTGGCTACAACAAAATGTGGAGGAAGGAAGGGTTTCTGTCCTTCTCCCTCTCCCTTCTGTCTGTCTGTCTCTCTCTCTCTGTCTGCATCTATATATCTATATTAGATGTAGATAGATAAGTGATAGAGAGATAGAGAGAGAGAGGGAGAGGGAGAGAGAGAAAGAGAGAGAGAGAGAGAGATACAGATACAGATACAGATACAGATACAGATACAGATAGTTATAGATAGTCCTGTTTCTCTGGCAAACCCTAACTAATGGAAGCAGTCTTCTTACTTTCAGAGAACAGATAGTTTCCACAACCCCTAAAACATAGGCTTAGGACAGGATAAGACATTTATGTCTTTGGAAAAGACATAGAGCATTAGGTAAGTCTGGAAATTGCTAGACAAATCTTCATCTCGAATTATGGAGTGATAGGATCTGTCTGCCCTTAAAAGAACCGTAAGTGTCAGTGGACCAACGAGGAAGTGTTTTTGCAAGAGGTGGAATCAATCTACCCTCCAGGTTTCCGAAATCTTACTGGCTGTCAATATTTCCCTCTAATGACCTGAGATGCTTGTTCAAAATGCCCATTCCTGCACTCCATCTCAGAGATATTCAATCAGATTATCTGTGATGGAGCCCAGGATCTGGTATCTTATACACACCCCAGAATAATCTTTTCTGCACACCTTAGAGTTTAAGAAGGGTTTGCCAGAGGCAGTAGGAAGGGAAGCCTGTGTTCTCCCTCACTTTGTAATTACCCGTAAGCAAACCCAGTAGGTCTTAGAGTTGTTGTCAAAGGTGTGAGTCTAATTACAAATCTTCTCTGAATTTCAGGGAGTTCCTCTGAATCAGTCTTGTGAATGCTTCTCCTTGCCATTGGTGGGTTTGCTATTGTATTTTTAAATGCCACATCAAGTGAAAAATGACATTTCCAAATACCTTCAGAAACTCCTCATGGCAGCTAGTAAAGTGACTTTAAATGAATGTTTTCAGGTGTCTGCCCATAAAGACTGCTATTGAAGCACTTATCCTGGAGTTATTATAGCTTAAACAGAGTCTAATTTAGAGGAGTGGTTTAAACGTGCAGGACTTTGGGAACGGACCTATGTAATTACCCCTGGATTATGCCTAAACAGGACTGGATCCCCGAATATTGGCTGCTTCAGTGGAACCTCGCCTACCTCAGTGTTGTGATTGTGCCTGCATTTTGGCAGCCGGTACGGGTCTATGTTTTTATTAAGTAACAACCAGTGAAACCTCCTGGATAAAGAAATTGCCTTCCTTTATCACATCAGCCCCTTAAGCTCAACACTGACACCTATCTCTGTGCAAACACGCACAGTATCATATGTTACAGTAAGATATAGTCATCGTTTATCTTAAGCTACAATTAAGATCTGTGACTTAAATATTAGCTGAAATCAAATTGGCTGGTGAAAATCAAATGTAATTGGAAAGAAATTCCTAGCATATTATTTTAAAGAAGGAAAAGCTCATCACACTCCACAGGACGTTTGCAAATTTGGAGATTTTCTTCTTATTAGACACCTCTGACTCTGGATCTTACACCTCACCCTTCCGGGTAATTCTCTTCCCTCTGTTTCCTGCTAACTCACATGTGGATTACAACACATTTTCTTTAATCCCTTGCCTCCATTCACATCTGTCACAAAGAAATCTATATGTAGCAGATTCAACCAGAGGTTTGATAGTAAGGGCTAAGGTAACAAAAAGCAAACAAAAACCAACCTTTAAAAGTATGGGCATTAACGATTCCTTATTTGGAGAAGCCCTTTGGTCACTCCAATAGCAGCAATTTCTTAGCAGCTACATTTCTTTCCTGCCTCCAACTTTCTGTATTCATCCCCACCTCACTTCTCAGGTGATCTGTAGGGTTTTCAATTTCTGGTATCTCTTCTTACTTTTTGTGAATTTTCCCATAGAGAGAAATTTAGACGCTATTCTTCAGTTTTAGCCTTCACTTTGCATTAACAAAGATTTCTTCCATCCTCGATCTCCAGTCTCTGTAAGTAAGAAACAGTTTAGGGTTTATATAATAACTTTTACCACAATATAGGTAAGTGAAATGATACACAAAAAAGTGATAGAAACATGGATGGATCAATAGATATAGGTGATGAGTGTGGGAGATGATGGGTAAGTAGGTAGGTAGATATATAGATAAGTGATAGATGATAGATAGATAGATAGATAGATAGATTTATACCTTTTCAACACTGTATTCCAGTGCTTGGAGCAGTATTTGGTACATAGCTGGTGATTAACGAATATTTATTTAATGAATGAAAATATGCTCTCCCTAATTGGTCACTAATTCATCCATTTATAAATTTATTCAGCATATATTTTATTAAACTTATTTTAGGTGTCAGGTATTTGTCTAGAACCTGGAAATCGAACAAATAGTCAAGGTCTCTGCCCTATGGATCTGGTGTCCCAATGGAGTTCAAGTGCCTGCCAATGTTCCTTCCTCAGTAACCCACCTCGTATTCTCTTTTGTAGCCAAAACTTCATCCTGTGTTTAACTGCACAAATAAAGTAGGCTGATATGCTTTCCCCTTTTTTCCACCTGTACTCTTGGTCCTTTGCTAATTCCACCCTCCTAACTTTAACCACAACTGTTTTCTAAGACTGAAATCTGATGGTGCCCCTACTTTGTGCTGTTCATTGCTTTTCCTTCCTTTACAGAATAAAGCTGGAATCCCAGAGCTTAGCATTCAGAGCTTTTTATGGTTCACCTTTACCTACTTATAAAATGTCCTCTTGTGGTGTTCTGGAGCACAGCCCGAACTTAAAACCATGTTGACTCACTTGAAATTCTTGAACTTTGCCTCAATGCTTTGGGCTTCCAGCCCATCGTCCATGCTCTTTCCTCAGTCATCCCTACCTTCCCCCCAGCAAGGCAGAGTTCATTGCTTAATGTTCAGCACAAACATTTCCTCTTTCAGATTCTTCCTGGACTTTTCCAGATGAGTTAAGAATTTCCTCTACCATGTTCCTGAATGATACAAATGACTTTATTGTAGTTCTGACCTCACAGCTTTCACTCTGCCTCCTCTTATACACAACGTGGGCAAATGAGATGCTTTTGCATTTTTTAATGAAAATGTCATTGTGTCAGCCTTCTCATCTATGCTTTCCCACTGTCTACTCCCTTCCTACTTCTTCAATCTCATCTCTCCTACTTCTCTTAATTCTTTACACATGGCTCCCCCTTTCCTTCTGTTTTATGAACACACGCACACAAAATCCTTCCATCTCTATCATGGTGGCTCTCTCTGCCTGGAATGCCCTTCCTCTGGCTCATCTCAGGGCAGACTTCTACTCATCCATTAGGCCTCACCTCAGTTGTCACTTGATTAGAGATGCCTTCCAGAATTGCTGCTTCTACAGTGGCCTCCTCTGATTACTCTCTATCCTAAAATCCTGTATATACCCTTCTTAGCACTATCCATAATATGAGTGGATCTCAGTTATTTCTTTATGTGTCTCTGATGATTTTCTGGA
This sequence comes from Panthera leo, assembly GCF_018350215.1. Lineage (NCBI taxonomy): Eukaryota > Metazoa > Chordata > Mammalia > Carnivora > Felidae > Panthera > Panthera leo. The sequence continues at coordinate 14,851,275 of NC_056687.1, forward strand.
ATGCAAGCTCATTGACCGTGAGAGTTCTATCTGCCTTTTCACTCCTCTGTCTCTAAAGCCCAGCATGGTGCTTGGCAAACTTATTTGTCTGACTTTATTAAGTCTATTAAGTTCTATTTATTATAGAACTGACTGCATACTGTTATTTGCTTCTTTCTCTCCCAAGACTGTGGAGATCTAGGAGATCTAAGTTGGATAACATTCACTTTAGTACCACCAGGAAGCATCAGATTATACAGATAATTAAATAATATTTTACTGACTATCAAAGCAACTGTGAAAAAACATACTTAAGTCATGAAAATACATTATTTTCAATGGGACTAAGGAAAAGATGAATAATAAGATTTATTTTTTGATACTTAAGTCTGAGTAAGTCTGAGCCTATCTGCTGTCGATCGTGGTAAATCGGGAGTGGAGACCAAAGTCATGCCTGTGGGTTAGCATCAGTAAACTTGAGTTTTCTCTGCCATTTAGATGATGCAGCACAAGGAGTTGGCCATACCCCATGGTTACTGGCCTTGCTTCTACTATGTAAGGTGCAGATTAAAGGAGATGGTGACCTGTTATAAAGTGAGAAGTAGTGTGTGTTTTCCTAGAACAACTTAGGGGCCCGATAAATGTTAGCCTCCTTATTTAAGTTGATCAACAAAATAAATTAATTTAGAACATAGACTAAATGTCATACAATCCAGGTTCAGAAAGAATTCACTTTGGAAGATTTAGCTTTTCCAGTGTTGACTTTCAAATATTTTCAAATTCCAGAAATAAAGTGATTTTATTTTTCTAAGGGCATTATCACTATAAATATATTACAACAGTAATTCGTAGGTGGAAGCATTTGTCTTTTTTGGTGAAAGAGTCATTTTAATGTATATTTAACTATTAGCTAGTTGTCAGCTTTCAAATTATGTTTTTGAGAACACAGTTTTGTGGTGAAGGATATACTTTTATTGTTCAAATCACAGAAGCGATACATTTTTTTAAATATTTATTTATTTTTGAGAGAGAGAGTGTATGTGAGTCGGGGAGGGGCAGAGAGAGAGAGGGAGACACAGAACTGGAAGCAGGATTCAGGCTCTGAGCTGTCAGTACAGAGCTCAACATGGGGCTCGAACTCACGAACCACAAGATCATGACCTGGGCTGAAATTGAATGCTTAACCAACTGAGCCACCCAGGCGCCCTGAGATACATGTTTTTAATAGCTAGCTTTCCTACCAGGACAATAAGGTTAAGTGGATTCCTGGTCTGACATAGCCATTATTTTATTCAGTTTTGGGGTCGCCAGCTTCCAAGGTAGCCCCCAGTGATTCCCACTTCCTGTTATTCACACCCTTAAATGGTCTTCTACCTCGTGATCCCAGAATTGGTGTGTGTGGTCCATAATGAAAGAAGCAATGGCATGTCACATCAGAGACTACATTATAGAAGCCTCTACTTTCCATCTTGGCCACTTTGGGAGAAACAAGCTGCCATTTTGTGAGCACCCAGTGGCAGAAGTCAAACTTGCTCTGGCCAACAGCTGTCAAAGGACTGAGGTCTGCAGAAAACCATGTGAGTGAATTTGGAAACACTTTCTCTAGTCAAAGCTGAGCCTCAGGATAAGACTGTAGGCCTAGCTAATGCAGTTTGCAACCTTGTGAGAGAGGCTGAGCTGGAACCACCCCACTAAGCAGCTGCCAGATTCCTGACCTGCAGAAACTGTGAGATAATACATGTGTATTGCTTTAGGCTACTAAATTTTGGGGCAATTGATTAAAGAACATTAACACATTTGTGGATCTTGAGAAACTTAACAGAAGATCATGGGGGAGGGGAAGGGGGAAAATTATAGAGAGTGAGGGAGGCAAACCATAAGAGATTCTTAAGGACTGAGAACAAACTAAGGGTTGATGGGGAGTGGGGGAGAGGGGAAAGTGGGTGAGGGGCATGGAAGAGGGCACCTGTTGGGATGAGCACTGGGTGTTGTATGGAAACCAATGTGACAATAAATTATATTGAAAAAAGCTACAATAAAAAAAGAAAATTAACACAAGTGTCAAATCTGATGTATTTGGTATATTACATATTTGAAACCCAATGTCTTTGAAAACTCCAGAATCTTATACATAGTAGGATATTTGTAAAAGCCAAAAAGTAAGACACAAAGAAATTGGGTGATGAAAAGAAAAAAGTAGGAAGGAAGTAGATGGTCCAGCTGCAGATAGTTTGGTCATATATCTGCAGCTGTGATAGAGGTTGGTAGCAAATTGAACTCAACTATAACCCTCTGCATCAGAGAAGAAGTCTGAGCTACACAGTCTTTGAGTTTTCCCATTACAACTGTAAAGTAGTTAAATCATGTTTATTTAACTGACACTTCAAATTGCAAATCTTTTCTGGATGCTTTTCTCAATCTTCCAAGCTTTCTCCAGTGAGCCCATATTAATTTTGTAATCAGAAAATGTAACTATTAGTTTAATGAAGTTTAAAAAATATTTATGTATTTATTTTGAGAAAGAAAGAGAAAGAGCACAAACAAGGGAGGGACAGAGAGAGGGGAAAAGGGAGAGAATAATCCCAAGCAGGCTCCAAACCATCAGCACAGAGCCTGATGCAAGGCTCAAACTCCCAAACCATGAGATCATGACCTGAACCCAAACCAGGAGTCAGATGCTTAACCGAATGAGCCACCCAGGTGCCCCAATGAAGTTTTCTTTTTAATTTTTTATTATTATTTTTGTTAATGAAGTTTTAATAGACTCAAAGATCCAAATTATTCAACACCTCTGGAGCTGGGATTAAAAATGAATAATTCAACTGCCCGTATTAGATTTTACTCAAATGCAATACCTGCAGTCTAGTTCCAGGGTCTGTGTATTGGGGAAACATCCGGAACAGATGAGAATGTTTATTTTGGAGAAGAGATCATTTAAAGAAATATGAGAGCTGCTTCCAAATATTTCAAAATGTTTGTGTGCCAGAAGAAACACATTCTGTCACAGACTCAAATAGTTCTGTGTTGACCCAATGAATACAGTGAGCATCAAGTTACAGAGCAACACTCAGCTCAACATGAGTCAGAAATTTTTGACATAAATAAAAACATTTACAGCTCTTGCCTTGTGAGATTGTAAATTCCTGACCACTACAGGTGGGTATACAGACGTTCACCCGTTCCTTACTGGACACCTTCCATAACAGCCTGAAATAGCACGTCATTGATCAAAGGGATGCCTCACTGGCTCTAGATTCTGTAATGTTATTGAATCGACAGTCAATATTTTTACATAATTGATTAAGTGGCCGATCCGTGCACACGTCAGAAGAATCTTTGTTTCAGATAACATTCTATCCCTTTATTGATGACATTACTCAAACCTATGAGGCTATGTGCGTTTTGGGTCCTAGCTCCGTTTTATTGGCTTCTGTTGCTGACAAAAGTCTCTGAGGGAGCTGGCAGAGCTCAAGGAAGATCTGAAATCAGTCAGGGACTCAAGAACTGACTGGGCTAGACCCCAGGCTGAAGAATTCTCTCCACGACACTCATTGTGGGTATCTCTGCCTGTCTGTATCTTCCCACCTTCAGACACATCTTTTTAACATGCTTCCAAATCGCATCTGGCTAGCCCTATGGTGCCAGGGAGAAGACCCACGTCACCCGGAGCTCTGGATAAGTACATCTGGACAGATTTGTCTGGCTGGGTTTGATGCCTTCACTCTTAAATCACTTTTCACAGGAAAATGGGAAAAAAATATCATAGTTCATGTAACCCTGGTTCATGTGACCTTTCTACAGTGGAAGCATAAGAGACAATATATCAGTAGTTATAAAACACCTACAGCAGTCAAAAAGCAATCTCCATTTCAGACCACAAAAATCTTCTATCCTTTTCTGTACTCTTACACGATTATTGTCTGGTTATTATCTAATTTTAGGTAGTTATAAAAGTTCCAGACAAATGCATTGGACTTACCTATAATTGAAAAATGCATATTTATTTTCCCTCCATAAATTATTGTGGTGGTTTTGTGATATAATACAATTCAGAGTTTCGCTTGCTTTAGGAGGATAAAAGTATTTTTACCATAAAGTGCCCAAAGTCTCTTTTTGTTATCTGACTAGGTTTTTTAACAAGCATAACATAATCAATCTTGCTGAAAAGAATCTTCTTCTCTTAAAAGAATTGCCATCGCCAGAGAATGCCAACCACATCCTTTGCCACAGAAATCCATGAAGAGGGTCCAACAGATACTTCCATGGAATCTGACCAAGTGTGTCCTCAGTGGGCCCACCCTCTGTAAAGGACATCTTAACTCAGGCAGATGAAGGATGACAGTAGCAACATTTTGCATTGCCTCAGTGTATTTTGATTTTTTTTTTTAACTTCACTGTGATTTTACTATTTTCCATCTAGTTTTCCAGAATGGAGATTTTCTCAGTAGGACGTGTTGATTGAGCTACTGAAGCAACAATGTAAACATATCTTTGCTCATTCCCTAAATTTGTTGGGAATTAAACCTCGAAAAATATGGAACAACTGTAGTAAACACATAGATACAACTATTTCCTTTAGTACTCAAATTTCATGAAGACAAGGGTAGTAAAACACAGACAATAACTTTTTCGTATTTTTATCTCTGTCCTCTAAAATTACAACACTAAGAATTTATGAGCCAGAACAGAATTTTCATAAAAACTCTATGAATTAAAATGTGAACCAAGAGAATATTAACTGTATGAGTAAAATTGTGAAGTATTTGGTGTATTCCTCCTACTAAACACGGTGCCAGAGGAATTTGCCTGAACCAAGAATTATAGCTCTACTGGAACGTCTTAATTATATGTCTGGCTACACTTCAAACTTCCTGGTGTATGTGACGCAAGCCATCCCTCAGGCAATCCCGGTTTCCTGGCTAACCTGGGAAATTAACACAGATGACTTAAGAGATAATTGGCTTTTTTGTAGAAGGCACGATACCAGAGAACTAAGGTTTCTTAGCCAGTTTTTACCACTCAGAACTTCTTTGTGTGACACTAACTGCCATTTGTTAAAGTTTTCCACGATGTACAGAGGTGTGCATATTTTAAGGATAATATCTCATTTATTTTAATTTATTAGGATTGAGTTGGAGACCTTTGAAATATCTAAAAGTGTGTCTTATATATATTCATAAATTTATGTGTTCATAAAACAGACCAAAAACTTCACATCTGCTTAAAACACTGCAAGGGATAGTTTTGAATAGAATGAAAGCCTTCCACTTGAGTTACCTACTTTTCAGAGTTTTTTTTTTTTTTACATTCCTAATACTTTACCAAATTTAAATTATTAGGTAAATTAGAATAATTTAGAATATTATTCAATATTTTTAAAATTTTCAGTTGAAACCTATGCCAAACATTATTAATAAGTAAGCGTAATGTTATTTCTTACTCTATGTTACCAAATTTTGATATTCTAAATCAATGAAAATCATAAAATACGAACTCAATATTTGTTTATTGAAAAAGTGAAAAACTCATTCTATAAATTTTATACATCTGACTAACTGGTGAAGCCTTGACTAAAAATACAATCTAACTTTAAAAGGGTATTAGGGAGTGGTTGGTATAAGCATAAAGCTAAGCGGAAAGATTTTTGAAAATTCTGGAACCTATCCTCTAAAAGTAGAGTGGGAGACTTCATTCAGAAAATTTATTTATGACACTTCTGATGATTCTATCCTGGCTTTTTAATCTCATTCTTCCATCGATTGTCTTATTTATTTATCCATTTATAGTGAAGGTCGCTCACTCCTGTCACTCAATAAGCCATTCTGGGGTTACAAAGATAAATGAGATACACCCCTAGGCCTGCTCCAATAGAGAGGATATCAAGGTTACTGAGGATAAAGAGGTCAAAGTCTTATGAAGATAGATGCTGATAGTCAATGACAATTACATGGAAGTCACCAGAAAGAAGTCCAGATGTAGGTCAAGAAGAAAGTTGGATGATACGTATGTGAAAAACATACTGTTACAGCTGTTACTTGCTGACCCCACTTCCTTTCGGTTCCTTCTGCCCTCATTCAGTTTCTGGGCTTTTGCCTTGATTCTCAGACTATCTGCCTGGGTTTACTTTCTTTCCCTATCCCTCAATTCTTCCTTTGTCAGCACTACCCACTTTCCTCCTCCATCCAGAGTCTTTTCTGGAAATACACTTACTCTTCACTTCTTATCTCAAATAAAGAGAATCATTTCCTTTGTTTGTGACTAATTTCTCTCCAGATATCACAGATCTTGTCCCCTCCCAGCTTAGCCCAGACTTCTCTACTCCCCAGGACTACAATACTTCATTTCTCTCTCTCTTTTCTTTGTGAGCTAACACATTTATGAAACTCTACTTCACCATTAAAAAAAAATCCGTTGACTTTTCACATCACATTCTTCTTCCTGTCGTAGTCAAAATTATTCTAAATTTATGGTTATTCTTTCTTCTTCTTTTCTTCTTATTCACTCCTCTGCTTGCCACAGACTGACTTCCACTCTCCACCCATCGTGCCAGGGGAACTACTGATGGTAAGATCCCCAAACCTAAAGACTAAAAGACTAAAAGAACCCTAAAGACCCCAAGACTAAAAGAACACTTTTGAGTCTTTATTTAGCACCATTTCTAGGCAATATTTAACACTTACAAATAATATTTCTACTCTAAAATGCTTCTTGGTTCTTTTTTTTCTTTTTCTTTTTTTCTTTCTCACCATTCCCTCCTGGTCTCCTTCATTTGGCTTTATTCTCCCCCAACAGCTTCTTTTAATTTAATTTAATTTAATTTAATTTAATTTAAGCCTCTTTTCATTCTACTTTCTTTCTCTAGGCATTTCATCTATGTCAATTATTTCAAATGCACCAATGGATTAATAATTCCTAAGTCTCTTTCATCACCCAGACTATCTTCCTGAGCTTCCGATCCCATCTACCTACAAGATGTGCCCATCACATACCTTTCATGCATTATCAACTCAACCTATGTATAACTGGAATAACTGCTATTTCCTCCATTTCACTTGTCCTACTGTATGGCCTAACTTCCCACTAAATCACACAGGACAGATAACTTACCGGATTTCTTTTCTTTTCCATCATCTCTAATTTAATCAATTCATAATCCCTGCCATGCCTTCATTCTCAATATGTCTGGAAACTGTGTCTGCCTCTAGCTCCATTACTATTCTCAGGTGAGTCTTTCAAATCTATCACATGCACTATTGCATAATTGCTTCAATTAGTGTCATTGGTTCTAGCCTTTTCTCTCTTAGATCCTTTATCCATAGAAATCAGATTAATCTTTTATTTTAAAAAGTAAAAATAAAACAATGTCATCTCACAGCTTAAATCTTCCAAATTTCATCCTGGAAATTAGGATAAAGTGCAACCTACATGTCAAATGGCAGTAAGCTCTCAGTTACCTGACCTCTGCTTACCTTTTCAACTTAATATCTTCAAAACTTCTCCATATGAATCCTTTATCACAGCCAATAATGACACATTCTCACCCAATATAATGCAACTAGGCTTATGCCCTAGTATCAAATGGGAGATCCAGAGACTGACTACCTCCATATCTTGGTGACATTTATTTCTCCTTAGTTAGATCAGAGCTCCATCGTGTTTTCACATAACCTATGAATTAAATTATACATCTAATCACTACCAATACAACCCATATTATGGTTGAAGAAAGAGGGAGGATATAATATAATAAAATTGGTTGATAAGAGGAAATATAAACAAAGCAAGCAAGAAAAGATGGTTTCTAGGTAAGACCACTCAATCATGAACTTGACACTTACATCTGCAAGGATCAAGATGCAGCTCTAGAACTCTCTGTCTTGGTAAGAATCCTGACGTTTGGGGCACCTGGGTGGCTCAGTCTATTGGGCGTCTGACTTCAGCTTAGATCATAAATTCTCAGTTCGTGGGTTCAGGCCCCATATCAGGCTCTGTGCTGACAGCTTAGAGCCTGGACCTGTTTCTGATTCTGTGTCTCCCTCTCTCTGCCCCTCCCCTGCTCATGTTCTCTCTCTCTCTCTCTCTCTGTCTCTCAAAAATAAATAAACATTAAAAAAAAAAAAAAGAATCCTGACTTTCTTCCCTTATCTTTCCAAGTCTCACAAACCCAACTGTCCTGGTAGCCAATTGGGACAAGTCACTATTGTCCTTTACATATCCTGTGTATATGTATGTGTATGTGTATCTTGTATATACATGTCCTGTGTATATATCAGATGCCTCCAGAAGCCTAAGATTTTCAGTTTATCTTTCCTCACCCAGACCCATATTTTCTTTTGACTGTACTCTATTTACACACATTCCTACTCCTCCCCAAGGTCTTATGTTCCTTTACCTTCTGTCTCTTCTCTGAATTTTCCTTCAAACTTCTTGCTGTAGCCAGAGCCTGGCTCTACCTGGAGGACATTGACTGTCAAATAAAAGCCGCTTCCTTAACCACATCGCGTGGTTACTATCACCTTGCAAATTTTGACGCCGTGTGGTCCTAAATACCAAGCATCCATCTCTCCTCTAGACATCACTTCTCTACTACTCTGCTTTATTTACCCCCAAAGCATTTATTGTACCCTAACGTATTAGACACAGAATCCCTCATTGTCCAAATATATTTAACAAATCCCAATATTTTTAATCTGCGAATTTGGGTAGGAATACTATAGGTTACTATGTTTTGGTTAGTGAGTTCAGTTAATGAGGGAATCACTTGAAGATTCCGAAAAAATAAAACGAAATAAGGACAGTTTCTGAATTCAGACAAGGAAACTTTGGAAACTGCAAGTTCCCAGATGCAGGAACTGTATGATTTTCCATTGTATTCCAGGTTCTAAAATAAGACCTAAGAAAGAATCGACGCTCATTAACATTTTTATTTAAATTAATGAATACAGAAAATATTTGTAAATAATCTCAATTATCTTTTTTTTTTCTTCTTTGATCAACTGGCCATAAGGGATTCTCATTGAGGTCATAGGCACAAGCTGAGGGAATAATGCTAGTGCTATAGAAGTACGCACCCTAGAAACATGAGCCTTCGAGTGACTTAAATGATTTGTGTTCTCACAAATCCCTTGAACCTCTTTTGTGTTACTGTTTCCATTTGACACAATCGCTTGGTATTGGGCATCTCAGGTTTCACTGAACTCATGTGTGCAATCTCTGCTATGGCCTATTAGTAATCCAGGATTTATTTGTAAAAGAGAATAATTAGTCTCTGACAAGGGAATGGCTTTCCATCTAGTTCTGAGGTTTTCTATTTGTATCCCTTTGAGGCTGTCCATAAATCTACATAGCATCTGATCTACTTGGTCATAAAGCCCATGTGCTATAATAACAAGTCTTCTCTGTTCATCAGATCCAATAAGAGGATTTTACCAGTTTAGTGGACCAGTATGGTATCCTGTGGAAAAATGAGACGAATTTCCTAAGGAATAATTTGAGCAGACTCAAGATTTGATGTAACTGCGAAGTAAGATTCTGCAAATGTTTTAGTCTCCTTCCCAAGTGAAAGCAAATATCTTTGCTTATTCCCTATTTATCAGAATAGAAGAAAATGCATTTAACAGACACCAGGGGCTATGTTGAATTCCTCTAACAAAAGAGAGGCTGGTCTAAAAACAGAAGCTCCAGGGGCGCCTGGGTGGCTTAGTCAGTTAAGTGTCTGACTTCAGCTGAGGTTATGATCTCAGTTCGTGGGTTCCAGCCCTATGTCGGGCTCTGTGCTGACAGCTCAGAGCCTGGAGCCTACTTCAGATTCTGTCTCCCTCTCTCTCTGCCCCTCCCCCCGCTCACATGCTGTCTCTCTCTCTCTCTCTCTCTCTCTCTTTCTCAAAAATAAATAAACATTGAAAAACAAAAAAACCAAAACAGCAGCTCCAAAGGAGTTATCCCTGTTGAAGTTTATGATAACTCATTTTTGTCTGTCTCCTAAAAGACCAAATCAGTAAGATAGTGGAGATCTGATCAAAATTACCAAGCCCGCATATCTTTTGTGTCTTTCAATATGGTGATGTCTTTGTGATGCCCCCAGCTATGTGGTATTGCTTTGACTTAACTGGTTTTACAAGACGGCGATCTAAAGTTAGTAACTGATCTCTTTTATCATTATTCTCGCTTCCCTTGTCAGAGAATCAATGTAGGAATCATGTCAGTTGGCCTAAGTGTCTATTCCAAGTATACCCTCCAAATCTTAGAAAATAAGGAGAATATGAGTTTTAGATGCTTCTCCTGCTTCCCCTTGGGCCCACTGTGAAATAGATTTAGAACAAATTTCCATTTATCACCTGAGTTTCAGAAGTCCTCACTCTGCCCGGCATTCTGAGTCCCTAGAATTCAGTTTTAGATCATAGACACTGCCTAATAATTTACAAATGGTCTGGTTATTTCTCTTTCTTCAGAGTACCTTTTACCTTGGCAAATGGTCATAGATTTCTTTTGGGAAGACTCGAGGGAAGATTTTCAATATACACCTATTGCATTATCACAGAGTTCCTCCACATAGCCCTTAGCCTGTTGTAATTCAAGGGGATCTAGGTTTGGGAATTAACTCAAGTGAGATTAAATAAGAGGCCATAATTCTTTCATGTTGAATCCGTCCTCTGTATGCAATGCTAGATTTTTTTCCACCAACGGTGGAATTACACCTTTAGTGGACTGGCTTCTATTTCATTTCCACGAGTCCTGTGATCAGTTAACTACCTCCAAAGATCCTTTCAGGTAAAACCGTTCCGGTTATCACTCCTGCCTTCCTGTCTTTTGCAGGATAAGTATGATGGATATTTCTTGGCTCCTGCCATGCTGGGACCTTATTGGCCACCTTGTCTCCTTAATCTATGGTAAAACACACACGCGCGCACACACAGACACACACACACACACACACACACACACACACACTATACCTTTTCAAGGTCACTAGAGCTGCTCTTTACCATTGTAACTTTCAATTTAGTTGGGAAGGAAGTGGGTATTCTGAACTCTCCCACAAGACATAGTTAGGAGAGTCATTTATGACAAATTCACTGTGACATTCCCCAAAGACAGCACAAAAGCCAAGCTTCGGGCAACTGGATGAAAACACAACCAGAACGCCTCTCAGTTGTCATAGCCAGTACCTTGCATCCACAAACTTGGATAAGTACAACCATCTTAATAAATTCAACCAACACAAAAATTATGTTTCTCCATTTCTAGTCTAACATCAATAATCCATTCTTATTCATATCACTCAAGTCTGTTTGTTTGTTTCTGAAATAAACTAAACGAAAAAATCTTGCCAAGAATTTTTCCTTCTAGGTGTCAATTCTTATTTTGCCCAGAGCTTGCTGACCTGGTTAAAGATCTGTGAGCAATGATACCTGGGAGGGATGAAGCATGGACAGAGATGACATCCTCTTTCAAGACATTTTTCCCGATGAGCTTGTAACTAACACCTTTAAGCATTGCAGGACCAGTCCCTTCACAAAGGGTGGGAAAGTCTGCTTCTGCTCGCAGGCTTGATAGGGCTTGGGTACCTAGGTGTTAATAAGTCATCTAAATATTCCTAAATTGCTCTTCTAATTCTCAAGGTTTCCCTCTTGCCCAATAATCACCTAACATAGGAATTCAATTTATAATTGAGTAATAAACAAAATTAGACTCTTAACTTTTTGCTACACTAGGCTTGAGACCTAAAGAAGTTACGATATTCTTTAAGTCAGTCTTAGAAAACTTATGTTCTCCAAAAATGCCTGGAGTCAAGAATTTCAGATGTTGACTTTTAGCACTTTCTATCTTTAAGGTCCCTATTTCAGTTTACAGGCCTTCTGTTGTTGTGTTTGTTTGTTTGCTTGTTCGTTTGTTATTAATTAGGCTTCGTGTCCAGCACGGAGCCCAAGGCAGAGCGCAATGTGGGCCTTGAACCCACAACCTGAGATCAAGACCCGAGCTGAGATAGAGTTGGATGTTTAACCTAATGAGCCACCCTGATGCCCCCAGGCCTTCTCTTACTTTAGACCGCAGTAATGGCATGTCCTAACAGTAACTTTGTCCAACAAAATCTTGTCGTAATTTGGCATCTTACACCATTCCTATGTTCTAATAGTTAAATGGTTTCTCACTACTTAAGATGCAAATAATTAGTGGTGACTTCCTAAATTCCCATCTTCTTGAAGGTTTATTGTACTTTACCAATTCTGCTGTCAATTATGATGTTGGTCAGTGTTGAGTTTTTGACAACAGAATCTACTTCAGCTGGTTTAAACAAACACACATTTTATGTGAAGATTTAGGAGTTTACAAGGTTGTTGGAAGAGGTAGAGAAGGCATTAGATGACTTCCTAGAAACAACACCCCATCCACCAGTTATTCATGTTCTGTTGAGTTTTCCCTTTCCCCGGTAAGAAGCTGACAATCCGGAAGCTGCTAATTCCCCCACTCTTAAGCCACACTTTGTCTGTCATGTTTGGCAAGAGATTTCCTCTTCCTCCACTTAGCTGATGAATCAAAAAGCCAATAAATGTGCCATGTCTGCCATGATATGAGTCACCAATGGATATATCACACCATGCCTGTCTCAGTGATTCAGTTCCTAATCTAGATCTCATAGCAGAGTGTCTTAAAGGTAGAATAAAAATCAGATCCCAAATCCTATTGACAAGTGGAGGAAGGAATTGTTCATTTGGTCCTTCCATCTTCAACATCCTGTAACTCTTAGAATGGGTATTAGCAGAACCAACCCAAGAATCCGTAACAACTTTTAACACAATCTTTGGGCCGTTGCTTACTGTTGTGAAGGAACATGATATTCCCTACTCTTCCCATGTCCTTGTCTCCAGGTACTATAATAGAATGTTCCAGTCTTTGGAAATCACTCCTACCTTGGGCTACAGCTTTTCTATCTCACTGAAACGAGATATAGTATCAGTGACCTAACCTAATACTATTCCATTGTATTTGTCCTCATCCCTCTTGATTCATGAATTAGTCCCATTATCCTAACAGTCATTCTCTGTTTTCCAAAGTCAACCATGAATGCCCTTGGTTCTAAAACTGTTTGTAAATGAAATGATGCTGGGATGGCAGAGGAGGAGAAAGGATGGGTGAGTGTGCAGAGGAATGTGGGGTGGGAATAAATTGGGTGACATGGTTGTTTAGCATCTGTTTGCCAGACAAAGTGAAAACAACATTATCTACCGAGAGCCAGAAAAATGAAAATGAGTCCTAGGGTTTGGAGATCATAAGTAACAGAACATTGTGGGAAATATCTCTAATGATTGCTAAATTTTTCAGTTTTCCTTCTGATTCATATTTCTTTTTTACTTTCCCTGATGTACAGAATCCTGAATTGTGGCGTCAAACAGAGACTTTGTCAGCCTGGTCATTAAAGCCACCCCCCACTCATGTGAACTAGCATGCAATCTACAACATTTGTTTTAACCCAGTAAAGTTTGAGGACTACATTTTCTGCAGCAAAACAAAGCCTTGTGTGTCTTTTTAAAACAGTAATTCAGCTAATTGCCACAGATTCAATACGATTGCTGAGAAAAATAGAAAATTCTGTTGTATGTATTAAAATTACAATAATTGGGGGTGCCTGGATGGTTCAGTTGGTTAAGCGTCTGACTTCAGCTCAGGTCATGATCTCATGTCTCATGAGTTCCAGCTCGCATCGGGCTCTGTGCTGACAGCTCAGAGCCTGGAGCCCACTTTGGACTCTGTGTCTCCTTCTCTCTCTGCCCCTCTCCTGCTCATGCTCTGTCTCTCCTTCAAAAATAAATGAACATTAAAAAAAATTAAGATTATGATAATTGATGTTGTTAGTTCTTATTGATTACTTCTTCCTTTCTTCCTTTTCCTTCTTCTTTCTTTCTTTCTTTCTTTCTTCTTTCTTTCTTTCTCTCTCTCTCTCTGTCATAGCAATTCTTGATAACCAAGGTATGCAGAAGAAGAATATACTTGTAAGATATTGCAAAAGGCTAAGAAAGCAGGAAAATTTAAGTCCTTAGTAAAATCATTGTGGAAATGATTCATTGTGAAATAGAGGCTTTGAAGAAGTCAAATCATGGAAGATCTAAAGGATGGGGAGGAAATATATTTAGAAAAGAAATGAAAATCATAACAGAAATGACGATGTGGTTCAGTAGAGGAAAAGAACTCTGTGGTATCAATACGGAATGAAAGCAGTTCAGGTGACGGTGATATCTAAGGAATGACTGCACCAAGAAGGCTATATAATGAAGTAGAGTAAGAGTTCTTGAAATGGAGGGATTGTGTGGAATTTGAAGAGATGTGCATGGGGAGTGCCATCAACGTGAGCATTGGTATTGCCCATTGTGATGGCAGAAAACACTGGTGAGTGACTGGGCACATTAGAGTACGTCATGCAAAATACTGCATTTGTGATTTTCTGGAATTGTATTTCCTATTCAGTACTTACACCTTTTCATTTGACTTCTAAGACAAACGAGAACAAAACTTGCACGTCATAAGCAAGGTTTTGATCATGAGATGATCTCATTCAAGTGCTATGTGATACAAGAGTAGAAAACAGAACTTTTTCTACATTTTTTCTGTTCTTTAAACTCTTTCTTTACTTTTAAAAATAGCTTGATACTTCAGCTTATTTGGAAAATTTACATATACAATGTCAGAAAAATAGTATTTTCCCCCAGTACTCTAGGACATGTCTATATACTTCAAATACAGCAAATGGAACAGGAGATGAGCACTTCCAGAAGTTATATAGCCCACTATTTGATATTAATAATGATGGTTTTCTTCTCGTAGTGGAGCCACACATGAATTCATGACAATTCTCTAATGGAATGATCTGTAGCCATCCACCAATACAAATCTAAATTAGGATAAAAATAGGTTGCCCGTGAGTGGGTCCAACTGGAAACAAATAGAATTATCATTTCCTTCCTCAATGCCCACATACTACTCTGCTTTTCATACGAGCAGGTCCTTTTCAGGATTTGAAACCACTGACCTCTATTATAATCCGTTATGCTTTTCAACGTTTCACAAAAGAGAAGGATGAGGCTATTAATCCCAATTAAGAGAGTTCTCTCTCTGTATCCCTGTTTTGTAAGTTTAGACACTAACATGTTTATCTTTGCCCATAAATTGGAACGGGTTTATATCCACGTTTATTTGTAAGCCAGTTCACAAATTGTAGACAGCTTCCATTCATTGCAGCTATTTCTTGGGACTGTAGAAATGGATTGCCACTCAGAGACTGTGTTTGCAATCCTCTCACTTCCCATCAGCAAGCTCTTATCTCCAACGTCCAAGAGGAAATAACATGGAGCGAGTGAGTGATAGCAATTTAATTTGTGTAATGATGGTCTAGGTAATAAAAATGAGTCTTTGGAGTAGAGAAACTGTAACTTCTTTTCTGGGAATCAGAAAGGGAAAAAAAAAAGAGAGAGAGAAGCATTTCAATGCCGGAGATAACTACGTATGTGGGTTATTTGAGGACAGTGAGCCATTGATCCTCTTAGCTCTTTTGGTTCTCATGAGAAGGCATGCTGCACAGCAACTTTCTAAATCTAATTGTCTTGCTTTCTCACCTAAGATGGTTATAGCTGTCTATCACAGCACCCTGTGCCCCGTAACCAATTCATTTGCACTTGAACTGACAGAAGGAGAGGTTATTGTAAAAGGAAGGTCTTAGAAGTAGAAAGGCATGTGTTAAACTCGCTTGAATGTACACAAAGTAATTGAAATTGAAAAATAATGAAAACATCAACAATTTGACAAATATGGAGGGTTTTAACACAGAAATACAGTATAGGCAAGTCGAAGCATACTTTTCCAGTTTAGTTTGTAAGGATGTGAGGAGAAATTAACTACAAAGCCTGTGTCAGTATTACGTCAAAACATTCCATCAATCTGTTTGCTATTTCAGTCAATCAATGAAATAAATAAATGAAATGGATCAAAGAAGATCCATTTTAACAATGAAATCAGTAAGTGTTTGAAGGCTTGACTCTTTAAATGTCATATAGCAAATCTTATAAGAAATTGGTTGAACAGAAAAATGTCATAAGGGTAGAGAATTAACATAACATGGTGAAAATCACCAACATTAAGTAACTAACAAAGCCTTCTCTCCTAGAGGAAAAGAAAAAAAAAAAAAGATGAGTTCCAAGGCTTTTGTTTATTAAGAAACTCTGAGCAGTAACATCTAGTTCAACGTATCAATTATAGCTAGTGTCAAGCAATGCAACAGGAAAACTAATTAAACCAAATATTTCACTTCTTTCAGAAAGACATGTCAGTATAACTTAGTCTATCATTCACTCAGGATGCACAGAGGAAACAGAGACTACCATCTAACTGAGACAAAGACAAAATATTATCATCTCCATATATTGTTTTTGTCCTTTCAAGAGTAAATTCCCTCAAACACTCCTAGCTCGGAGATTCCTCACCTCAGGCAGGTAAAAGTGGAAGCTTGGAAGCATGAGATGCCGTATGTCTCTACGGATAAAAGGAAAGTTCAAGCTGATAATTGTAGACACCGTGAGAAATGCACCTCTTCTGACATAAGCTTTCTGAGGGGGAATAATAACAGGTTGTTTGTGTTCATGGCTAACTCTCTAAGCTTTAAAGAAAAATGTGCATCCTATTTAGGGGAGCCTGCATACCATTTAATGTATGCATTCTAGAACAGTGATTTCCTAACTTTATGTGCATAGTAGGTCTGGGCCAGGGTCTGAGATGAGATCCTGTATTTCCAACAAGCTCCTCGAGGATACCACTGCTATTGGTCCACAAAACACTTGAAGGGTACAGCTCAAATGTAAACTATATAAGGTAGAAGAATGTGTAACCTAGAAGGCACCTTACCTAATAGGTAGTGCAACATCTCATTGTATAGGTAAAGAAATGAAATCTCTGGTCCACGCAATAACGTAATTCTCACAATTCTTTATTAAACTGAAACAATTAAAATCGAAACTCCTGAGTCATGGTCAAGTATTCTTTCCCGTAGGCAATGAACAGACACCGCCAGGATCTTAGTCCTCAGCGCACTGTAGCACAATATAGTGTTTCCCTTAGGGGTATTTAAAAATTTTGTGTCTCCCTGTTTCGAGCACCCTATTCAGTTTTCATCTATTGAATGTTTACATTCAGAGCAACGTTCCCCTAAAAATAGCAAATCATATTTTAGGTCCTGGTAGGATACATAGGCCAATTTGTAATGATGTCGATGAAACTAGACAGTATAATATGAAGTGAAATAAGTCAGAGAAAGACAGGTATGATTCCACTCATGCATGGAATTTAAGAAACAAAGCAAATAGAAAAAGAAAAAGAGAAAGAGAGAAACCAAGAAACAGAATCGTAACTATAAAGAACAAACTGCTGGCTACCAGAGGGGGGGGTTCGTGGGGAGCTGGGGGAAATAGATGATGGGGATTAAGGAATGGACCTGTTGTGATGAGCACTGGGTGTGGAATCACTATGCTGCACACCTGAAACTAATACCACACTGTGCATTAACCATCCTGGAGTTTAAAAACAAAAGATATGTAGGCCACATGTGAAAAGCCTTAAAAGATAGGTCTGCACAAGTAAAGAGAGGCTATGAAACTGCAAAAGGTAACATCAAGCCTTCATTCACTCATGTACTCATGTAACCAGCCATTATTGTGCAACTAGTTAGGCAATATTGCCAAAGAAATATAAAGCATGACACCTGCTCTCTCAGAGCGTTTTTAATCCAGTGGAAGAAATCAGACATAGACGAAGGAAAGAGTAAATAAAAATATATGTGGTATACAGTTCATGAAACTCAGAGGAGAGAGAAGAGAAGGTTTGAAAGATTTTGGAAAAGTAAACTAACTTTAATGTAATGTAAGTTTAAATTGGGTCGTGAAGGAAAGAATAGACATACAGGAAGACAGGGATCATGGTGGACACCTTTCCACACCTTGCAAAGAACGGCACAAGGTCAGGCTGAAATGGAGTAAAGCTAAAACAGAGTGTGGAAGCAAAGGTGGAATGCTTGAGCTCCACGTGCCCACTGTCCTTCCTATTATTCCACGTATGGACCAGCTGGTGGCAGAAGACAGGCCAGGGGTGACTGCCTACGGCATCTACAAAATCTCTGAGCAAGGAAGGCAGTTGATGAGCTCACTTCACCATACTGCTTTATGACCCCAGGTATGATCTGTCTTGGTGAATATTTTCATGTGCCCTTGAGAAGATTGTTCACCATGCACTCGTTGGATTTATTGTTATATAAATAAAAATTTAAATATTCAATCAGATCGAGTTGATTGATGATATTCCCCAAATCTGCTATATCCATATTTGGTCTTTTTTAGTAGATTTATGCTATCAATTATTAAGAGGGGAGTGCTAAAATCTCTAACTTTATTTGTGGGTTTATTTCTAATTTATTTCAGGCAGCTTTAGCTCCATTTATTTTGAAACTCTGTTAATAGATGCCTACTTATTTAGGGCCATTATGTCTTGTTGATGAATTGACCATTTTGCCATTAGGAAATGACCCGATTTCTGGTAATACTCTGTCTTTAAGATCACTTTGCTGGATATTAACATAGCCATTCCAGGTTTCTTACGATTAGTATTTTCCTGGTATATCTTTCCATTTTGTCACTTGTAGGCAAGGTATGTCTATTTTTAAAGAGTCTCATTCCTTGTCTGCAAGCATGATTTTCATTTGAAGATCGAGAACTAAGTCACCTACACCTACAAGTCTTCCTGGATTCGTTAGTCCAGCCAGCTTAAGCTGTTAGTTGGACTAACTCTCCAGAGAATTTTATTGTTGTCTTTTATTTTCATGTGTTTGCTTGTTATTTTTAATTCAGTACTTGCCAGATCACGTTTGTATATACTTTACTCTTTTAGGATAAAAATTTTATGATCAATGATGAATACCCTCTTCCTTGGTCCAGAGTTATGTGGTAAGTATCTGCTTCTATATGGATTCTGTCTCTCTCTTGACTTTAAGCAAAGGGAAAATCTTTACTTAATTTTTTTTCTATGCAGTTTGGTCTAGCACCCTGTTCAATAAATGCCCTTAAAATACATGCCAAGTAAATGTATCACAGGCTTGGCATTGATGATAGTGGAATAATTCATTGGATTAACTTAGCATTTTTGTGAATACAAGTGAACACCAGGCTTTCAGAAAAAAAAAATATGTATATATATATGTATATATATATCAAGGCCTTATCAAACGATTACCTGAATTTAATCTAGTCTCTCCTTCTGATTTTCTTCCTTTACCTTCTAATTCTTGTCTCTGCAACACACAGAACTGATTCATTTCCCTTCTCTTTAATTAGCCTCTCCCTTCCTGGATTTTACTCAGTGACTCATATAATACTTAAATCTCTCCCCCAAATGCCAAACCCTCCCTAATTCCTTCTCCTTGGATTTGTATTTAGCTTCCTCCACCTTTGTTGATACTCCTAACATGAATTATTAGTCAATTAGACTTGAGGTGGCCAACCCTGCCTTGCTCCTGGGCCCCATGAGGCCCGCCTTCACCCTTAGAAAGCCTACCACCAACTGTGTTCAGTGTAAGTTTTGCTTTCTTGCCTTCTGGTTTTTAAAATAGATACACAGTGAAGCAATCCTGTGACCTTGCTTAAGAGACTTTTCTTAAGATGACCTTAAAACTCTGCTGTTGCCAGAAGAATCAAGATAAGGCTAAGCTCACATAGTTCGAACAGTGTCCTAAGGAGGCACTTGAGTGTCAAGTCTGAATGATGAAATTAGCTTCATTTTACACCAAGGTTAACATTGCCCACCTTTTGGGATGAGCACTGGGTGTTGTATGGAAACCAATTTGACAGTAAATTTCATATATTAAAAAATAAAAAAAAATAATAATAAAAAAATAAAAATAAAAAAATAAAAAAAAAAAAAAAACATTGCCCAACAATTACATAGCTCTGGGTTCAAATTTTGGTGGATTAACTCCAGGAAAATGATTTTACTCCTTGTGACTCATTGGGCTCATTCAACAAATGAGAATGAGCCTACCTATCTTAAAGGTATGCTGTTAGGTTTAAATGTAATAAATATGTAAAGCATGTCGCAATGCTGCTGTAGTGGGAGAGACAGGAAAAGCAATAGTTACGCTAGTAATAGACTGTATTTCTTTCTTTCTTTTTCTTTTTTCTT
This sequence comes from Panthera leo, assembly GCF_018350215.1. Lineage (NCBI taxonomy): Eukaryota > Metazoa > Chordata > Mammalia > Carnivora > Felidae > Panthera > Panthera leo. Next base: position 14,871,462 of record NC_056687.1, read on the forward strand.
TTTTCTTTTTCAAATAAGCAGGCATTTTCAGGTACATCCAGAGGGCAGGCTGTAGGAGTTCTGCCAGATGGCCATCGGAAGATGATAAAGAAGTGAACTCACTCCAAGGAAAGGGTATTGCCATGACCTTTGTCCAAAGGAAAGTGCCGTCCTATGAGAACTGAGTACATTTAGTCCACTCTCTGTGACCCACATCTCCTTACCATTCCTCTTACATTTAAGCCAATTTTCTAGGGAGAGAGAAATACTGGAAAACAGATGGCCATCCCACTACATATCTCCATAGATGTAGTCAGCTTGAGAACGCCTGTACACAAACAGAATGGAAGATGAAGCTGGCTCACTTGGAAGTCTCATTTGAAACATACAGGAACATTGACCAGAGAAGAAAGGGAACAACGTACAACAGAAAGGAGGTAGAAGGAACAGTGAATACGGGTCCTTGAGGTCCGATCAGTGAGCCAGCCCTCACTACTCCATGGAATTTAAAAACACTTCGCTGTGTGCTATCTGTAGTGCACATATGACATTTATAAAACAGTGGGACTCGGGGGCTGTGCTGTAGACCCTGAGCACGACCTCATGATGGGAACTTCCCATGTATGTTTTAAACCTATAGTGGGAGGAAAACAGGATATAATGTTTGAAGTAAAGTTATAGCTAAAAGGACTACTTTTAGTATTCACCCCATAAACCAGCTTAAAGAAATTTGAAAGGATCTCCTATTTCCCCAGTCTGTTAGATGGGACTGAACTAAATAATTATAGTTTATGTATTTGTGATCCTGTTGTAATTTTAACACAGACTCGCTTGAACCAACATGTATTACATGACGTCTGGGGATTGTCGATGGCAAATTACTTTAAAAATATATATAGCGATGGATAATTTACATTATTGATTGTTAAGAAGGGCAAACAAACACCGAGCACTTGCTACTTCTAAATTCACTAAAGTATATTCCCTGAGTGTAGACTAGAGCATATACGTTTCAGTTGAATCTTGAGCTTGGAAAATACCAAATGTTCCATTTTTTAGATTCTTGCTAATAGGAAAATTAGAGTATAGTCTGATTTCTAGGAAACACTATCACATACAGAATATCATTTAAACTTACTTTATAGGCCTTTGTCTCTTTTAAATTATTCCAGTTGACATGATTAAACACTTCCCAAAGTATGCCCCAATAAACATCTGAAGAAATAATATTTTAAATGGTTTTATGGTTAAAGAAATTTGGTGAGTTTACATTATATCCATGTTCTAATACTTGGTGCTTTGAGGTAGCCATGAGAATATTATAATCCCAAAGAATTTCCACGGTAAAAAAGACTTAGTAGGCTTAACCTGAAATTTCCAGAACCCATCAACCATGGAACTTAGTTATTCGAAATAACATCTTTTAAGAACTTGGAAGCTCAAGGTTGGAAAATGCTGATATCACTATATTTATTTTGCAACATCTCAAGGTCTGAACAGTTGTGCTTCTATGTTTAATTTCCTTAACTTGTAACAAGGGCTTAATTTTAACCATCATCTCACAGAATCATCAAAGAATTATCGTAGATAAAAATGTGACAGGACCCACATATTACCTGGTACATAGGTGTCGCGCAGTAAAAGAGTTCACTTAATTTAATACAATTAATCATGGGCAACTGATTCCATTGGATATTGATAATAAAGAAGACACACCTTTAGAATAACTGCTTTCAAACTAATTTTTATTTTGTCCACTGTTAAAAAGAAATACACACACATGCACATACAGTGTAACTAAAAGTTTCAATAACACACTATTATTTCTCCTTGCAATGTAATCCATATTCTATTTTGTGTTATTCTAGTCAGCACCTTTTTTTTATGAATACAATTTATTGTCAATTTGGCTTACATACAATATCCAATGCTCATCCCAACCCTAGTCAACATCTTAATTTTAAATCTGATCTTGCCCCAATAAACTGATTTTGTAGGCATGAGTGGTTAGAAAAATTCAGCTCTTAGAGCTTAATGTCCACAGCAAAATTCTGTCACCTAAAAATGGAACAAAACTATCTGTTTTTACTGCATAGATCTACATGTGACTGTTGTGACATGGGATGGTTTGCTCCACACCCACAAACCACAAGTGCTAATTAGGAAATTTATCCATGGGGTTAGTGTTTGGAATTTGTTTCTGAAAAAAATAAGTAGTTAAAGTGATCTGCCTCACTTAGAGACTTGCACTGACCACCAATGTGTCTGAAAGGCTCAACCTGGCTGGCACCTCAAAGGTCCTATTAGAAATGAATATTTTAGGGGCGCCTGGGTGGCTCAGTCGGTTAAGCATCCGACTTCAGCTCGGGTCACAATCTCGCGGTCCCTGAGTTCGAGCCCTGCCTCGGGCTCTGGGCTGATGGCTCAGAGCCTGGAGGCTGCTTCCGATTCTGTGTCTCCCTCTCTCTGCCCCTCCCCCGTTCATGCTCTGTCTCTCTCTGTCTCAAAAATAAATAAACGTTAAAAAAATAAATAAACTTTAGAGGCAACTAGGTGGCTCAGTCCATTAAGGCTCTGAATCTTGAATATTTTAATTGTCATAGTATTTTATAATTTTTTTTTAATTTTTAAAAACTAGAGTCCCACATCCTTTGACAGTCAGAAATTCTTTCATGTGCTTGTATCATAGATAATTGCATTGGGATTTCTAAATCCATGCTTTAGATATAGATTCTTAATTTCTGGTCTTTTTTTGTTACTGAAAAATAAAATCACACCAAATTTTCATATCTCAAAGATGGTAATGAAATTATCATTTTTCTTCCATTGCAAGATTTTTTGATTGACAGATTGATAAACAATGTTTATTCATTAAAAACTTTTAATGGAAGGTTAAACCTTTCAAGTTCATTAAAAACCTTTAATGGAAACTGAATTTCCAGACAGTGCCCTAGGGGAATATATATATATATATATATATATATATATATATATATATATAAAAATAATGTAATTAATATTTAATAATATACTATATCACATGTAACATAAATAACAATTTACATAAAAAATAACAATTGCATACAAAATAAACATTTACTTTCTGTGAACACCTCCAAAAATTTCCTGAAAAACAACCACAACAAACACAAATCAAAGACAAATGTTTCAAATGTTCAGAGAAAAATCTATGAAATAAATAAATGCATTTTTAAAAGTCTCCAATTTGAGGTAGCTAAATTGATTTATAATCTCTAATTTGTTATGCTCTTCTGTGGGGCAGAGCATATAAATCTACAAAGCTTGCTCAGCATTTCTAATTATATAGCCATGCAATGCTGAATACAAACTGTCTCACTGCTATACAGAGGGCAAAGGAGGAGCAAAGTGTTGAAAATAAAGCATAGCACGTGTAAGCATGCAAGCCTTTATGTGCTATTGGGCAAAGTAAAATCATATGCATTTCCCAGACTTCATAAGTGTAGCCACTGTTTATCTTTATCTTTGCATCCTTAACTAGAGTTCGCCGGGATACCCCTATTAAATATTCAGCCTAAGTTCCCTCTCTCGAAAGAAACTGGTGGAAATGCTCCCAAGTATATGACTACACAGATTCAGACGTCTGGATTTCAGGCAGGGCCTGCAGACAATGAACTAGTGAATGTGGCCATTTTGAATGCTCCTTGGGTGATCACTGTTTATTAATTTGCATGTTGCAAAATTTTGAACGGGATCAGCACTGATTTTTCTATTGTGCTGTTTACCTACAACTATAAGGAGTGATTCCTTTTATCTAGGCATCAAAACAGAATATCTGGGGAAAGAGAAGACATAAGGTTTGAATCTAGGAATTCTTATTGTCAGGATTCTTCCAAATGTCAAATAAATGCTAAACAAATAGAAACTTAACCCCAGAAGGCTTTCCAGAGATCACTAACTCTAATCAGGGTCCACAGAAACCTTTTCTACCAAATGAGTAACTATGCCATTTGCAAACACTTCCCAGACAGAGTAGTATTTTAGGCATTTTAGGCATTTCATTCGAATATTTCAAAGGATTTGTAGAATTGCCTACTGCTTTAGTGCAAAGGAGGCGTTCACACAGATAATACCTTGAGTATGAGAAAAGATGGGCGCTGCATTTTCTGTTAGAGTCTAAGTGCAAGATATTATCCATGCGGAAATAATAAATGTTCTTAACCTGTTTGATTGTCATTCTTTCCTGGGTTAACCACACCACTAGCCACGTGATTCACTAATACTGTCTCGCAACAGGTAAATCTGTCATTTATCTTCTGTGGTTTTGGTATTGATCTATGATTCCAATGAAATATTTCCACGTAAACCCCAGTAATGGAAGTTGTACTTATTCGTCTAGATTAAGACAAAAATCTCAGTTCATAAGTAAAAGGTAGTGTCATGGCCCTATAGCTATAATTTTTAAACCACAAATTCCAGAAAACGTCCTTAAAATTGATTTAACTTAAAGTTGTATAACATTAAAAGTAGAAAACCCAAGTGAGATTTTTGGGGAAACATTTCTATATCATGAGCATAAAGTCTCCATTTAAAGAGGGAGGGAAAGCAAACTATTATTTAAGGAGTAATTGCACAAATTAGTAATAAGTAATGATTTAATTGTAGAATTTTCTTAAAGAAAAGGTTAAGAAGACGAAAGAGTTTTTATTAGTGGAAATATTAGCTAAGCAAAAGCTAGGATAGATCAAAATGCAAATTCAGAAAACACCTCAGATAGGATTTTTCTTTAAGAAACAACAGTTTACATAATAGCATGGGAATATTGATATTTGAATTCACAAGAAGCTTACTATCACCAATAAACTAATACCAAGTTGGCATCTTATTTATTGAGAGGGTAGAGATTGTGCTTTATATTTTTCTTGTTGACCCCAGCACTTAGCATCATGTTGGGCACACAACAGGAGATCAATAAATACTTGGAGAGTGATTGATCTATCCACAAATAAGCACATGCGGTGGATAATTAGTTGCCACAGGGAAACTAGTCTCTCAGTGTTAGTCTTCCACACTGATTAAAATCAAGGAGGAGAATATTCAAAGAGGTTTCTCAGCCTTTATAGTTTTTTCTTTGAAGAAACTCCAACCATCATATTGATCACATGTTTGACAGTGAAGAGTTGACTATTTCTTCTTACCATACCATGTGGTTGTTTATGATTTTGATAAAATTCATACATTCGTGACAAGTAGATTCTATCATTCCAGGCAATAGGATCAACTCCTAAATACTGAGTTTCATCATTTATTTTGCTGAGGTCTTGCTACTCTTGTTTCAGATTCCTTCATTCTGTTCGCTGTGCCTTCACCAAAACTTCTAGTCAAACCTCTCATTGACCCAGACCGTCTGCATTGTTCCAGCACACTGGGTCTCTTTTGAAAGAGCCCAGATTCTAGGTTTGGTTATGTAAGTGCTAACTTAACAGCCACCTTTATTTCTACCCTAGACCCCACTACACACACGCATATGCGCGTGCGTGCGCGCGCGCGCGCGCGCACACACACACACACACACACACACACACCACGCTAAACATTGAATCAATTCTCAACCTTGAGTTTCTAACATTCAATTTCCAAGCTCTTTCTTTGCATTACCTCTAGAGAAAGATACAGAAATCATCACTTGCCCTTTGCTACCTAGTTTTAATCTGCTACACTATTTTAGTCTGCCCTCCTCAACAATTTTATTCTTTCTTAATGATCTATAAGGTCACTCCAAACCTTTATTATTTCGCTTATTTGTTTGCATTTCCCCATGGCCAAACACTCATTCTGCAGAGACTCTCTGCCCTCATGTTTCCACAAAGAGCATTTGTACCTTAATTTCTCCATTTATCTTTTTTTATATTGATATAAATCTGGGTCTATGCCATTCCTTCCTTCACGTTCTCAGTGAGTACTCACCAAGTAATTACTCTGGCTTCTGTTTTGGCAGATACATGGTGAACAAGACAAGTCATGCCCTCAAAGAATTTACCTTCTATTGGGGGTAAACGGGAGATTACAATAAATTGTTATCATTGTCATGAGCAATATATAAAGGATGTTCTGGGAAGCACATAGCATTGGCACCCAAGCTGGAATTGGTTGTATGATAGGTGACAGCTTCCTGGAAGAAGTGACACTCAGCTTGATATTACTGATATGGCATTTCAGTCAGTATGAATTAACCAGAAAAATGGATTGAGATGGGATGGGGAATGAGTTTCAGGTATGAGAAAGTATGTTCACAAGAGAAAGCACATATAGAGGCTGGAAAGAACGTCACTCTGGGTGGAGACAAAGACGTGAAGATAGAGTGATAGCGATGTCTCCGGAGATGTCAGCATGGGTCCACCATGAAGGGCATGGGAAGCAGTTAAACATATTGTTTATGAAGAGTAACCCTGGAGTAACACAGATCTGGTTTACATCATTCACAGGGTTATCCTAAGGATTAAGTGAGAGAATGTCTGGCATGTAGTTAGGTGAAAAAAAGTTAATATTGGGCACATTAAGGAGCTTGTATGTTATACAGAGCCAAGGGGGGAGCTACGTAAATATTTTATCCAATATTTTATCCATGTCACTTATGACATGACTTGATTTATATCTCAAGGCTGTCTTGTGGCTTGAAGAAGAAATGGAAGGCGAGAGGTTGGGCAAAGTTAGCATCAAAGGCACGGGTTATGGGACTTTCTACAATAATCGAGACAAAAATTACAGTGGCCTGAATAAGGGTGGTGGCAGTAGAGGAGAGAAGACATGGATGGATTTAATAAATACTTAGGAAGTAAGACCAAAAGGAGTTGTTAATAGATGGGCTATGAAAAAGGAAGGAAAATGAAGGAGCAAGGACAACATTGTAATTCCTGGTTTGCCTGACTGGGGGTGGAGAGTGGGCCATTACTGAGATATAGAATGTTGTAGAGGGACAGGATGGGGATGTCGGGAAGAAATAGCTTCAGGAAGAGATATGTTGAGATGGAGGCTCTGTGGAATCTAGCATCCAATCCGCAGGTCAAGAGAGAGAGATCTGAGCCATTATTCAGAATTAGGACTCACATGTATATGGGTGACAGCTGAGACCACAAAGGTAACACACAGGGGTATAGACCAAGTGAGAAGAGGAGAGGAGAAAGTTAGCCAAAGAACCCAACAGATTAGAAAGCCAGGAGTGTGGTCTAATGAAAGTCAAAGGAAAAGAATGTTTTCAACGTTTTTATTTTTTTTTTATTTTTTTTTATTTTTGGGACAGAGAGAGACAGAGCATGAACGGGGGAGGGGCAGAGAGAGGGAGACACAGAATCGGAAACAGGCTCCAGGCTCCGAGCCATCAGCCCAGAGCCGGACGCGGGGCTCGAACCCACGGACCGCAAGATCGTGACCTGGCTGAAGTCGGACGCTTAACCGACTGCGCCACCCAGGCGCCCCGAAAAGAATGTTTTCAAAGGGGGGGGGGGGTGGGAATGTCAGCAGTTTTATTTGGCAACAACAGGACATTAGTAATCTTGATAAAAGGTATGTCTGTGGAGTCATATGGCAGAGATAGTGTGAAGCTGTGACTAAGAAGGAAGATGTAGTAAAAGGGGGGAGGAAAATTCTATTTATTTTTATTTATTTATTTGAATGTTTATTTTTGAGAGAGAGAGAGAGAGAAAAGGAGCATGGAAGAGCAGAGAAAGAGGGAGACACAGAATCCGAAGCAGGCTCCAGGCTCTGAACTGCCGTCACAGAGCTCGATGCGGGGCTCAAACTCACAAACCATGAGATCATGACCAGAGCCGAGGTCGGATGCTCAACTGACTGAGCCACTCAGGTACCCCAAGGAAAATTCTATTTAAAAGTTTGGTTTTGGGGGGCGCGTGGGTGGCTCAGTCGGTTGAGCATCCGACTCGATTTCGGCTCAAGTCATAATCTCATGGTTCTGAGTTTCAGCCCCGCATCAGGCTCTGTGCTGAGCGTGGAGTCTGCTTGCAATTCTCCCTCTCTGTCTCTGTCTCTGTGTCTCTTTCAAAAAAATAAATAAAAGTTAAAAAAAAAATTAAAGATTGGTTTTGAAGAGATAGCCTGTGGATGAGAGGTATAGCGCACATCAGAGAAAATAACTTGTGAATGGGGAACCAGAGAACGCCCGCAGGGACAGGCGAGAAGTCATGGCAGAGGGCTGCTTGAAAATGCAAACCTCAAAGACAGTAACCGATGATACAAGCTTTTGGAAGAGATGGAAAGAGATGCACTGAAAGATCCAGATGAGGAGGTTAACATGGGAAGGGGAAGAAACATGCCTTATCCTTTTACGTGCGCTTTAAATCCATCCAGCTTCCCAGGGATCCTTCCGCTTGGATACTTTTCTCACAGAGAGAGAAATCCCCTCATTTGGCAGGGGGGTGGGTGGGGTGGGGGCGTGGGGGGTGAGAGGGGTTGGGGGGTTATGCTTTCTCTTCTGTGTCCTCTAGCTATTGACAACACATCTTTTACATGCAGCTTCAGAAATGTTGTCTCCTGCACTGCCTCCATTTTCCCACCATGCCTTATTCCCTTTTACACTGCAGTTAGGATTTTGTTCCTGGAATTAAGTGAAAGACCGTTATTAAAAGTCAGCATTCATCACTCCTGGTCTCAAGGAACTTTTTTTCCTCTGCTTTCTTATTTGCTTTCATGTGAAAAAGGCCCATACACTTAACCAAGTGCTCTCTCTCATAACACCCTTCTACTTTGACTTCTATGACACTATTTTGGAAGATCTCCTCCTTCTCCAACAGTCTCCCTGTGATGTGTAGTCAGTGCCCCATCTGGTAGCACTGGACATTGCCCACACATCCATCAGTTGCCCTCTATTTTTCTCTCTCTGTGCCCCGCTTTCTTTGGTAAGTCTTATCCACTTTGACATTTAAGCTTTTATCTTGATGCCCTCTCCAAAATCAATATCACCATTCTAGCTTATTCTGGTTTGTAATGACAACCACCTTTGTAACATTCCCTTCATTTGTCCCCCCGTTACATCTCATTAGGTCAGGTGCTGACTTCATTGTCATTCTCTCTTAACAATCCCTTCCCCAGTTTCTCCATTTGTGTCGCTGGAGTCACAATACTGTAGGCACAAAATATGAAAGCCATAATGGACTCTGCTTTCATTTCTATTGTCCAGATAGAAATATGCTGCTGCTAAATGGGGCTACATGCACCGGACCCTATGCATTACTACATCTCCACTGTTTGACCATTTATTCACATTTTTTCCTGCCTCCACCCTAGTCCCAGTTCAAATCAACCCACATCTAGAAAGTTACAAGATCTCTTAAGCTTTGTGTCCCCAGAGTCAAGTCAGCTTGCGTATCATCCCCGTACTTGATTTTTATACGGTTCAGTTTTTCCTATGCCATTTTTTTTTCAAGAATCCCATTACTGGGGCATCTTGGTAGCTCAGTCAGGTAAGCATCTGACTCTTGATTTCAGCTCAGGTCATAATCTCACTTGTGAGATCAAGCCCCACGTGGGACTGTACACAGACAGTGTGATTACTGCTTTGGATTCTCTTTTCCCCCCCTTTTCCCCCCTCCCTCCGTTCTCACTTTCTCTTTCTCAAAAATAAATAAATAAACTTTAAAAAATCCCATTACCTATTGGATCAAGAAACAACAAGGATTAGTGGGGATGTAAAGAAAAAGAACACTCATGCACTGTTGATGGGAATGCAAACTGGTACAGCCACTATGAAAAGCAGTGTGTAGTTTCCTCAAAAAGTTAAAAATAGAACTCTTAGAATCCAGCAATCCACTACTGGGTACTTACCCAAAGAATACAAAAACACTAATTCAAAGAGATACATGCACCCCTATGTTTATAGCAGCATTATTTATAATATCCAAGATATGAGAACAGCCCAAGTGTCCACTGATTGATGAATGGATCGAGAAGATGTGCTATATACATGGATGATGGAATATTATTCAGCCATGAAAAAAGAATGAAATCTTGCCTTTTACAACAACACGGGTGGATCTAGAAAGTATAATGCTAAGAGAAATAGGTCAGACAGTGAAAGATAAATACCACTCTTCGGTATATGATTTCACTCATATGTGGAATTTAAGAAACAAAACAAGCAAGGGGAAAAAATGAGAGAGAGAATGAAAGCAAGAAAGAGAATTTTAATTATAGGGAACCATCTGGTGGTTAACAGAGGGGAGGAGGAAGAAGGGGAGGTTTAAAGAGGTGAAGGAAATTAAGGATTGAACTTGTGATGAGAACAGGGTGATGTATGGAACTGTTGAATTACTATATGGTACACCTGAAACTTATAACACTGCATATTAACTGGAATTAAAATAGAAACTTAAAAGAAAAACTCCATATGTTGAAATCCTAACCTCCAGTAACTCAAAATAAGAGTTGTCTTTGGAGATAGAATCTTTTAAGAGCTAATTCAGGTAACATGAGGTCATATGGGTGTGCCCTACTCTGATAGACTGGAAATTAGGGCATAGAAAGATCCAGAGGGAAGATCACGTGAAGACAGGAGGAGAAGATGGCCATCTGCAAGCCAAGGAGAAAAGTCTCAGAAAAAAACCAAGTCTGCTGACACATCGATTTTGGACTTGTAACGTCCAGAATTATGAGAAAATGAATTTCTGCTGGGTAAGCCAATGAGTCTGTGTTATGGCAGAGCTGGAAAACTAATGTAGCACCCTTCCTGATGCATTTGCATATTGAAACTGAGAACTAAATGTTCCAGAGGGCTGAACAAAAGGAGTTTGACAGGGGTTAATGTGGCTAATGCTTTAGCCTCAGAGTTCCAAGTGAACAAAACAAAATAATGTAGATTGCCCATTCTAGCAGTTCACCTTTCTTTTTTAAAAAAATTTTTTTAATGTTTATTTATTTTTGAGAGAGAGAGACCCAGAGTGTGAGTGGGGGAGGAAGGGTCAGAGAGAGAGGGAGACACAGAATCTGAAGCAGGCTTCAGGCTCTGAGCCGTCAGTACAGGGCCCGATGCGGGGCTCGAACCCACGAACCATGAGTTCGTGACCTAAGCCGAAGTCAGATGCCTAACTGACAGAGCCACCCAGGCGCCCTGATTAGTTCACCTTTCTGTAGGAACAAAATCAAATTTGGCAGTTTCAAGTTTTGGGTTATCTATTGGCTTAAGTTTTGTTTCCTTTTTTCCATTTCAGTCTATATGCTCTTGTAGTTTTCTGATGTCTGTATTAAACCAAATATGTATGTTGATTCACGGATTTATTTATTCTAATTGTTAAGTTAAAAAATAACCCTTGACCCCAGGCTCAGACCTTACCAGGATGAAGAAAAGAAAAAATAATCACCAACTGACCAAAAGTAGAAGGAAAGGATGGGTGGGAAAAGAGAAGAAAGAGAAGAAGAAAAATAAATTTATATATGTGATCATTTGACCTTAGATTAGCCAAAATAAGCTATGTTGCTAAGTAATATAATATAATATAATATAATATAATATAATATGATATAATATAAATAATAATACTGTCAAATCAGGTGAAAATAATCTACATTGCTAAATACAATAAAGAATGTTGTTGAAGAAAGGGTGATCTCTCTAAGGAAGCACAAGTTTAAAGTTGGAATGCACTTGTCACGCAAAAATGATCTATCAATGAGTCATACCCAACTTTGACGTTCAAAGTCTCTGACTATCTAATGCTAATCCTCAAGGGAGACTGTTTGGTAGATTCTTGTCAGACAACTAAGTACTTCATAAAATGTCAGCTATTTTAAGTTCTAAAGACACCAAAATATGCAGAACATTTTTTTTCCACCTCAGAAATTGCATCAGAAGCATCATCAAACTACCAAAATAACAAAGATAACAAAGACTGTTGAGTTGCTCTCTAGGGGCTGATGGTTGGGCGCGAATGCCTGATAGACACCCAAAATGATAGAAATATTTCAGTAGTATTGCCCCAGCTTAAGAAGAGGAGTGACTGGACCAAATGATCTCAATGATATCTTCAGAAGTGCTACAAGGTTATATAACACATGTCATGGAATCGGAGGACCTACAGGTTGGCAAAGCACTAAAAGCCACCTGCTCAGAAGATCACACTATAGCAGAGTCTCTGAATAATATCATTGAATGAGAGTTTAATCTTACTCTACTCCTTGGGGAAGCTACACAACTTCTGATGATAAAATTATTTGATTTATGTTGAATAAATCATTGCCTCCTAATTTCTACCCATGAACCCCACTTCTTTCTTTTGTTATAATCATTATTCCATCTTCTCTTAGGCCAACTTTCCAAAATTTAAAAGAACTGTAATGTTACCCTGAAGTTATCCATTTGTTGTATTAATACCCCTCAATTTCTTCAGCTCTTCCTCCACAAAATATTTGCCAGAACTCATACATTCTGTGTGTTCTTAAAAATACCTATTCTGATCTGTTAATTTTTTTAAATGCAACACCCAACATTAAACCTAACTCTGAAATTAGATATCTATATACTGAGCTTTGTCAATTTGATATTCTGGCTGCTCATTGCTGTGCTGTTGAAAATCCATGAATTACCCTTTCCTTTTAGCTTTATCCAAATGTAAATGAGATTGGACAGAGGAAGAGAATGGTCTGATAAGTTTAATTACATAGTATGTACATGTACATTGTACTAATTATTCTCTGTTTATGCTGTCAGCAGTTTACTCTTCACTGATCTTTCTGAAATTTTTTTATTTATATTCTATGGCTTCCCTCTCCCCCATTACAGGATATACCTTGATCCAGTACCTTGAAACAAGGTTCAGAAAAATAACAATTGTCAATATTTTGAAGAATGTTGCTTTTTTTTGTATTAAGAACAATCAAGAATAGTGTATTGGGCACTTGGGTGGCTCAGTCTGTTAAGAGTCGGACTCTTGTTTTTGGCTCAGGTCATGATCTCACAGTTCCTGAGTTTGAGCCCCATATCGGGTATTGCGCTGACAGTGTGGAGCCTGCTTGGGATTCTCTCTCTCTCCCTTTCTGTTTGCCCCTCTTCCACTCACTCTCTCTGTCTCTCTCTCTCTCTCTCTCAAAATAAATAAATAAAACTTAAAAAAATAATGCATTGATAAAGATTGAATACGTTAAATATCATGAGTTTATTAAAATCATTACTTTTAGAATATACCCTAAAAAAGGAAAATGAGCCCAAAAAGCAGGTTTTTTTCTTTTTCTCTTTTAGAAAAATCAATAAACTACTTATACTTTAAAAAATAACAAAACTAAGCTCTTACATTTTGAAAAGACTATTTTGAATGTTTTAACTCCAGGTTAAATTTTTTCCCATATAATTGCAAATTTGACAAAGAAGACCAAAGCATAAGGGCGCCTGGGTGGCTCAGTCAGTTAAATGTCCGACTTCGGCTCAGGTCATGATCTCACAGTTCGTGAGTTCAAGCCCTGTGTTGGTCTCTGTGCTGACAGCTCAGAACCTGGAGCCTGCTTCAGATTCTGTGTCTCCCTTTCTCTTGTCCTTTCCCTGCTCGTGCTCTGTCTCTTTTTCTCTCTCAAAAAATAAATTAAAAATTTTAAAAATTTTAAAAAAGAAGACCAAAGCATAAGCAATATAACTGGACTATAATGTTTTATTTACAATAATTAGTAAACACAACAAATGGGAAGAATGATCTATAGTGGAAATTTTCCAGTGTTGAAAAGAAAAGCATACTTTTTCTGTTCATCCCTTTTAAAGTTCTAGTGGTTAGTGACTAATAAGTGAACATGTATTAAGCATATTTGAATTGTTTAGGAGACTGCATTTGAGAAATAAGAATGAATAGGATAGAAACCATATGGGTAAATCTTCATGACTGTATTTGTCCAAGTGTTCTTTGACACCAAAAGGATAAGTAACCACAAAAACAACAAAATAATAGATAAATTGGACTTTGCCAAAGTTAAATACTGTTGTCCTTCAAAGGACATCACCAAGAAAATGAAAAGACAACCCACGGAATAAGAGAAAATAAGTTCAAATCATATATCTGATATACAGACCTGTATCTAGAATATATAAAGAACTCTCACAAATCAATGATAAGACGACAACCCAGTTTAAAAGTGGGCACAGGATCTGGATAGACTTTCTCAAAGGAAGATATAAAAATGTTGAATAACCACATGAATATATGCTCAACATCATTAGCCACCAGGGAAATGCATATCAAAACCACCAGATAACAGTTCACCTAAATTAGGATGGCTAGAACGAAAAAGACAGGTGACAAGTGTCAGCGTGTGGAGAAATGAAAACCCTCCTACACTGCTAGTAGGAAATGGCCATAGAAAATATTCTGGCAGTTCTTTATAAAGAGCTATCATGTGACCTAGCAATTCCACTCCTAGGTATATACAAAAGAGAAACAGGAACATGTCCTCTCCAAAATTTGTACACCAATGTTTGTAGCAGTTCATATACTATTAATATACTATAATGTATATAAGTTAGAATCTACAATTTATATATTACAAGTTATTTATAGTAGCCAAAAGGATGGAAATGACCCCAATGCCCATCAACTTATGAATGGAAAAACAAAATGTATTATATTCATACAAAGGAATATTATTTGGCCTTAAAAAGTAATGACAAGCTGAGGCATGCTACAATATGGACCATGTTGAAAACATACTAAGTGAAAGAAGCCAGTGACAAAAGACCATGTATTAAATGATTATTCATATGAAAGTCCAGAAGAGCGAAATCTATAGAGACAGAAAACAGACTAGTCATTGCTTAGAATTGGCAGGACAGAGGTGAAGATGGGGGGGGGGGGGGGTGATAGCTAAAGAGTACGGGATTTCTTGGTGAGGTGATGGAAATATTCCAAAATGAGGGTGGCGATGCTTGTGCATGTCTGTGCCTATACCGTAAGCCATTTAATGGCACAACTGAATTGGGTGAATTACACGGTATGCAAATCATATCTCAGTAAAGCTGGTAAATGAAAACATTCTTCAGAAAGAAAAGCAAGTTTGGAAAACTTGGTCAGCCAGGGATCAAGACTTACAGAGAGCCATAGTAATAAAGACAGTGTGATAGGGTGCAAGGATAAGCACACAGATCAATGGAAAAGAGAAGAGAATATAAAGAGAGACACTTGTGAGTGCTCGATTTACAACAACCATAGTGCTGCCGAACAGTGGGAAAAGGATGGTCTTGTCAATACGTAGAAGCGGATTCATAGGAAAAAAAAGAAAGAAAATACGGCACAGACCCTGTTTTCAAGGATCCCGTGGTCTTGTCCCATTACCAGACATCAAAAGGTAAACTCTGGTGTGTAAAGGGAAAATGAAGTCCTGACAACCTGATTTAAAATTCTCTCTGCCCTACGTCATGTAGATCTACTCAAACGTTCTGACAGTGGGGAGAGACACACAAGATGATTTTAACACAATGGAAAAGCTTACAGAGAATTCTGTTAATTATTTAAGGTAGTTTTTCCAGACGTTTGAGGAAGGAAATGGCTTTGAAGGAACAAGCTCCTACGTGTTACATTTGGTTGATTGCTTTCATCACTCCCTCTCTGCCTCTCTTCTATGCTAAAGTGATCTTTGGCTTTTAATTTCACTTACTACCTGCCGTGTTATACCATAAGCTCTCTGCTGCCTTCAAAGGCCCATCGTGTCAAACTTAAATGTGATAAGCAGCCTCACAAGCTCAGATGTTGCCTCAATTTCATGCAGTCATTTTTTATCATTTCCCCAAAATGCAGATTGAGCACTTTATTCAGTTGCAGGTGGTTCTGGAATGGGGTTTCCGGCAAATATGAACGGAAGTCAATAATATGTAATGAAGTGCTAACATGTTACTGCTTATGAGCTTCAAGGCCAGATTTCTGTCAAGGTAGCCATACACTTACACCATATATCAGATTCGGATAGTTTTTCTTTATAGTGTAATGTGTGCATTTTGGGGAAGGGCTTTTTTATGCCTCTATAGAGCTTGAGGCAATAAACTTCTCTCTTTAAAGGGCCATATATATTACTTCTCGTTCCATCAATGAGTTGGAAGCCATCTTCTCTTTGCATGCCTTACTGAAAACAACTTTATAAATGTTGACTGTATTTAGAAAGTAATATGCTAATACCAATCAAGATATGCTAACATGTTTATAACATTTAGCACTGTAGTTTGTCTTTTGGGTATTTAGCTCAAAATAATCTAAAAGTAGGAAAGGAGCTATATATGTAAGTGTACCTAGTATATTATTACCCATGCCAACCAACAAAACGAAAATAATCTAAATAGCCAATACATGAGCATGGGCTGCAGCAGCATGTCATTATCTATGTGCTGAAATCACGGAACCATCAAAATAGTGATATGAGGACTATATAAAAACATGGGAGGGGCGCCTGGGTGGCTCTGTCGGTGAAGTCTCCAACTCTCGATTTCGGCTCAGGTCATGTTCTCACAGTTCATGAGAGCGAGCCCCATATTGGGATCTGTGCTGACAGCATGGAGCCTGCTTGGGATTCTTTCTCTCTGTCTCTCCCTCTCTCTCTCTCTCTCTCTGTCTCTCGCTCTCTCAAAAATAAATAAATAAACTCCGAAAAACATGGGTAATGCTAAAGATTCATCCTAAGATCATTTTCTTGGTCTAACAATAGTCTTACAAACCTTAACTAGTTTTTATAGGAAAATGTAGGATAAGTTCTAGGATTCTAAAGACAAAATTTTGAATCAATATTTAAAAAAAATTATTGACAATGTTTTGATAGGTGTATGATAGTCTCCAGTGTAAAGTCCAGTTAAAATTGTGAGACCGATAAACTTGCCTTGCTTGGTGAGCATTTGTCACTTTTGGCCACCCAATACCAAACTTCTTTTACATCACAACCTCAATCTTCCCTGTGGAGGAATTTCTTATATGCATAGACTTTGGAAGTAGTGGCCATTCTTGCCACACCCCGGTGCTATCAACTGGCAGACATGTGAATGAGGATCAGGAAATCTCAGGTGTTCTCTTTGGACTCTGAAGTCTTGAATAAGTTATATAACAATAAGGGGTTTGTTCAAGTTCATCATAAAAACAGTGCCTGGTTATCCAGCCTTTTCCTTTAGCATAAACTTCCTTATGGGCCATGTATGGTTGCCCAACACAATGGAGCTCTTCATATTCTGCCTATTTCCCCCCAACCTTTCCCTTTTTATTGCAAGAATCTTGAATTGTTCCCATTACCCATAAGCAAGAATCCTTTCTGATCTGTGGGCATGCCTATGACTTCACATATTAAAGTTGTGCTCAATCATACATGTTAGAATAATACATAGCAATTAACGAAGAAATTTCAAACATGAGGAGAATGTTGAAGTAAGATAAGAGAAGCATATAAAGAATCAAAATCAAGGAAACCAGAGAGAGAGAGGACAAAGTTTACAAATTCAGTTTATAATCAGTGAGAGAAATGTGAGTTAGCATGAGCTATTTAGGTAGGCTTGATTTAGCCTAAGCAAAAGCCTGTTTGGTTTTGAGAGAATGAACACCATCTTCTGCCCTGAGGTTTCTCTAAGGTATAAAGAAAGAGCTCTATTTCATTTTTGTTTTGTTTTGGCTTGGTTTTCTTTAACTAAAGTATGTGTGGTGGCGGGGGTGGGGGGATGTTTGTTGATGGTGACATCGTTCTTCTTGTTTGGAAAGCATATCTTTCTGCTCAGGCATCTGGAAAGTTGACTGGAAAGAAGAGCGTAACAATTTTCTGTTTTTGATATAATCCAAGAGTTTGGGTCTGATCTCTTATAGGAAAAAAAGATGTTGGATAAAACTGAAGCGTTTGTTTTGACAAAGGAAATCAAACACACAGACGTAAGACTGCTTATTTCTAGAGCCTATGTGAGAATATTGAAGACCCAGTTGAGCAGTGGGCCTTTTCTTCCATTCCACCATAATCTACCATTGAGCTTTGCCAGCCTAAATGCGCTAGGTAGTTAATTCTGGAGAAATGCTTTGCCCAGTGGAATCATTCCCAGAGGAACAACAGTTCGTTGAGTAAGGCAATCTCATGTTCACCTTTTGACCCCTACTTGGCCACTTAAGAATGGGCCTTGGGCCTAGAGCTCTTCCTTAGCAAGAGATAGAGTCCTCCCACCCTGTGCTTATCACCTTGTATGGGAATATCCTTTGTTTCCTGTTCAGTGAGTGCTCCTTTGTTCTGTATATGCATATGCCTCAATGGCCCTTGGCCATCTCCCCAGATTTAAATTTTTCAGACACTATAGGGAAGGGATTGGAGTCTTATTGTGGCACAAGAGGGATTTTCATAGGCCATTTGGCTACTGGAGAGACCTGCTGTCCATGAGGGACTGACATACACTATTGGATCCGATCTTGTCCTGTCTTCTGTGGGTGAAAATGTTGTTCTATCCAGTAGTTGACCATTTTATTTTTCCCTGACACCTCCCATATCAAGACTCAGTAACCAGAGGTGTTTGGCTTTCTGCTCCTGTTGGCTGCCATTGTGATATGATTCTTCTTATCCTCCATGTAGTTGGAGCCATTCCTTGGTAATGGTAAGTTGTCCACAGTGTTCAGCTTTACACATCCCATCTGGCTAAATTGTTAACTCATGGAGAAACAAGCATGGTGGCTGTAGTCAATTATTTCCTGGAAGTTTCTTGTTGGGCTTGTAAGAGATTTTCCCAAATGTAAAGGAGAGGAACTCTGAGAAACGAAACTAAGCCCCGAAACAGCTGAAAGATGAATTCTAAATGGGTGAAATTTAGATATAAATATTAATAGAACTCTTCTGTTTCCACAGAGCACAGTAGGGACATTTGGGGTTATATTTAAAGTAAGCTATATGATTATTTTTATTATGGTAGCTTATGTTTGCTAATCCCCACTACCTTGAAAATACAACAAAGACAAAAATCACAAAACCATTTCTCTCTCCCTCACCACACCCTTCTATCCTCTGCTACCCAGACTCATAGAAGCTCAGACTTGGCAAATACTGCCTATGTGTTGGCAT
Organism: Panthera leo; assembly: GCF_018350215.1. Lineage (NCBI taxonomy): Eukaryota > Metazoa > Chordata > Mammalia > Carnivora > Felidae > Panthera > Panthera leo. The sequence continues at coordinate 14,890,455 of NC_056687.1, forward strand.
TCTCAAAGAGCTCTTATGTGCTCCCAAATGTTGGCCTCCTGGCTGCCATGTTTTTCCCTCTAGATTGAATCCTATAACGGGATGGCAGTCTTTGCTACCACACAGCTTCATGTTTCATCTTTGACTCACTTGCTAACAGCAAGAACTGGTCTCTGGATGCTTTTTGTTTGTGGGCTGCCAGTTTCTAGGTTTTTGAATTGCTGTGAGCTAGTAGGACTATCTTCTCAGCAACCCCTCTGCCCTTTCCCCTCTCAGTAACCCAATGGGCTTCCACGGTCATCGCCTAAATCAGTAAACATATTGTTGGCCCCACCATCACTTGTTTACATTCTAGGACCTGTGTCCTCAATGTCTGAGAAAGGTTTTAGGGACACCTGGGTGGCTCAGTCAGTTACCGTCTGACTCTTGATTTCGGCTCAGGTCATGATCTCGTGGTTTGTGGGATTGAGTCCCACGTGGGGCTCTGTGTTTGTGGCATGGAGCCTGCTTGGGATTCTCTTTTTCCCTCTCTTCTTCCACTCCACTGATTGCATGCACGTTCTCTGTCTCTCTCAAAAATAAATAAGTAAATGTAAAAAAACTACTTTAAAAAAACAAAGATTTTAGCCATTAACACCATTAGAGTGTCCTCTTCAAGGCATCCAGGGAAGTTCCTGCCTGTGACTACATTTCTATGGGTCTATTTTTTTTTCAAAATTTTCTCTTGGATTTGTAAGGGGAACCAGAAGGTCGAAGCATTATGTGTAAAAGCATAGTCTTCCTTGGTCAGGGTTAGAAAATACTTTACGTCAAGATAACATTGTTCTTTTACTATAATGGGAGGCTTTAAAAGATAATGGTTCTAAAGTGTATCATAAGGAAAACTGATTCATTTCACAACCTATTTGATAATGAGCCTGAGATGGTTAATCAGGAGGTTAACCTGGGGTCTTCAGTGAAACTACAGTCCTTGTGGGTACTTCTCTCTGCGCCGTCCCAACCGAGACTTTACTCTTCTTCACTGCAGAGTGTACATCATGCTTTCCAATCAGTGCAAATAGGAGAGAAAAACAAGAGTGTGGGACACATAGCTGGACTCTCAGATTTGTTAAGACACAACTGGAGCTCTCCCAGGTGAACAATGAAAGCCAGGAAGCTATCATTTTGTCAAGGCTGTTGGAGAAAACAAACCTTAGCAATAGTAAAAGTCTTGGTGATAAAGGGAAGTGTGAAAAATGGCATAAATACAGCCTGAGAACACACGGCAAATATTATTTAGTGAGACCTGGTATGAAAAACTAACATCCCAGTATAGAGTAGCCTCGGGCAAGAGTAGGGTGGGACACTGAGAAAAGCATTTATGTGACCTGGAAAAAGGGAAATTGAGATGTAAGGTTTTCTAAAAATTTAAGAAAGAGAAGAAATGGCACTTTATATCTGCACCTCTCCTCTTATCCTTACTTCATATTCTTTATGTTTTTTGTGGTATAAAAATATATCTTTGCATATATTGTAAAAGAATAGAGTAACTGAAGATTTATCTCCTTAAGGCACCAGCCCCAAGGCCTAGAGAGAAACCTCACCTAAGAGACCTCAGAAACATAAAACGGGGCTATGAATGAATGGATATATGGTTTTTTTATTATTTCAGGAGGCGCCAGGAGAAAAAGAAAAATAAACAAAATAATTGGTCTTACTGCCTTCTTTTGTTATTTAGGCTTTTGATTGTACTCTTTCCATAAAATTAATCGTAGCTGTTAAAAGTGTGTGTGCGTGTGTGCGTGTGTGCATGTGTGCCTGTCTGTCTAATAGTTTCCTTCACTAGGGGAAAACTGGCTTTCCCCTCTTCCCACTTTCCACTCTTATGTTTTATTGGACTTGCACCATAAAGTAAAATTTACTGTCATCACCAGGCCTGGAACCCAAGGGAACAGTACAAACTTGATAGTTCCGACTTTAATGCAGACGAGGAAAGGGAGGTGTCTTGGGCAAATGTCTCAAACTCAGACCCTATAGGGACCAGGTAACTACACAAATAAAGCAATTGCTCAATCCATAGGACCCGGCTCCTTGTCAACTCTAGTGCATCATTGTAAGAGGCTCTGGATTTACTAGAAGACTCAGAAATTTGGATTTTTATTTAATTTCTTTTTATTGTGAAATATTGGCTTCTTTAAAAGAAATGGTGTCAGCCAAATAACATATTGAAAATACAAATTCCAGGGCCAAGAGTTTTGATGTCTCCCTTGTCTGAGTCAAGAACTACTTTCCAATGGAAAATAATTTGGAAAGAGAGGTGTTGAAGATTAACAGCCTTGAAATAAAGGACATTCTGGTAAGAAAAGCTTCCCCTGGAGAACAAGGGAAGCTAGATCTAACACTAGTATGTAGATCTTCAGGAGGAGGATATTAGAGGAATCCTTGTCCTTAAAAACAACTTAGCTTTCCTTTCCTTTTTATAATTAACTCCGTAGTTAATTAGTAGGGAAATAAAGAAACATATATGCACAACCTGGTGCAAAGACAAAGCATTACTCTAGCCCACCTCCTACTGGCTTCTTTTGAGGCCACACATCATTCTAAGGAGCAAGGTTCGAATAAATTGAAATAACCAATGAGCAGCGGTAAGCAGTGTCCCAGAGATGGAGAAAGAACTACTCAAGCTGACAGGTACAGCTGAGCGAGGACAATTCAATAGGTTCAGTGAAAACAAATATTGTTCTTAACCCACATAAGATGCTGACTTTAAAGGGGGCAGATGAACAGACATCCAGACTGCATATGTAATTCCTGCAGAATATAGTTTCTGGATTCAAAACACGGCTTGTGATCAAGCACCCAAAGAGCCCTTTCAAAAACTGGTATGGATATAGATATATAGATGATAGATGGATGATAGATAGGTAGGTAGATGGATGGACAGACAGACAGGCATTGCCACATAGACATAGACACAGGCAGAACATGACCTGGTCACTCTCAACATCCATTATGCCCAAGAGAAGACAAATTATTCTCCTTTTAGAGAATATTGTGTTATATTCTGTACTATGTGCCTCACATTACCCTTCCGTAAGGTATCTGAATGAAACTGGAAGCCATCATTCTCCAAGGATATGAATATATATAAATTAAAATTTGTGTATGTGTATGTGTGTGCAATCTATCACACAATGGGAAGGTAACATGGAAGTACCTAAGCTTGGGGGTAGCTTCTGATAAGAGTGGGAATTTCTGACTTACAGATATTTCCCAGAGCTTAGTCTGGGGTATAAACTCCAGCAAACATTTGTTGATTTGATTTATGCTGTCCCTGGGACTGCTGACTCTAACAAGATGAATCATTTTTTCAAGACCTACTACGCAACAAGGTGACTTATAAACGTTTTCCGTACTTAGTAAAACCACTACTAAAAACTTAGGGAAAACTGTTTTAAGAAAAATGTTAATTCATTATAGTTTTCAAATAAAATATAAAATTGTTTTATTTGGTTTTGATTAACAAAGGCATACATGATCATTATAGCCATTTGCAAAATATGGAAGAGGTTTAAAAAACGTTTAACAGCAGGGGTGCCTGGATAACTCAGTCAGTTAAGGGTCCAACACTTGATTTCGGCTCAAGTCATGATCTCACGGTTTGTGAGATCGAGCCCCTTGTTGCTCTACGCTCAAGGAGCCTGCTTGGAATTCTCTCTCCCCTGCTCTCTCTCTTCCCCTTCCCCTTCACACTCTCTGTCTCAAAAATAAACATTAAAAAATATATTTAAATAATAAGAATAACAACAACAATCCCACCCACTGAGTGATAATCTCATTCAATTGTCGAAGTTTCAATTTTTTTTCATGTTTGAACAATCATTTCTAAAAATATGCAATAAATACATTTATCTAAAATTTTTCCATGTTAGGGCACATTGCAGGATAAATCTATAAATAAGAACTTATAAGAATATGCATACTTAAATCTTTTGATGCATTTTGCTAAATTGCTCTCTGAAAGTTTGTACCCATTTTACTCCTACCAACATTATAAAAAGAGCTCACTAATTCAAGATTTTTAATTTCAAATTTTAGCAGACCTAATGTCAACATAATACGATACAGGTCATTTGATAAAGTCATTTGAAAGGCAGAAGTAAATGGGGTGCCTGGGTGGCTCAGTCAGTTACGCATCTGACTTTGGCTCAGGTCATGATCTCACAGCCTGTGAGTTTGAGCCCCGCGTCAGGCTCTGTGCTGACAGCTCAGAGCCTGGAGCCTGCTTTGGATTCTGTGTCTGCCCCTCCCTTGCTCATGTTCTGTCTCTCTCTGTCTCAAAAATAAATAAAAACATTAAAATTTTTTTAAATAAAAAACGAAAAGCAGAAATAATTAGTGTAATTTTTCAAGTGAAATGTTTTCGTTGGTTAAGTTTACTTATGCCATCTTGTAAGATTTTATTTTGATGACACATGGATAAGAACAGATATATTTCAAAGAATCAAAATACGTAGCACTGACTTCAGGTTTCCTTGTGTGATTTACATAGAACATTTTTAGGTTAAAGTCAAGTCCAGAATTTCGAAGGTAATGAACTTACGTGAGCTGACAAGAGTTCAAGAAAATCCAAATGAATACTTGTTTGCAAAACCATCGGCACATTACTCTTACCAAACTTCCCCTGCCCACCTGAGACTCACTCACTGACAAAAGATGTCAGCGCTCTCTGATTTAATCAGTGGCAAAGAAAATTATTATTGTTATGCCAGACACTTGATGAAGATTTTTAAAAAGCCCCATTTGCTTTCACTTGAATTGAAAACTAGCCTTCAACACTGATTAGTTTATTTTAAATCGTGCACTCTCATTAAGTCCAAAGAAAGTGGGAGCTCTCAATTCTTTGCCGTATTAAAGTACACATTAAAGTACACATTAGTCAGAGGACAGAACGTTCCAGGGTGACTTTTTTCTCTTCAATATGATACACCAGCTCAAAAACTAAGGTTAGAATTTAACTGCAAAATAGCAAGAATCAGATTTTTGTATCAAAACCCGTCTCTGGTACACAATCTGTGCTCGCCTCAATTCTTTTCCATGAGACAAGTACTTATGATGTGCTTACTCCATGTCGAGTTAATCCTTAAGTTTTGGGATTGCGAGAATTCCTACAAGCCCCCTGCCCTAGAGTTCCCCACTGTTTAATGAGAGAGCCCGCCCTTAGATACCAGCTGGCAAAACCATGTAATGATGGACCACGCTCACTTAGTGGCATGACGCATAGGCACCCAGAGGAGGAGCTTAGTCTGAGAGCCTGAAGCGTGCTTCTTAAAATATATGGCACTTTTGCGGTGACTTGAAGGACCTCATGTCAGTAGCCTGAACATGGGTAGAGAAAGAAAAATAGAAAGGTACATATGACCAGGTCTCAAGTCAGAATGCAGTCCTGGGAACTGAATGGTTTCCAGTCCCAGCCTTCCAGGAGCAAGGCTGCTAGGCTAGGCGGGCTATAGGACAAAAAGGCAATGACTTCTCGCCTTGACATGATGATGAATCCTAGACTATTGATGTATTGACTGGTTTTTGTTGTTGTTGTTGTTGTTGTTGTTGTTCCTATTTCACATCTCTCTCTCTCTCTCTCTTTTATTTTATTGAAGAATAATTGACAAATTTGTATACATTTAGTGTGTGCAACATGATAATGTGATATATGTATACACTGTGGAACAATCACCACGATCGAGTTCATGAACACATCATCATCCCATAGAGTTAACGCTCTTTCTTTTCATTATTTTGTGAGAGCACTTAGCCTTAGAACAACTCTCAGCAAGTTTCAAGTACATGATGCCATATTAGTAACTATAGTCCTTAAGGTATACATTAGATCCTGAGAACTTACTTATCTTATAACTGGAAGTTTGTACCCTTTAATCTAAATCTCATTTTCCCCACTCATCAGACCCTGGCAGTCACCTTTATACTCTGGTCCTATGAAATCAGTTTTTATTTTATTTTTTTAAATTTCATTATGTAAATGATACCATACAGTACTTGTCTTTTCTGTCTGGCTTATTTCATTTAGCATAATATCCTCTAGGTTCTTCCATGTTTTTGCAAATAGCAGGATTCTTTATTGTGGCTGTAATGTTCCATTGTATATTGGTACCACATTATCTTTGTCCATAAATCAATTGATGGGCATTTAGGTTGTTTCTATGTCTTAGCTATTGTGAATAATGTTGCAAGGAACATGGGAGTACAGATATCTCTTCAAGTTACTTATTTTATTTCTTTTGGATATATATACTCAGAAGTAGGTTGCTAGATCATATGGTAACTCTATTTCTAATTTTTGAGAAACATCCATACTATTTTCTATGATGGCCACACCAATTAACATTCTCACCAACAAGGCATGAGGGTACTCTTTCCTCACATCCTGGCCAACAGTTAGTATCTCTTATCTTTTTTGTAAAGGTGATCTCTCATTGTGGTTTTGATTTGCATTTCCTTCATAATTAGCTATGTTGAGGACCTTTCCATGTACCTACTGGCCAGTTGTATGTCTTCTTTGGAAAAATGTCTATTCAAATATTTCACCTATTTTTAAATTTTATCATTATTTCTTTGCTATTGAGTTATATGCATTTTTAATATATTTTGGATATTAATTTTTATCAGATGTGTGGTTTGCAAATATTTTCTCCCATTCCATAGGTTGACTTTTCATTTTATTAATTGCTTCCTTTGTTGTGCAGAAGGTTTTTAGTTTGATGTAGTCCCATTTGTTTATTTTTGCATTTGTTGCCTGTGCTTTTGATGTCGTATCAAAAATAACTCCTTGTCAAGACCAATGTCAAGGAGCTGGTTCTCTATCATTTCTTTAAGCAAATTTATGGTTTCAGGTCTCACAGCTATACCTTTAATCCATTTCAAGTTAATTTTTGTGAGTAGTGTAAGATCAGGGTCCAGTGTCATTCTTTTGCATATGTATGTCTGGGTTGTCCAGTACTGTTGTTTGATGAGTCTCTTCTTTCCCTATCGGGTGTTGATTGTGTTTAAGGTTACTTTCAGAATGTGTTCTACAGACAAGAAGAAGAAAGTATCTGAATTTGGAGATTAAATGGGGTCAGCTATGGGGAAAGGAGAACTATTTACAAATAGTTGCAAAGTCTGATAACTTTCGTGAACATAAGATTCACCTGAGATTTCTTTTTAATGGAGCAACTAAGACCCAGATATTATATTTCAGTACGTTCTGAGTAGGGCTCATGAATCCGGCCTCTAACAAATCATCAGAGAGTGATTTTGCTGTCGATACTACTTGACAGAAGAGTCAGAATCTCACAGACTTTGAATCCCAGAGAGAATAAGGACAGAAAGATTTAGAAACAGAAAAATTTCCTCCAGAATCTCAAACGTCCACACGTCAGTAGTTCAAAAATTCCCATCGTCTGCCCTCTGCACCTAGAAATGATGGTCATCGATTTCAAACAAGATGGCTTATTAATGTTCAGATAAGGAAGCTAAAGTCGTCAATTCATATCATACATCTTTTTATTTCAATACTTACATCTAACCGTCTGTTTGAATAAATGGCTACTTATTTGATCATGAACATTAGTAAATCAAAATATATTAGCATTTCCCAGGAATATTTACATTTCAGGCTCGACTCACTGTCTTTGTATTCAAACATCACTAATAAATGTATTCAAACATAAAATCTTATACCTTAAAACACATGCCTACAGCACTAAAGCAGACCCACTGTATAATAGCCCATGTTTGTGCAGGTAAATTAAATAATATATGATCATAAAAGGGGTCTGGGGAAAGATACCAGCAGCGGCCTGCCCCCAAATAGGTAAGATGGTTCCGCAGAGAATTATTGAAATGAATGAATCAGGAAAAATCAAAGACAGTAAAATCCAGAAGTGGCATTTATGACTCAGGATTAATGAAGAGCTATTGTGCTCAGATTGGAAATGTCAATGCATACGTCTTATTTTCTGGCACAGACGGAAATTTTTAGTAATGCCGTCACCGCCTACTGCAAATGCCACGACTGCAAAGCTCCTGCGGGAACCAGAGCAGGCTTTGCACAAAATCGACCGCGGAGAGAGGGAGGTCACTGAGATCAGAGAGCTGTTATGAAAAACAAACTGCACAAAATAGAAGAAAAGGAAACTTTCCAGTCGGTTAAAAAATAAGGTATACAAGGTGAAAATTCTGGCTAATTTATTTCCCCCGATTTTTAACAGATAGCAGGCAACTCGTCCCAATTTTCTTGCTCCTCAGGCCCCTTCTCCATGGTTTCGACTCCCTCGAGGTCAATCATATGCGTTGGCACGTGGTCCCAATGAAACGGCTGTGGGAGTCCTGGAGAAGAATGTGCCCTTCACAATGTAAGTTATTTCTCTTAGCGGGATTCACCCTAAGTGCAGCCATTGGATGTGTAGCTCAAGGCATTCACTAGCCTGTTAGCACAGAAAAGTTATATAGCATAGTAATAAAAAAGCCTGCAGAACTGAGAGGAATCACGAGCGGAGTGGTGGGTATTAGCTCTCCCACACTGTGTATATACTCTGGGCGGGTCTCTAAATGTCGAGGCCTTGCCTGGACAAAAACAAGCCATTGTTTCTGAGGACAGCTTCCCCCTTGTACCCCTGTATGGCCATGGAATGTGCATGTGGCCTGAGCATAGATGGTCTCTCATTAGACCCTGGGTATAGAGAGGAGTGCCACGCAAATTGGAAATAGTTTGATCAAGTTTATCTCTACAAGAGGCAGGGCTCTCCTGAGATCTCTAAGGAGGTCTCTAATACTCTGGTTCTTGGTCAGTTTCTAAGCCTTTTCTGTAGACCCAGCTTCCCCTTCAGAGAACTGAGGGTAGCTAAAATCAAGATTGACTTTTAGTAACATAGCATATGGACAAGAGAGCCATTCACATTTCACCTGTAATTTAAATAGAAGGTATTGAGACAAAAAGACATAAAAGTAGTTAAAACAAAACAAAACAAAACAAAACCCAAAACAGAGATAAGTCGAGACGCTCCGTGTGGCTATAGAGAAAATTGAAGCAGTGGGAAGGAATATTTAAAATATATTAAATCGATAGTTGAACCAAAAAGAAACAAAAACAATTCACTACTGCTAGAAAGGGATATGCTTTAACATTGAGAAGCAAGAATGAAAATGAAGGTTGAAATATATAAAACGAGAGTAGAAAAAAGAGATGAGCCTGAAGAGGACATTCCATTAACTGTGGGAGAAGATATAAAAGTAGATTTAAGCCCTTGAACTTAAGGGAAGCCATCTGAAATACTGTTCCCAAAGGAAACTGGTGTAAAGGTTAGGGTAATTTTCTCATTGTGGCCTGCCTCAGACCAGCAGATGACAGAACAGAAGAGTGGAAAACAGAGGGAAGTTTTGCATCTGAATTAACTGATACACCATGCAAAGCTCTTTGAATGTATATATGTTCTAATGCTAATGTATGCCCCTGCTTGTGCCTTAATGACAACTATATTTTTATACCAAGTTTAAGTAAATACATCCTGGCCAACAAGGTATTTCCCTAATAAGAAGAAAAATTCCTGATTGGCAGATAAAAGACAGACCCTAAAGTCCTTCTACCTCTTGCCTTTTGCTTTCTCTTCTATCTTAGAATCTCACATGCTTTCCTGCAGAGAAAAGAGAAACCTTCAGGGCCAAGAAGGTTCAAGGGCAGTCATCACTGTCTTACAATTAAGTATGCTGCCTTGCTGGTCCATGGGCCCAAGGGAAAGATGTTTCATTTTAACAGGATAGCATGTCAGGGAGAGAAGAAGAAGGCCCTTTCCAGCATGCCAAAGAGAAATGTCTTTTCCTTAAAGTTTTCTTTCAGTAGTTAAGCTGTAACTATTCTTTCATGCTTAAGTACAGGACATCTCCTGCCTTAAGTACTAGATGCTGAACACCAAGAAATTTATCAGTTCAGTTTAGCTCAAACACATTCAATATGCAACTTATTATGTTCCGGATACTCCACTGGGCTCATGGGGCACAACAACGATGTAGAAGACGTTAATCTCTGCCAGGGAGCACTTTAAAAGGCAGTAGGAGAGATAAACTGTGCACGTGGGTAATTATCCATCGGAAGGTTCTATGATCACCACTATAAATGCAACCACCCTGTGGAAGTTTGCCATGATTGTGTTTGTGTTATTGAGAGAAACTGCTAAGTTTGTTGGGAAACAGAAGTACTTACGATAGGTTGACAAGTTGCAGGATTTGGTTTCCTTTTGACAGTATAAGAACCGGGGAAACCAACACGCAGTAACACACAAGCACTCACACACACACATGCACACACACACGCACACACTAGGACAGAGATTAGAAAATCAGAGTTGAGAGAAGTCTCAGGAAACAGTGAAACGAAATCTCCATCCTCGGTTTAGCCACAGCCTATCCTGATAAATAGGTTAGGTAGCAAGTCAAATAAAAGTCAAAATAAAAGGCTGGGATTTTTAAAAGTATAATAAGAGGAAAATAAATTAAATACATCGACCACAAGTCCTCAGCTAAGACATCATGAAAAAGTTTAAGAGCTGAAGAGTCTTCAGTAGAATGATAAGCTTGCCAGTGGCAATACTCAAAGTGCATAAGTTAAGATTTCTTCTGCCCTGAACATGGGGAAACGCCCCCTTACTGAGTTCAATATTTCTGTCTTCCTTATTTCAAAGTAACTATGTGAATGAGAATCTTTTGTTCCTATCTTTTGGTTCTTTAGATATGTTAATATTATTGAATAGATTTAATATGCCAATAAATATTTTAACTTTTGTACATTTTTGGTGTGAAAAGAACTAGTAGTTAGTCACTGATTTAAGCCATTGAGTTAAAACAGTAGCATATATGAATATATATTTACTGTAATAATTTCATTTTTTTTTAACTTTTTTAATGTTTTATTTATTTTTGAGACAGGGAGAGACAGGGCATGAACGGGGGAGGGTCAGAGAGAGGGAGACACAGAACCTGAAACAGGTTCCAGGCTCTGAGCTGTCAGCACAGAGCCCGACGCAGGGCTCGAACTCACGGACTGCGAGATCATGACCTGAGCCAAAGTCAGCCGCTTAACCGACTGAGCCACCCAGGCGCCCCAATTTCATTTTATTTTTAATCCCCAATCTGGAAAGAGGCATTCATTCTTCCATCCTTTAGTATCTGGTCAGATCTTTTTTTTTCCTTCTTTTCTTTTTTTTTTTTTTTTTTTTTCATATGGGTGTGGTGATTGGAGCTCCTTTTAAACCATATAAATCATATTAATAAACCATAAACCATATTATTCACATGTCACCTATAATTTCCAGTATTGGCTCCATTAAAGTGAATCAAGAACCTGAAATACATCTAATTATCTATCTATCTATCTATCTATCAATCATCTATCTCTTAAATGCATTTACATTTAAAAAATAAGTTTATTTTGAGAGAGAGAGAGAATGTTTACAATGCTTAATTAGTATATATGATAAAAAAAAGTTGGAGAAAAAAGTAACTACTGGTGACCAATAGCTAAGGGTAAAAACTGCTATAGCACAGTGCACTTTGCCAGCTAATCAGATCGTTCACTGAGACGCTAAGGCTTGCTTTATTATAATATTATAAAAACATTCATTATCTGGACTTGTAATCAATTGTTTAGGTGATATTTCACAGTCAATCAAATTCCCCTAATGTGCACTGTGTTTATGGGTTTATATTCAGAGGAAGATTATATTCTGCTATTTCTAAGTTCGCCAAATACACAAATTCCATGAAAGTAGAGAGATAGGAGAGTTTTTGCTGATTCCAGGACAACCATAAACTCTGCAAAGCGTAGGAGGCATTGGCACTTGGCACTAAGTGGTAGGTAAGATTTCGATGTAGAAGCGGAGATAATTGTGAAAGACAAAGGAGAAGGACATGAACATTAGGAGGGTTGCCAGATGACATACAGCATGCTCAGTTGCGATCATATTTCAGACAGACAACACATAAGATATCTTGGGATATTCCATATGTTGTGTGAGACACACTTACACTCATGACAAACCATTTGTCGTTCCTATGAAATTCAAAGGTAACTGGGTCTCCCACATTTTTGTTTGTTACGTCTGCCAGTCCTATTTGTGAGGCATGTAATTAAATCTGACGTCCAGGTTCACTGTGACGTAGGTCTGAATCCATACGTGAAAGCTTGGAAATCATGGCAAAGATTTTAGAGGCAACTGAAAGGATGTCACCAATCATATTTGCAGTGGAAGCAAGCGTGTAAGAAGGCAGTGGTGCACTGGAAGAGAGAGCTCTTAGTTCAGCTCCCATAAGTGTTGGTTTGGATGTTAGTGAATTGCACGTGCAAATTTACACCTCGTATCCCTTATTTGTCAGGTGGGAAGCACGTGGATACTGTCTACAACTTCAGCGGGCATATGTGGCATCAATCAGCCCTTAAAGATCAATGACAAGTATATGAATATAGAGTGGATTTTACCTTCACCCCATAGTTACCGATTACCCAATTTATAGATTAAATGCACTCCTCATTTGTTTCCTTTCCTTTCCTTTTTCAGGAACTTCACAAATTATTATCATCTTCCCTGATGAGCAGGTAGGAAGAGAAAAGGCAGTAGAGATCAAATCATTCCATTTTGATAAAGTTATTAATGTTTCATGCCGGGCACTGTGTTAGACTGAGGAAATACAGTGGCGCATGAGATCATTTCTAGATTGAAGGATCTCATCCTCTGATACGCAGACCTGTAATTATTTCTTGTAAATTCTAGTCAAAACATTTTATGATAAAGACAGTTAAACTTGTGTATAAAATAAAGTTCAGGGCCTTTCTTAGAAGTTTTAAGTATTCCCGATGTATTTCCATACTAATAAAACAAAGAATTGGTCTTTTTTTACTCTCAGTCAACCAACAAGTGTTGTGCAACATACTATAAACAATTTTTGAAAAGCAATAGAAAACATGGTCTTAAGCGTATGATAGAGTCTGACAAGAAGGTGATTTGAGTGATCGGGTTTATTCTGGAAGAATTCAAGAAGGAGGTTGGTTCTAAAAGGTAGACACCATGTAAGTAGTAAGAGGAAATGAGGAGAAAAGGTGTTACAGAAGGAGGGATATATATGCAATTAAGGAGGATATACGCTGTAGCAGTTGGAGGGGAAGTTTTCTGGCCTGGCAAGTATATAGCACTCCCATGCAGTGAATAATAAAGCAGATTAAAAAGGGCATAATCTGGAAAAACATGAAAGCAGGCAGATAAGTTTAATGTTGAGAGAATCGGAAGTAATGAGACAGGTGTTTTGTTTTGCGTTGTTTTAAGAAATCTCTATTAGTTACATATTACAGATTACTCCAAGCCCAGCAGTTTAAAACAGTATATATTTGTTATCACAGAGTTTCTGCGGGTGAGGAATCTGAGAGTGACTTAGCTGGATGGTTCTAGATCAGGAACTTTCAGGTTGCAGCCAAGCCATCAGCTGGGTTGCACTCTCAGATCAAAGCCTGACTGGAATTAAAGGATTTGTTTCCAGGTTCACTCCTGTGGTGGTCGGGAGGGCTCAGTAACTTGAAACATGGACTTCTCTATGAGCTGCCGGAGTGTCTTCACCGCATGGTAGCTGGTCTCCCCCAGAGGAGGTTGAGGGAGAGAGGAGAGACAGAGGCAGAAAGTGAGACAGCTACCAAGAGATAACACCCAAGAGGAAAGCAATAATCTTGTAAAGTCTAATCTGACAGGTGAAATACCATCATTTCTGCTATGTACTACTGATCACACAGAACAAACCCAAGTCAGTGTAAGAAAAAACTACACGTGCTTGTGACTCCCGGAAGGAGGGGATCATTGGAAGCCATCTTGAGGCCTGTGTACCACAGAATGTTATCATGAGAACAATATCTTCCATAAACTTTGTTTCTTTGTTTCAGTTTTTAATTGTTTATGTGAGCATGCAGGATAGATTTGGAATGGCTAGTGCAGAATTTGGAAGACAAGATAGGAACCTGTTGTAAAAATAAGAACCTATAAACAGAGATTAAAGAGCAGCTCCAAGATTGGGTCCATTGATTACAGTCTATTATAGGAATCAGGGAATCCTATTTTGAAGTTCAACCTCATGAATTCTGGAAAGACAGCACACATATTTTCTTTTTGTCTTGTACCTCATCAGGACCATGAATGGTATCCCTACACTTAGGCTAAATTAACAGACGGTCTTCCTGATTTTTGCCTATACAGTAAAACCTTGGTTTACAAGCGTAATTTGTTCCAGAGACATGCTTGTAATCCAAAGCACTTGTATGTCAAAGTGAATTTCCCCATAAGAAATAATGGAAACTCGGATGATTCATTCCACAACCCAAAAAGTTCACATAAAAGTGATTACAATACTATAAGATAATGCAAAATAATAAAGAAAACACAAAATATGAAGAAAAACAAACAAATTAGCCTACAGTTCCCTTTCCAAGCCTTTGTGGCTGGTGTGAGGGAGGCAAGAGAGAGGAGGGTAATTGTGTGGGACGACTTTCACTATTACTAACGGATGTTGGCTACAGTACAGCATTAATAAACTCTTGTCATATACTATATTTCAATGCAACTGGCAAAGAGGCATTGGGTCTCTATCTGCAGGGAGCAGAGGCAAGGGTCTCTATCTGCAGGCAGCCTGACCTAGAATGAAGCAAAGCATTCCTAGGTTTACTCTTGTCTGGAAAAGCAAAAGACTGTCCATAGGTGCTTTGAAGTGACAAAAAACACACTAGTGCCAGTTGTGGGCACCTTCCAACGTTCTGAAAAAAATCACTGATTTCTGCCAAAGACCACAGCCTGAGACAGAGCATCCGATCATGGGAGACAATCACCCACAATCCCGCAGAGAGAGAGAGAAAGAGAGAACCATTGGCTAAGTTGTGGTCATGTGATGTTCAGCATCAGGTACTCCTCTTATTGCAAGACATCGCTCTTTTATCCAGTTAAAATTTATTGGAAATGTTTGTTCATCTTGTGAAACACTCACAGAACCAGTCATTTTCAATCCAAAGTTTTACTCTATTTTTCCACAGGTTTGTGTCTCAGTTATTCTCACAGTGACTAAAACTTTGTCTTGGGCTCCTGGAGCAGTCTTGGAAATTCTGCTTTGCCTTTTATTTACTTTCTTGAGCCCGGGAGCATTTTGGATACTCCTCAGAGCTTTGAAAGCAACTGGTTTTTCTCCCCAGAGGACATTCGAACAGCTCACAACAGCTGGTAAAATAGCTCAATTCTTTTTTTCAGAAGATGAAACCAAAGATGAAAGACGGTGATTTTTCCAACCACTGTCTCAGCGAGGACTCCCCCACCACCCAAAAGATCAAACATATGAAAAACAGAAAGTTTTTCAGCACAACGATGACTTCTCAATAGAGAATGAAAAGAAAAAGGTGAGGTGGTGGAGACACATCCACAGTGGGATAAATCGAGTCTTCAGAAAAAAAAAGAACTATCTAGAAATTCATTAAAACTTAATAAAATGTAAAAGAATGGATGGCCCCAAGAGTTACTGGTTTAACCTTAAAAGTTTCCTTGGGTGTGATGGATATTGTTTAAAAATAGAAGTCCTGATGTTTCCAGTGATCTTTGATGAACAAAGCTGAGCTAAATTAATTACTTGAGCAGATTTCCAAACTAGAGTATGATTATGGAGTTAAGCAGCCATTAGCAGTGGAAATTTAATTTATGTGTCAATTTGTTACACAACTACAGATTAGTTTAGGTGCAATCGTAGCGATATTTTTGTCTCTCTGGTGTATTGGGAGCTATATTCACAAGATCTACTTTCATGAATAAAACATCACTGAATTTATTCCAATGTCAGTTGGGGTAACTAACGCAAACATTGCCTCTGGGACAAAAGGAGGCATTAGAATGAAGACACCCTCACCTTGGGCCATGACATCACACAGCCACAGGGCCTGGAAAATAAAAGCTCTTCAATATGGTCATTTTTCAGACACCACACTAGCTGCTTATAAGCCTAGAAACAGGGATTGGTTCACCAGTACACTCTTTATGTTTCTACAGATCATCTTTAATACGTACAACTAATAGTCTCACACACACACACACACACACACACACACACACACTTCTTTTCAAACAGAG
Source organism: Panthera leo (assembly GCF_018350215.1). Lineage (NCBI taxonomy): Eukaryota > Metazoa > Chordata > Mammalia > Carnivora > Felidae > Panthera > Panthera leo. The sequence goes on from NC_056687.1 coordinate 14,906,600, forward strand.
CATTAGAAAAGATAGGATAGTCACCAGAACTAGAAACTTAGAGTTCAGAATATGAGTCAATGAAATAATAACAAAACAAACTCAGAATATAAGTATTACAAAAGTTGGGAAAGATTGGTTTCATTTATTTGTATTTGAAATGACAGTGGGTGAATTTTTTTCCCAAAAGTCTTTCCTTCTTCCATTGATTCATTCACAAATAGCTAGGAAGTACAAGGTCAGTTTTCAGGCATACTAAATTGGGTCTTTGCCTTCTTATGGGCCCACAGCCTAACACAGTAGTTCCTAACCCTGTGTGCAGGTCAACATCCTCTGAGGACATTAAGAGTACAAGATTATGTATACTAAGCCCCACATGCAAAGATTCAGGTTTAAGAGGTTTGGGTTGTTCATTCTGCAGTTTTGTTTGATGTAATGAAAATTTATCTTCTAGTGTATCAAACAGCTTGTTTTTATACACTGAACTACATTCCATTAAATCTTCCCAGAAGACTTACATGACCAATTAGTCAAAATTTAGGGAATTAATGAATTAATTCCCCTAACATCTAAACATTTATTACAAACTCATTTAATTAAAATTTCCTTGGATATCTATGATGGGATGAATCGTGCCCCCCAAATATGTAATAATCCTAAACCCAGTTACCCCCAATTACCTTTGAAAATCAGGCCATGGCAAATGCAATCAAGTTAAGACAAGATTATCCTGGATGAGGGTGGGCTGTGATCCAATGGCTGGTGTCTTTATAAGGAGAGGGACGTGTGGAGACACAGAAGCATGTAGGAGGAAGATGGTCACAGGAAGGCAGCTGCAGAAATGGAAGGGATACAGCCATAAGCCAAGGAATGCCAAGCATTACAGCAATCACCAGGAGCCAGAAGAAGCATTTTTTTTAATTTTTTAAAATATTTATTCATTTTTGAGAGACAGAGAGAGGGAGAGTGTGAGTAGGGGAAGGGCAGAGAGAGAGGGAGACACAGAATCTGAAGCAGGCTCCAGGCTCCGAGCTGTCAGCACAGAGCCCGATGCAGGGCTTGAACTCATGGACTGTGAGATCATGACCTGAGCTGAAGTCGGACGCTCAACCAACTGAGCCACCCAGGCGCCCCCAGAGGAAGCATTTTTCTGTCCAAGAGACAGAACACTGCCAGCTGTCACCTTCATTTCAGACTTGTAACCTCCAGAACTGTAAGAGAATAAATTTCTTTTGTTTTAAGCCACCCTGTTGGTGGTAATTTGTTTAGGTCAGCCTAAGAAACTGACACACAGGGTTTCCAGAAAGAAGTCTGAGTAAACGTACAGTTTTGTTTCTGTGTATGTAAGGTTTCTTTTTTCTCTGATGCCTGAAAGATTTCCTCTCTGTCCCTGGTTTAAGTATAATATACTCAAGATTGACTTCCCTAGTATTTATCCTATTAAGGTTTCTTTAAAATTCATAGATTTGTGGTTTGTGGGCTTTCTTTAATATAGGAAAATGCTTGTCCATCATGTTTTCAGTTATTCTTTTCATCCTATTCTTTCTGTCTTCTCATTCTGGGACTCCAGTGATACATACACTAGATCACACTTTTTAGATGCTTTGTTCCGTCTTGGTGTTGTGTTAGTGTTCATTTTTTCTCGCTCTGTTTCCGTTCGGTTAATTTCTGAATCCCTTCAGATTCACTTACTCACTTAGCAGTTCCAGTCAGCTGAAAAGCCCATCGAAGAGATTATTCACCTTGGATACTAGGTAGTTTGTTTCTAGAATTTTCCTGTGACTCTCATCTCCACTCTAAAGTTGTCTAAGCGTTTACGCATTTTGTCCACCCTTTCTTCTAGATTCTATACCGTCTCAATTATAAGGTTTTGACGAAGAGTTCCAGCGTCAGTGAGTCTGATTTTTATCTTGCTTTTTTGTGTCCTAATATTTTCTTGATGCCAAGTTTTGTGTGTAGAGTATCAGTGAAGACTAAAGGAAATAGTATGCATCCTTGAAGAAAGGTATTCGTCTTCTTTGGGGCAGGCTGTTGTACGTGTGGGTGAAGATGGGGAGGGAAGCGTGAGTCACTCTGTTCAGAGGTTGAGGGTTTGTGCACTGTCATTGCTGTCATTGCCCTCAGTGAACCACAAACATCAGAGCCCTTTTGTTGTGAGCGGTTGTTATCGTTGACTGGGCCAGAATGTTTTTCTTGGTGTTCCTGTTCTCCTGAACAATGTCCATGAATGCACCACATGGGGACTCTCCAAGCCTTTGCCCCTTCCCCGGTGACAGACTATATACTGTTTTTTTGTTATCTGGTAGTAGCCTTGTGGTGAAAACAGGGAAATTCTTGATTCTTCTGGTCTAATTTCTGCACCTGGGCCTTGGGTATGGGCCTTTCCTTCCTTCTTCTCTTTCTTTCTTTCTTTCTTTCTTTCTTTCGTTCTTTCTTTCTCTCTTCCAGGTTTATTTATTTATTTTGAAAGAGAGAGAAAAAGCACCAGTGGGGGAGGGGCAGAGAGAGAGGAACAGAGAGAATCCCAAGCAGGCTTCTCACTGTCAGCGCAGAGCCTGACAAACTCATGAACCATGAGATCATGACCTGAGCCCAAGTCGGATGCTTAACTGACTGAGCCACCCAGGTTTCCCGGGGGTGGGTCTTTCTCAGTGTTCCTGCTTCTTCTGCCCATGGCAGGTAACTCTTTCTTGTTTCTATGGTAGATTTGGGGCAACAGAGATTTTCCCTTCACTCTCCAGAGGGAGCAGAACTCTGTTTTGTATTCCTGTAGGGTCCAGGTTCTATGAGGGTTTCCTGCCTTCTAGAATTTTTCTCATCTCTAGCCCTTGCATGGAAGCAATGAATCTTTTGTCTGAGTTTTGGGGAGTGTTTCATGCCCTTTCCTTTAGAGAAAGATCTGAGAAGTGAGTTGTTTCCTTTAGAGAAGGATCTGAGAAGTGAGTTGTTTCCATGCCTGCCCTCCAGTGGCCACTGATCACCTCTTGCATGTCTCTGCCACTAAGGGGACTCCTTCCAATTCTGAGTATCTAGCAGGGGCCCTTGAAAAGAGCTTGAAGATGAATACAAACTACCCTTGTGTCTGGGACTTCCAGCTATTCCAAAGGGAAACACTAGCCCACACTTGACCCTTAGGAATTTATTAAAATTTTAGCTGATTTCTTCTCATTAGATTCTATAATGGCCACCTCTTCCTCATGCTTTTGAGGCAAAACAAGGCATGTGTCAATAATCCCTTGGAATGGCTTATTGTCTTTGGAATTCAGTATATTTGGCTGCCATGAGACATCTTCTCTCTGCTGAGCTCAAAACAAAGCAAAATAAAATAATATAAAATAAAATAAAACAAACAAACAAACAAACAAACAGTTATGGCTTGGTAGATCATCCAGACTTTTCTCATTGTCAGATGGACAGTGATGTTCTCTTGGGGTTTTCTACATCCTCAAATGAGGCAAAATTTAGAGTGTATTAATTAACTCCACAAGAATATTGTTTGGATGCACATTACAGGTTAAATGTCATTTTCGTACAGCATATGGTTCTTGAAATAGATATTTTAAAAAACAATTTAACATCGTTCAAGGATATATAAAAAGTCTATGAGAACATGTGGGAAAACATAACTCGCTTTAGGTTAGGGGACTTAGGCTTCCCTGGAAATTCATTCTAGAACAGATGAAATTTGTTTGTGTCAAAAGATGAAAAGAATTTATTAGGCAGAATAATTTTGATGCACAGTCACGTTTCAGACCATGAAGATAAGGGCATATTCATGGATAAAGTGAGCAAAGATTTGTTACAAAGAGAATTTGACATGGTTATTTTTAACAACCAAAATCTAGAAACTACCCAATGACCAACAGTATAAAAGAATATTTAAACAAATTAAAACACATTCATTAAATACAATGTCATGTGGCCATGTCGCCATATTTAGGAAATGTAACTGACTTTTTTACGTTTATGTATTTTTGAGAGAGACAGAGTGTGAGAGGGGAAGGGGCAGAGAGAGAAGGAGACACAGAATCTGAAGCAGGCTCCAGGCTCTGAGCCGTCAGCACAGAGCCCGACATGGGACTCAAACTCACAAACCACGAGATCAAGACCTGAGCAGAAGTCAGATGCTTAACCGACTAAGCCACCCAGGTGCCTGGAGGAAATGTAACTGATTTTTAAATTAAAAAAAAAAAAAAAAAGCACTTTACAAAAATATGTACAAGACAAATATGTACAAAGTATGTATGATTTAAATTACATATATACGTGTGTATACATGCATGCACATATGTAGAGATACACAGCAAATGTTGTTGAAGGTTTTCCTTCTACTGATATTTTTCAGTTTTTAAAATTTGAAATTTTAATTTTAATTGACCTGGTTTCTTTTAATTGCCTGCATTTTTTAATGTCTTACATGTAATGTCTTTAATCTCTATGTCTAAAAAACTGAAAGCTGGGGCACCTGGCTAACTCAGTCAGTGGAGCATGTGACTCTTGATCTCGGGGTTGTAAGTTCGAGCCCGATGTTGGGTGTAGAGATTACTTAAAAATGCATAATCTTTAAAATGAATATATACATTAATAAATAATTAAAAAAGGAAAGGTCTTTTTTTAAATGTTTATTTATCTGAGAGAGAGAGAGAGCACAAGCAGGGGAGGGGCAGAGAGAGAGAGGGAAGCACAGAATCAGAAGCTGTCAGCACAGAGCCTGACGTGGTGCTTGAACCCATGAACCATGAAGTCATGACCTGAGCTGAAGTCAGACGCTTAACCGACTGAGCCGCCTTAGGCGCCCCTGAAAGGCCTTAAAAATAGGTGGGAATGAACACAAATGCTGGCGGGGATGTGTAGCAGCAGGAGCTCTGGCTGGTGGCTGATGGGAACAGAAAGTTTGGAAGACATTTTGGAAGACAGTTTGGGGATTTTTTTTTTTTTATAAAACTAAACATAATCTTATCAGACAGTCCACCAATCATACTCTTTGATATTTACCCAAAGCAGCTGAAAACTTATGTCCGCACACAAACGTGCACACAGTGTTTATAGCAGCTTCATTCATAATTGCCAAAACTTGGAAACAACCAAGATGTCCTTCGGTAGCTAAATGGATAAACACACAACAGTCCACCCAATGAAAAATTCTTCAGTGACAAAAAGAAATGAGCTATCAAACCATGCAAAGACACCGGGGAAATGTAAATGCATGCTACTAAGTGAAAGAAGCCAATCTGAAAAAGGCTACTTACTACATGATTCTCATTGTATGCCATTCTGGAAAAGGCAAAACCATGGAGAAGTTAGGGAGGGATCAATAGACCGAACACAGGGGATTTTTAGGGCCATGAAATTACTCTGTATGAACTAGAAGGATGGATACATGTCATTATACATTTGTCTAAACCCACAGAATGTACATCAGGAATGAACCCACATGAAGGTTCATCAACTGTAACAAATGAACACTCTGCAGGGGGTGTTAATTGCAGGGAAGGCTATGCATGTGTTGGGCAGGGGAATGTATGTGAAATCTCTGCTTCTGACTTTTGATTTTGTTGTGAACCTAAAACTACTCTAAAAAAATAAAATCTGTAAGGAAAAATAGGTGAGGAAATTAGAAGACAAAGAAAATGAAAATAAAATGAAATCTGGGATGAGATTAAAGCCAGAAACAAACAAACAAACAAAAAACAGCATGTCTTGAGTACTGAACTTAAACCTGAAAATAACTTTAGTTTGGAGCCAAATTTTGCTCAATATTTTCAAGTTTTGCTCTGAGCTTTCCAGCAAACATTGAAGAGATATAAACATGTCATAAGATGTATAGTATTCAGAAAATAGGTAGAGATACATTTCCAAGGGGAAACATAGGTAACTTGGTATTAGGATTCAAAAGAAATCTCTGGGTCTTTGCAAAAAAAAGAGGACTCTGGGTAATGGAGTGCACAACACCTTCAACAAAATCCTTCCAGTGAATACAATCATGATTCCCATAACACTGTTTCTTTGGGAATTATTCACATGAGAATAAAGAAAAGTATAACGAGGGTGAGGATGCCAATTTAAACTAAATAATATAAGATGGCCCAGATGAGTGCCAAGTTCTATAGTGTTCTGGCTGACATTGCAGATTGAGTTTGGATCATAAAGGAGTAGATGCATGGAAAATTCCCTCAGTATTTGTCCATTTGTAGTGCTTTTCTTGCCTGAGCTTTGGCAAAGTGTTATGTAATGACAAGTTCTAGGTTGTATACTCCTGTGAGAATCTGGAATCCAGCTATCCCACACAGAAGTCTTCTGGGAAATGAAGAATCATGCAGACAGACGCTTAAACAGAATTCACCTGCTTCCGCACGGAGGGACCCCCGGAAGGACTTGTTGATACGGTCTAAAATATCATCTAGAACCAATTCTGGTTCCACTTTCAAAAAGTAAACCAATGACCAATCAAGACCCCCCAACTTTCAGCCCCACAGTGTCTGTGGCAATAACTTCACTCCAGGAAAATTATAAAGTTAATGTAACCAAACAATCATTTTAGATTATTAAACACACACAATTTATCAACAATCAGAGCCTGTCAAATAGTAAGCAATATAAATTTAAGGTGTCTCTCCAAATTAAAAGGTTTGAACAATTAATTTAAAAATTAATGAAAGTATGAATTAGTTTTTCAAAGCAGTTAGGTATACAAATTGGATAAATGATGTGGAGCATCCACTGAAAATTTCTAGAATACTTGTTTGTTAGTTTTTCTCACAGTAATTTAACAGCATGGCTTCTTGTCAATTAAATCCATTCCACTTCATGACAATAAAATCATGCCTTCTGCATATATAACTACATAGCTATGCTCTTTTTCTTATTCCAGTAAACGAGCATGTATGCATGAGCTAAGTGAAAGTGACCCAGAGTAATTAAAATAATTAAAAAGAAACTACGACCTTGTTTTACTCTTCTGGTACAATTGCCTGAACTATGTATGAAAGTACTGTTTTTACTGAGCCTGAACTTCAGAAAGCATTCCGTATAAACTTTAAGTATCTTTCTACAAGCTCGTGGATTTTAGCCTTGAGGTTATTACTGTCCCAGAAAAAGGCAGAAGAAGGTCAGAGAAACCACATGTTATATTTTATTCGAGCAAGTGGTAATATAACTAAAGAGCTACCACAGAAATGAAAAGACCATGAAGTCAAAAATTACCTTATGCCCACTCCCGTACAGTCTTGCCGGTTGGGACTGCTAAAGAAAGAAAAGAAAGATCATGAACCTAGGAGAAGTTTCTACTTAAAGATAGCAACCTGAATGCGCAACTAGGTAAGACACCCCTCTTAAGGTGACCAGATAAACTATATGATGCCCAGGGTCAACCCGCGAAAGACACAACTGCAAGTTGCAAGTTAAAACGTGTGCATTGATTTGGAGTCTTAGGGATTGCAGTCTGGGAGACTGACCCAGAGTTGAAGGAAATCCAACGTGCTCTCTGGAGAGACAAAGGAAGCTGAGGTTATTTCAAGAGGGTGGGCCAACTTACATAAGTCATTTTGAACAAAATATGTTCAAAATGCTGGTATATCTACAGTTACACCGATCTATACATGATTGGTCGCTAGGGCTAGTGCTAAGCAGAGGGTCCATTTATGACAGTACTAACATGTAGCAGATGCCTTGGTTTTAGCTGAGTTCAGAAACAATTCTGAGAATTTAAGAAAGAAGATGTGCCTAGGTCCCACTTGCCGTGTGACCCTCTGACTCCATGTTAAGATGACTCTTTCAGCCATAACTTACTCCATTTGAATCTTCTTTCACACCAGTTACATCTTAATTTCAGATAAAATTTTTCTAATATAAGTATATCCCTAATACCGCATGAAACATACTTATACTAAATGTTTTTTAATGTAGTTTATCCGAAATTAAAATGCAACCGGGTGTCCTGTATATTTATTCACTAAATCGGACAACCCTATCCCCTCTCTTTCTTGGGGCCTTTTTACAATTTCAGAGAACAGAATAAAAAGGTATAAATGCACAGTGGCAAAGTGAGTGTATGTTGGCTGGGTGGTTGGAGGAGGCATCAGGAGGGGAAGGAAGTTCGACAAAACTTGTCTTGAAAGAAAGGGGATGTTGGGGCATCTGGATGGCTCAGTCAGTTCAGCATCCAACTCTTGATTTCGGCTCAAGTCATGATCTCATGGTTTGTGGGATCAAGGCCTGTATAGGGTTCCGTGCTCACAGGGTAGAGCCTGCTTGGGATTCTCTCTCTCCCTCTCTGCCTGCCCCCCATTAGTGCCACACCCCCCAAAAATAAATAAAATAAACTTAAAAAAAAAAAAAGAAAGAAAGGGTCCAGGGTAATCTTGGCAAAGTAAATTGTAGAGAGTTACAGCCTATCATGCCTGAGAAAAAGCCCTAATGAAGGAGGCAGCCAGCCAGCTAGCCTGGCATGACCGAGGAAAGGTCTGGACTAGGGAATATGGAGGGAACGAATAGACAAAGTCTGAAGAGCTGACGTTCTATCACTCCCAGCACCCCTTGGAGAACCACAGACAGCAAAACCTTTGCATCTCTGGGCAACGTAACAAAAAGAACCATAACAAGAAACAGCTTTTCCCAAAGAAGTTAAAAGGACTGTTTGGCAGAAAAAAAGGCAGGTAGGAGGGAGTGGTTGCCTTTGACTCAGAACTGATTTCTCAAATCTTTCCCTCAAGCAAGACCTTTGAGTAGTCTCCTCCTCAGAGATCCCATTCAACTTTTCTCCCTGGCACATGGCAAGAGCTCAGAGGAGGCTAGCTATCATTATGACGAGGAAGAGTACTTCTTAATGCTAGAGAGCAACTCAGGCCCAGTGGAGAAACGCCATACAAGTCTTTCTAGGTGTTAGCTCCACAAAGGAAAATGGAGGTCGCTCAGACTGGCTTCTCTAGAATAGAAAAGCAAGCAGGAATTCAAGGTAGACGTTATACTAAAGAAGGTGGGTGCCTGGGCTGGAATGACTTCAGTGCTTCATCTCTTAAGAAACTAAAGTTCTGGGGAGTGAAGGGGGTGGGGAGGGGCGAGGGAGTCTAACATAGATTGCAGCTGTCTTTTATTGTTTATCCACCACGGTATAGGATTATTGCCTCATAAAAGAGCAAGACCCTTTTCCCACTTAAGGGAAATTCAGAAGTAAGGTTGTGAAAGATTAAGAGCCTTTATCAAAAATATCCCCATTGGTTAACTGAATCTGTCTAGGGCATCCATAATTAATCAACACCAGAGAAAAGCCCAGAGGGGCCTGTGGCCCTTTACAAGCTATTAACAAGAATGCGTCGTAATTAAAGTAAGTCTTTTCCTGCAGTTTTTTTTGGCATAAATATTTGAAAATGAGACCTTAGTAACTACAAATACATTTTAAAAATATAGAAAGGGGAGAAGGCAAAGAATGGCTTTAGGAACTATTTATATATCCCTTAGGTGAGATTTTTAATCTGGTTGTTACATAACAATTCCTTGCTCTACAGCCTGTGTGGGGCCTCGCTGAAAGAAGCAGGTTTTCCCCTAAGAGACAAATGGCAAATTTCTGGAGAAATGAGTGTGCAAGAGTTATGTAGACTTGTTTGCTCCTTTAGAAATTGTTCATTTAAAACTTACATAGAGAGTCACGAAAGCCCGTGGAGGCTAGAGATAGAAGCTGGTTCCCGACAGACCCTGGCTGGTATCTTTATTGGGAAAAGACACCCTGAAATATCAAATAAAAAGTGCACACCTGAGGTTTCTGAGAAGAAAACTCATATTCACTCCGAAGGAACAATGGCAATTTCATTCTGAAACATGAAGAAATTACTGAGTTTCAGAGGGTAGATAGGTCTACGTGCCAAATAATGCCTCCTGGCTGTGAGGGGTGGAAATTGTCCATGATTATTCCTACACAATGTCCTTGCTTTATTAATTGAAGCAGCCTACTTACTTCATGAGGTAATGAAAGTTTCCCATCCAGAATAGACTGCACATGAAAGAACTCATAATAATAGAAATAGTTGATATTAGTAGAAAGCCTACTGTTGAAGCCAACAAAGGGATGCACTTCTTTGCTAATTTGATGAAGAACCAGAGGTTTTATTAGTTTTTGTTTTTTAATATTTTTTTAAAGAATGAGGTAGGGTTTTTTTTAAAATTTTTTTTTAACATTTATTTATTTTCAAGAGAGAGACAGAGTGCGTGCAGGGGAGGGGCAGAGAGGGAGACACAGAATCCAAAGCAGGCTCCAGGCTCAGAGCTGTCAGCACAGAGCCTGATGCGGGGTGCAAACCCACCAACCACGAGATCATGACCTGAGCTGAAGTCAGACATCCAACTGACTGAGCCACCCAGGCTCCCCTGTTGTTTAACATATTTTAAATAAACGGCACTGCAGAAGCAAAGGTATATTCTGATGAACTTGAAGTATTAGAACCCACATACCAGATTTCTTTTATTTCTTATTCTATTTGGGAGCAGTTGATTCACTGTATTTGGGGCAAAATCTGAGCAAGAATTAAGTGATGGGTCATGTTTTCAAAGATTTACATCTGGATGATGAAAACCATTGAAATCCAGTGTTCAAAGCCAGAGTCCAGGTTTAGGAAAAGTTTCTTTGTTAAAGCAGCAACAGGGCAGGAACTAGCTTTTCCACATAGGGAGTTGTGTCAAATTAAGTGTAAAAGTATTCCCAGTGCTCTACCCCCACCCCCACCCCCACCCCAGCCCCATTCATCTCCTCCCTTCAAAAGGAGGAATATATTTCCTCTGCCTCAGGCAGACCTTGACCTTGTGATTTGTTTTGGCCAGTAGAATGCCGTAAAAATAAGGATGTGCCAGGTAGGGGCGCCTGTGTGGCTCAGTCATTTGAGCTTCCGGCTTTGGCTCAGGTTGTGGTCTCAAGGTTCATGAGTTTGAGTCCCTCATCGGGTTCCCTGCTGTCAGTGTAGACTGGCTTTGGATCCTCTGCCCCCCCCCACCCCCCCCCCCCCGCCCCGCACCTCTCTCCCTCTCATGGTGTCTGTCTTTCTCAAAAAATAAACACTTAAAAAAAAAAATGTGCCATGTGAGGGAACCCAGGCTAGCCAGATGGACTGAGAAATCATGTGGAAGACATTCCAGCCAGCTGAGGTCATCTCAAACCTGTCTGTACCCAATTGACTCTGTAACATGCACGAAAACCCAGCCAAGCAGAACTACTGATTCGCCACTGACAGCTGACCACAAATGTGTGCCTGAGCTTAACAAAGGCCAAAAGAACCATCCAGCTGATCTGTAGACCCCTAAGCAATGATCAATGCTTTTGGTTTTAGTGCACTGAAATTCAGTTGCTTTGTTACACAGCAATAGCTCACTGATATAGCAGAGCAGTGTCACCTTCAGACACAGAACTGTTGGAATACATTTTTTTTCATTGTCTGTAAATGTACGTAGCCAAACCCACTGAAAGTTTTCCAAAGTATGAAAAATATACAAAGAGCCAGTGCAGATTCATCCTTAGGAATCATGTAAGATGAGACAGAGCAGGTCCATGAGAAAGATATATCTCTTACAGGGAACCAAGTGTGTCTACTCTGATCCTGGTGGTTACATATTAAAGGAAAAATAGAAGTTAAAAGCACAAAGGTAAACTGATTCAGCAGTCACTGTCCTCTAAGAAAGGCATAACTCTTTGTAGGAATGGGCAGTAACACTTGCATAAGAAAAGTAAGTAAAAGGAGGTGTTGTATCTTTTTGTGTTAAAACAAAATTCTATGATCAAGTTACTCCTTTTTATCCATATGTGTCTATCCTAATCTGTAAAAAGGGTAGAAGGTTGTGTCTTCCGTGACTCCAACTTCCTTTTCTAGGGTCTCAAAATATATCTTCCGTTAATTTGTGTCTCTACAGAAGGCCCAGAGTGTCCAGTTTCTCCCTATAAGAAGTTGCTTATCAGAAAGAGTAAAAATTAAGGAATTATGTAGAGTAAGTTACTTCTTTTCCCGTGGACTTATTTCTTTAAAAAAAAATTGAATGTTTTTATTTTATTTTTCAGAGAGACAGACAGACAGAGTGAGAGCAGGGGAGGGGCAGGGAGAGTGAGAGACACAGAATCCAAAGCAGGCTCCAGGCTCTGAGCTGTCAGCACAGCCCAATGTGGGGTTCGAACTCACGAACTGTGAGATCACGACCTGAGTCGAAGTTGCACACTTAACCAACTGAGCTACCCAGGCGTCCTGGACTTGTCTCTTAAGGAAAGCAAAATCAGACTCTAAATGGAATCAATCAGTAAGGACATGGCCGACACATGATTTTTCCGTGGGAAATGGAAGTATTTAGATTCTAACCAGTCTGTCTCCACAAGACAGAGAGGGCTCTGAAGGGTGCCTCTAGGTGGAGAGAATTGAGGACTAGTTGTCCTGTCCTGAGGCTGAAGCAACACAACCTAGAGCCATCAGTTGCTCTTTGATTTTTTTTTTTTTTATTTTAGAGAGAGAGATAGTGTATATGCAGGCAAGTAAGGAAGAGGGGCAGATGGAGAGAGAGAATCTTTTTTTTTAAAGATTATGTATTTATTTATTTATTTAGAGAGAAAGCATGAGCAGGGGAAGGGAAGAAAGAAGGAGGGAGAGAGAGAATCCGAAGCAGTCTTTGCACTGTCAGCATGGAGCCTGATGCAGAGCTTGAACTCATGAACCCAGAGATGATGACCTGAGCTGAAACCAAGAGTTGGATGCTTAATCAACTAAGCCACCCAGGTGCCCCAGAGAGAGAGAGAGAGAGAGAGAGGGAGAGAGAATCTTAAGCAGGTTCCACACTCAGTGCAGAGCCTGAGGTGGGGCTCAATCCCATGACCCTGGGATCATAACCTGAGCCAAAATCAAGAGTCTGTCATTCAACTGACTGAGCCACCCAGGTGCCCCAACTCTTTGATCTTTTGAAGGACTTTATTTCTGATAGTATTTCCTTAACTTGCCTCCGCTCCCTGCCTGGAGACTCAGAGGGATTATTGCTCCCAAAACAAAAATATGAGAATCCATGACATTCAACACTGGTAGAGCTTCCATGGAAAACAAAAGTAAGGCTTCCACTTGCTTTCTAGAACACCTATTATTTCTTGGAAATGACTGGATCTTGCTTGCCAACATCACTCTCCCAAAAGAACAAGAACACAGGTGTTTTATTTCTCTCATTATTTTCTTAAAGCAATGCTGGATAGTATTTACACAACTTAAGACTTAATTACACTTGACATTGAAGAAGCTATTTATACAGAAATTCATCTTTCTTACAAGTAGCAATGAAGCTTGCCTTTTCTCCCCTAAAATGTCTCATCAGCTGATTTTTCCTTTTTATTATAGTTTTCACTCTATCTGCCTCATTCTGTCCTTGTTTCCTCCCTTCCTTCCTTCCTTCCTTCCTTCCTTCTTTTCTTCCATCCTTCTTCCCATACTTTCTCTTTTTTTGCATTGAAAAAGCAGTGAAACAAAGCTATTATCTGTTTTCTAACAACGCTTCTGAGTATGGACTCACAGACAGAGCAGCTACTAACCCTGAAGAATTGAGAAACTGTCACAGAAATTGTAGAATTTTGACAGAAAGGAGTGTATTTGTTTCCTATTGCTGCTATAACAGTTTATCATAATTCTGTAGCTCAATGCAATGAAGATTTTTGTTATAGTCCTGAAGTTCATAAATCCAAATTTGGGTACTATAGGGCTAAAATCAAGTTGCCAGCAGGGAGTTTCTAGGGGGAGAAATGGTTTCCTTGCCTTATCCAGTTTCTTTTTTTTTTAATTTTTTAATGTTTATTTATTTTTGAGAGAGGGAGAGCAGAATGAACCAGAACATGAACGGGGGAGGGGCAGAGAGAGAGGGAGACACAGAATCCGAAGCAGGCTCCAGGCTCTGAGCTGTCAGCACAGAGCCCAACGTGGGGCTCAAACCCACAAACTGTGAGATCATGACCTGAGCTGAAGTCAACCACTCAACCGACTGAGCCACCCAGGGTCCCCAGCTTTTCCAGTTTCTAGAGCCTAGAGCCTGCCTGGGTTCTTTGGCTCATGGCCCCTTCCTCCACCATCAAAGTCAGAGACAGCGTCTTTTCTCTCTGACTCTGTTTTCCTCTGCTTTGTCATCTGTTAACTTCTTTCTGACTCCAGTTATCCTCTTTCCCTCTTCTTTGGAGCCTTGTGACTACATTGGGCCCTCCACGACAACCCAGTGTAGTGTCTTCATTGCAAGATCTTTAACTTAATCACATCTGCAATCCCCCTTCTGCCACATAAGATAACATTCACAGATTCCAGGAATTAGGTTGTAGACTTCTGTAGGGGTCATTCATCTGCTTACCACCGAGGAGTAACCAGCAAAATATATTTTGAATAATTTTTTGAGCATGAACTATGATTTAGGCAAATGTAAGTGCTTTCCCACCCACTATTCAAATCTTTATAGAGCTCAGTGAGAAATGGCTTACTTTTCCATTTCATAGAAAATTAAATAAGTTATTATCAAAATTTACTTGGCAGAACTAAAGCTCTTACAAGAATACCCCTAACATGTATAAATTTTTCAATTAAAAATTAATCACACAAATATGTCTATTTTAGGATATTTTTTAATCTTAGGAGACTTTAAAAATCTTATAAAATTTCAATATTATTTGAGAAGTCATTAATATAAGTTCATTGTTTTCCTACTGATATTTTGACTTGAGTTGAATATCATCTCCAGATGAATGAGTATCTGTGGCTTGTTGTAAGAGTTATGCAAGAGGGCATAAATCTGAATGATATTTCTTGACTTTCCATGTATAAATTGGTATATACTATCTTCTGGAACTGTAGCCTTTGGAAAATGTCAATTCTACAATTACTATGTGGTCAATCTATTGGTCCCTAACAACAAAATTATTACATCCATGAACCATGTGAAGAAAAGATGTTGTCTAAAAACATTCAATCAGAAACCATTACCTGTTGTTTAAGGGAAACATATTACGGATTTTAAATACTGACTTCTAAGACTTCCCGACCCTGGGTTTCTTGTATATCCAAGAGATAGCAGTTACATTTACTGAGTGTTTTTCTATCATGGTCAGAACTGGGGAATGAGATGATGAGAGAATTAAGTTGGAGAAACATACTGCTTAAAGAACTTGGCTCATATTTAAATTCAAGAGTCTCCCTAGGAAGATTTGGGCACCCGAGATGAAGGTATAGCCTGCCAATATCGTTCATTTTTAAATTCCATTTATATGGAAATGTTAACTCAAACTATCTTGCCCTCAATTTCTACATCCTGATGTTATTTGAAAGGATCACCGGTACACATATTGATGTAAAAGGCCCGAGGATGAGCAGGTTCTACAAGAAGGAGCAGAGGAGTAGAGTAGGCTCTAAGAAGCGTCCTTGTCCTTGGTGTTTGAAGACGGCAATATCTGCCAACAGGGATGATGCTACCCAACAGCTTCAACTTACAGGATATGACAGCAAACCTGAGTCACGGATCTGTCTATTACCGGATTATATTCTGCTGCCGGGTAACTTTATGGGAAATGCATGTTTCCTCTGTATCTAGCCAAGCGCATGCTTTCCCTTCCAGGAACAGTTCAGTTTGGCAGACCTCACGCTTAACCTGGTCTCACTCTTCTTTGTTCTATTTGCTTATTGATCAGAACTTTCAGGATGAGTGAAGCTCCTTACCCTCTCAAAATCAAGAACAAAGATTTCAGCTGCTCGGGTTAAGTGACCAGGGACTTTAACCCTTGTCAGCTACATCACCCAGATGACTTCTTTCTCCTATCTAAATGTGTAATGTAAGTTTTTTATGGGGTTTTTTTTGACAGGAAGGGGAATAAACGGTGACATGAACAGGTATTTTATTTATGAAGACTATTGAAAAGCAGGAGAACTAAAACACAGGGGTTGTCTATTTTGTAGAAAACACTGCTTTAGTTTCGATAAAGATCCATTGTTGTGATCATTTCAGACCATAAAATATTAAAATTCGGGCTCACTAGAGAAGCAAATAAGCAGTCTCTTTCATTGCTCAACCTAGGAGCATCACCAAGCTTGATGCTCCATAGCACTACCCTCTGGCCTCTTTCATTTATGCAGTTTTGAACAAGCACTTGAGAACCTACCATGAACTTGACACCATGCTAAATCTGGAGCAGGCGCATAGGAAAGGACTCACTTCTATCCTTGGAGAAGGGTGTCCAGAGACTTAATATCCATCAAAATATTCAGATATAAAATATATACAAATGGCCCATAAGATATATAAAGGAGGGGAGGGATAAGTAAGAGAGAGTTAAGGAAGAGAAGGAAAGGGCAAGGAAGATAATGACCTGAGCTTAAGAGACTCCATAGCTAATTGGTGAGGGGAGCCTGGGTGACACAGTCGGCTAAGTGTCCAACTCTCAGTTTTGGCTCAGGTCACGATCTCGTGGTTCCTGAGTTCAAGACCTGTGTTGGGCTCTATACCGACAGCGTGGAGCCTACTTGGGATTGGCTTTCTGCCTCCCCCCCCACAACACCCGCTCTCACCTGCCTGAGCTCTCTATCAAAATAAATAAATAAAAACATTTACAAAGTTTTTAAACTTAAAAAAATCTAACTGGTGAGCTAAGACATAAATTAAAGCACATAAATAAGTTACAGCAATGCATCAACAAATAAGGTGAAGTAGAAGTAAGTATCGTATGGTAAGGCTGATGGAAGTTTGTTTGGAATAGTGACCGAGTCAGTAAGGAGGCCAAGTGACTCTGGTCCATGAGACATTTTGGGTGAATTATGTACACCTTTTGGAAGTCAGATTGTCAAGTTACGCTCTTTGAAGCTTATCCCCCATTGTCTTCCTCTGCCTCATCTTAAATGTTGTGCCCACTCAACAAATATCGAGACTGCTCTTTCCTACTCCTAGAACATGTATTTTGTTCAACAGTCTTCCATATGACCGTGTACTTCTTTGGGAAGCTGTGATAGTCTCCTCTTGCTTGTCAGTACTCAGTCTAAGAATGAGAACATGAACAAGTCTGGTCAATAAAGACATAGAACATTCTGGAGGCTTCTGGGAAAAATGTCTGTCTCCCCTCTCTTCAACTCCCTTAAAAGGGAGACTGGATAAAGTCGTACCTCTTCTCTCATGGAATTTGTCAGTCTCCATGGAACTACAGACGAAATCCACAAGGAGAGCTGCCCTGGAAATAAAGTCAATCCATGACATATGGAAGAGGATAAGGACAGAAAGAACATGAATCCTTGAGGAAACCATTGAACTACTAAATTCACCCACCTGGGAGCTGCCCTCTTTTGACAGACCTTCCAATGTGTAGCAATAGATTTTTTTCATAACATAAAATACTTTGAGTTTTTTATTGCATGCATCCAAACACATCCAAATTAGTATATCCTCTAACTTGTCATTTGGCAACTTCATGCTTCATTAAGAATGTTATATGGTGACACACTAGGGAAATGAATCTCCTTGGAAATTAAGTTAATACTTTTAGCTATTTATTCAAACAGCTGATAAACCGGAAGCAAGACGCCATAGACCAAAAAGAATTTTAGAGACTGTATATGACTGCGAAGAGGCATAATATATCTTTCATTTGTTATTTTAAAATTTAACAAAAATACCTTCAAGTGGAATTTTATCAGACAATATAAATGTGGCATCTGGCATTTTCCTTACAAGTTCTCTAAACCAAATACGTATATTTGATTCTAAAATCTTGGAACATATACATGAATTTTTTTATAATTTATAAAGAAAAAGAAGACCAAAATCTTTTAAGTGCATAAATAATCCCACATGACATTCTCATGAGGGGATATTTTGTAAGTTTAATCTCGAAATAGAGTCGTGTATCTGTCACATAGTTTTGTGTTTTGTTTTGTTTTAGTCTCTAAACATTTCAAAGAAAAAGTAAGCACATTATTCATTTAACGTTATGTCGATCAACGATCTCATTTTCAATATCCCTTTACAATTGATTTAGTGTCAAATAGCCACATCGTCAACGGAATGGGAGTTTGCCTGTGTTTCCCGATTCCTTGAACAAGTTCATGTGCTAGATGGCACTGCCTCCATAGCTTCTTAGTTTCAATATGCATATTTATTTACATGGTTGTGTGCATATCCTGGACAGAAACTAATTACTAAATGAGTCTATTTATACTTTGTCAGCTGTTAATTTTCCATTAGCTTCACTTTTTTCCCATTTGTATCGATTCAGAAAGAGTGTGTTTGTCATTTTCCCAAGGAGAAAAGTAAAACGTCATCCATTAGATCACTCTGGAATGAATCTGTGGATAAATGCAAACACAAAGCAAAATAATAACCTCCTGAAAGCCGCTCAACACGCCGAAACGTCATTACAACCTTTGCAGTCCCTGTTCTTTCCAGAAATATAATGATGGTTTTGCTTTTTTATTTTGATAGAGAAAGAATAAAACTGGTTTTCTCCCCCAAAACGTCTGACAAGTGGGATGCGGTATGACCCTGGGAGTCATTATGTAAAAGTTAAGCCCCCAGGTTCACTAATTTATGAGGCAAATAGAGAAAAGCATGTCAGAGTCATAAGGAGAGTGACTTTTAATTGGAAATGTGCACTTACAGTATAAAATTTAGGCTCCCAAGGTTGTTATGTTCTGAGTGGATAGAGGGAAATAGAGTAATTTAGAAAAGAAAAATGTCACTCGCTTTCTGTCACTTTTCTGGCCACGTATGGAAGTAGCCCTGCTCAGTTAATGGAATTGTTGAAATTCAGCAGAGGAACACCAAGACCTCTTACACTCTGATATAAGCATCACACAAATGAGTTGAACCGATGGTTTTTATTCCCTCATCCTGTCCGAAATACACAATAATGTTAACATTTTGTTCTTGCCTGCCATTTGAGAAAGCTCTGTGATATCCAACTCCAGCTAGGTTTTGGCAAAAATTATTTTAATAAAACTACCTGGAGAGCCATTAAATGTTATGTAAGTTGGCCACTTTGCAACTCTCAGATGAATTGCTTATTTAAAGGTAACAAAAAGAAAAAAAACCCAGCAGAATATTTTCACGGCACACGTCAAGGATATGATTTTTTGTTTTGATATTTCAACATTTCTTGTTTATATATGTGTTTTCGTATGTTGACATCTCTGCAATTAGGAAGTATCTGATAATTAATGCTGGGAAATATTATAATTGACAGCCTTTTCCTTACTGAAATAGAAAATGGTGCCAATTACTAATAGCATCTGAGTTTAGATAAAATACAGTAATTTCATTATGACAAACGGCTGGTGTAGCAAGGATCTCTCTGAATTCAAGTTGTATGATCTTTTTATCTACGTGTCCAATTCACTTGGACTTTGAGTTTATCTTTTTCTGTGCTTTTCCTACAGCCCTCCTTTCAAGTTTATCCTCCTTGGTCACTCCTCATTCTTCACGTTCTGCTCAAGATAGATTTCAACTGCTACCTCTTCCTGAAGGCTCTCCTTGGTTATCCTAGCCAAAAATGTCATCTCTGGTCTGTAAGCTATGACTTCTCTGTTTTGAATTACAGCTGTAGCACTTTTCTTATGCTGTCTCCTATTGAATGCGTGCACGTATTTGTGTACCTTTTAAACTACATTGCGTGGCTTTTCATTTCAGAGATAATGTCTATTATATCCCGATCCTTAATCCTGTATTCAAGGATTTGAATGATCTGGTTCCCAGATAACTGCGCACTTTCACCTTTCACTAGTCCATTAACATTTTTGTGATGTTGTCACAGCGAACTACTTGATATTCTTTTAACAGTCAAAGCCTTGATGTTTCCATGATTAGTTCATGATGCTTTCCTCAGGCTGTAATTCCTCTTCCCAATTACCTTATCACAATCTTTTTTTTCTTTTTTTTTAAAGATACTGCTCAAAGCCTATAGATTAAAAATATCCTTCAAGGCTCTGTCAGAATTATTTATTTCTTCTGTGCACATGTTGCTATGTTGGTTTAGCTCTCTACAACATTAGTCAACCTTCGAGAGATTTTTTTTTTTCTTGAAGGATTACAAGCACTTTTAGGACACAATTTTTCTCTTACATATTTTTGTTATTTTCAAAAAAATCTTGTACATAAAAGGTATGGTTTTTCTATCAAGTCTTTTTATTTATATGACCACCAATAAGAATCCCTATTCTTTATCATGTCTATAAAGTAAAAATGAAAAGTTCCTCTGTGAGGTAAAGAAGTAATGTCTCATGCCTCACTGAGCAGTGTAAAATATTTAAGTTGAGAATCAAAACTCGATTGTCTCTTTTTCTGCCATTGGGATGCCACTGGGGTCCATTCTAAATGGAACCTGATACAAAAATTTAGTTTAGTACTTGTTCATCTGTTTGTTTAATGCATCACCCAAGATCTGAATCAAGGTATCTTTTTTCAAATTAAAGAGAGGCCCAGAAAAACAAATCCCTGCCTCTATGAGAAAGTGGCTCTCAGAGGGCATTGTTTCTCCAATAGCAATTTCTCCCTCAATCCCTGTTGTTAACCTAACTCTAATATTTTACAGAGAAGGAAGTATTTATGGAAGTCAGGATTATCTTCTAAACTCAAGGGGAATCATAATTGGTTACGAGAAGGACATGTGACCAAATTCTGGTCAATTACAAGCAAAAAGTAGTGCGCTGGAGCTACTTACTTGGTTGAAAATTAGCAGCAGTTTCATTTCTGGCTTTGCCAGTTAAGTTCCTTTTCCATCAGCCCTCCAGCAGATAGGAAGTATGAACTCCAAACAAAATACCAAAAACAACTACCTAAAGCCACTGGAAAGTAAATAGAACAGAAAGAATCTAGAGAGGAACGGACACAGAGAGGAAGAAAATGACATTGTGTGAGTTACCAATTTTAGCCCTTTAACCTGCAGACAAGCCACAGTTAGTACAGCCCAGAATACCTGGGACTCTGATAGAAAATTTAGTCTTCCTGGGGCACCTGGGTGGCTCAGTTGATTCAGCGTCCGACTTCAGCTCAGGTCATGATCTCATGGTTTGTGAGTTCAAGTTCCTCGATGGGCTCTGTGCTGACAGCTCAGAGCCTGGAGCCTGCTTCAGATTCTGTGTTTCCCTCTCTCTCTGCCCCTTCCTTGCTTGTGCTCTGTTTCTCTCTCTCTCTCTCTCTCTCTCTCTCTCTCTCTCTCTCTCAAAAATAAGTAAACATTAAACATTTTTTTTAAAAAGAAAAGAAAATTTAGTCTTCCTGGCCTAAAGAACTAGAGGACAGACTTCAGGGCAACTACAGCTACTAGAACGTGAGGAGGAAATCTAAGAATAGAGGCATAGAAAGAGGTTGAGCTAAGTTCTGAGTATGAGCTCTACTCAAGTAAACTGCACATGTATAGCTCATATTCAAAGAAGCTCAGCTAGGGGTGCTAGCTCAGTCAGTAAAACATGTGACTCTTGATCTCGGGGTTGTAAGTTCAAGCCCCATGTTGGGTGTAGAGATTACTTAAAAATAAAATCTCAAGGGAGTCTAGCTAAAACTAAAATAACAGAACTGATATTTTAGCCGTTGCTGAAAAGACAGAATTTATAATTGGAGTTCAATCTGATAAAATGAACAAAAGAACAACAGTAACAATGACAAAAATATTTTCTGGAGTAATAAAACAAAATTCAGAGTCTTCACACTGTAAGTCACAAATTCATGATACAATCCAAAAGTATACAATATACAAAAAATCTGTAAAATGTGTGCTTCCACAAAAGAAAAAAAGACTAATATAAAACAATCAGATCCATTTTGAATTAGCACACAAAAATGTTGAAGTAGCTAGCCTAAACAACTAAGGAGGTAAAGGAAATTATGTGTTCAAGTAAAATGATAGTAAAAGCAGAGAAACCGAAAGCATAAGAAAGAATTCAGTAAAAATTTCAGAAATCAAATAAAGTCTTAAGAAATACTGGGTTTCTTTTCTTGTATCGAAAAGAAAAGAAAAAAATCTAAGATTAATGAATTAGGAGTGCCTCTTAAGAAGATAGAAAACAAAAATAACTTCATAGTAAGTGGAAGGTAGAAAAATGACACAGAGCAAAAATCAATAAAGTGGAAAACAGATGGTAAGAGGACGTCAACAAAAGACAAAAGTTGGTTCTTTGTAAAGATTGACAACATGGATAAACCTCTGACTATATTAATTTTAAAAAATGAAAAAAAATGGAAATCACCAATATTATTACTGAAAGAGGGGTCATTGCTACAGATCTTACCTATTAAAAGGATTCCAATAGAATGTTATACTCTATATTATGCCAACAAATTCAAGACCTATAATGAATGGGTTGAAAAATTTTTGAAAACAAAAAATGAAGACAAAGCAAAAAATCTGAATAGCTCTATCTCATGAATAAAATAAAATAAAATAAAATAAAATAAAATAAAATAAAAATGTTTCCACAAAGAGAATTCCAGGTCCAGATGTTCCTTTTTTTTTTTTTTTTTTTTTTTTTGGTTAAATGAAGAAATCACAATAATCTTACACTAACACTTTCAGTAAATAAAACTATTCCTTTACTCCTATACCTCTTTTCTCAGGTTTTGAACAGATTTATGTATTTCCTTTTTGGTGTTAAGTCAGCCACTTTGCATGCAAAAGGGGAAAATCTAGAGCAAAGCAAAGAAGCTGACCCTAATAAAAGCTCTATGAACACAAAATCTATGTCTATCTTATTTACTATTAATCCATAATCCTAGGACAGGGCCTGGGAAATACTACTTACTCGATGAATAAGTTATTCATTGGATAAATGAATGTGCTAGAAAGATCATAAATTTTCAAGTCAAGTATATGAATCCAAAAGTGATCTTGATTCCATGAGGGCCTCATTTTATCCACCTATAAAATGTAAATAATGAAATCAATTATAAGAAATTATTTTGAACTTAATTCCTGATACACAGTTTTTGAAATATTTTGAGCTTAATTCCTGACACATAGTTGGTCAGTGAATACTTTATTTGCCATAATATAAAGTGTGACAAGTTTAGCCTGTTGGTTATTACAACTGAGATGCAAGAAACATCACCCTTACTTGATCAAGGCTATGAAGATCATAGGCATGAAGTCTATAAAAGAAAAAATAATCCTTGAAGGATAAAAAAAAAAACCTGTATAACATAGCTTTAAACATCTGGATTATTCTTGTTTCATAGACAGAGAGCTTTACTTAATTTTTACTGTCTTGAAATTGAAATCTGTGTCATAACACTAAAGAAAAGGATTAGGATTAACAACATGAAAGAACCTTTTAGTCCTCACCCAAGTGCAGCTCTTTTAATAGAAACTGAAATAAAAATTGTTTACTAATTGTTTTAATGTTCTAGAAACCAAAAATTGCCTCAAAAGGCAAAGAAGATTTATGTCGGGGAGGAGTGGGAAGTCAGTTTTTAGAGAATATATAACGGCAATGCTATGCAAACTTCATGTGCACAAAAACCATCTGGGGATCTTCTGATCCAGTAGGTTCTAATTTGGATTGAGATTCTGCATTTCTAACAAGCTTTTCAGGTGATGTCATCAGTACTGATTCATGGGTTTGGATTATTGAGGTACCAAACAATGAGCCGTCTGAGGAAAGTTGGGGAAAACAAAATTCCACCTACTTTCATGAGAATATGAATCGAAACTAGGTGGAGATGAGAAAAAGCTAAGTCTCAAATGTATTTTGACCACAATCCTTTGACAAACAATTTTGAGAATGTATTATTCTACATTACTACAAAAGAAATCAAAAGTATATTTGGCTTTTCAAATTCTTTTCCTTGTTCTTGAAGTTGAATGGAAAATTAGTTCAAATTTAAGTTGAATGGAAAATTAGTTCGAATTTAAGAGTACTCTTAATTCCCACCAACAGTGTAAGAGGGTTTCCCTTTCTCTGGATCCTGGCCAACATCTATTATTTCCTACATTGTTAATTTTAGCCATTCTGACAGGCCTGAGGTGACATCTTATTGTGGTTTTGATTTGTCTTTCCCTGATGATGAATGATATTGAGCATCTCTTCATGTGTCTGTTAGCTGTTTGTATGTCTTCTTTGGAGGAATATCTGTTAATGTCTTGTGCTCATTTCTTAACTTGATTTTTTTGGGGGGTGTTGAGTAGGTATTTATCTAAAGGATACAAAAATAATGATTTGAAGGGATACATGTACCCCAATGTTTATAGCAGCACTATCAACAATAGCCAAATTACGGAAAGGACTTAAATGTCCATTGACTAATGAATAGATAAAGAAGATGTGTTATATACACATATATATATATGTATATACATATATGGAATATTACTCAACTATCAAAAAGAATGAAGTCTTTCCATTTACAACAATGTGGATGGAACTAGAGTGCATTATGCCAAGTGAAATGAGT
The DNA here is from genome assembly GCF_018350215.1 of Panthera leo. Taxonomy (NCBI): domain Eukaryota; kingdom Metazoa; phylum Chordata; class Mammalia; order Carnivora; family Felidae; genus Panthera; species Panthera leo. The sequence goes on from NC_056687.1 coordinate 14,930,969, forward strand.
CAGTCAGAGAGAGACAAATACCATAGATTTCACTCATAGGAGGAATTTAAGAAATGAAACAGATGAACATAGAGGAAGGGAAGGCAAAAATAAAATAAGATAAAAATAGAGAGGGAAGAAAACCATAAGAGACTCTTAACTATAGAGAACAAAGTGAGGATTGCTTGAGGGGAGGTGGGTGGGGGATGGCTAAATGGATGATAGGCATTAAGGAGGGCACTTGTGATCAGCATTGGGTATTAAATGTAAGTGATGAATCCCTGAAACCAATACTGCACTATATGTTAACTAAGTTGAATTTTAATAAAATCTTCAAATAAAAATAAATAAATAAATAAATAAATAAATAAATAAATAAAAGTACTCTTAATTCATTCCAACAAACACTTGTTCATGAGCACTCTACCCAAAGATTATGCTGAGCATTTGGGGATTTTCCCAGATAGATTATACAGGGTCCCTGACCTCTTGTTTTTCATCACTTGAGAAGATGCTCATAAACAACTTAGTCTCAAGGAAGACTTACAAATACTGAATTAGAGGGATTGTTGAAGTATCATAATTTGGGAAACAGAGAGCCATTCCCCCTCAGGACAGTTGGGATGAAGCTTCTTGTGAGAGACAGAATTGGAATTGGTCTTCAAAGTGCAGATAGGCACGGAAGACAGGGCTTCTGGATGAAGTGCTTAGAAGCAGAGGGACACAGAGTTTAGTCCACAAACAGTAGGGAAAGAGTAGGCCTCCAGTGAAGGTTGAAGGCAAAGGGACTGTACTCAAAGACAAGGCTGGAATAAAGGAGGAGCCCCACAGTGATTGGTTTAAGACTAAGAGAGTCACATCTTTCTGTAGAGAAATTATGTGTGTGCACTGACATGACTGAAAGCCAATTGTACAAATGCTGTGAAGGATCACTGAAGAAGCCAGGCTAATGATTGGCCGGATTATTTAGAGAACCACGTTGGCGTGGGAAGGGGACGAGGAGGATGTGGTAAAAGGTAGACTGCAGATGTTTGCAGGAGTTACTTTCGTGCTCTTTTTGGAAAAGTGACTACATTTTGAAAGCAGACATAACAAAATATCAGTAATTCTATGCAAGAAGAAGTGAATTTTTAAATAACGATGCGACCGTTTCGTCACAGGATTTTGTTGGCTCTGAGTAGAACATTGCAGTTAGCACCGCCCAGAAAGGAGGGACAAGACTTGTACCAAGCACATTAGAACCTTCCGAGGCCAGGAAATAGCACCAGTGGGGTTTCCTTCCTTGCTCCGGACCCAGTCTGTATAGATGGTTCAGTAAAAATGTATTCAGGCAAAGACTGCTTGAGTAATGCTTGGGTTCATTTCATTGCTGTATGCAAAACCAAGAACGGCACATGACGTTTTCTGTGGGGTTGCTTTCTTCATTAGAAGGAGAATTAAAAAGCCTGCACACATTCTAGCCACAAGGAACAATAACTTATTCCTAGATTATTAGTGGCATTTTTAGGTCCTGCTGTACTTTCAAAATGTATCCTTTTTTTTTTTTTTTTTTTTTTTTTTTGGAAGGAGGTGAGGGTGTTTTGCTTCATTTTAGCATTTTTTTTTTGCATTAGAGGGAGTACTATTTTATCTTATAAAACACATGATTTTATAGGAGGAAACAGAAGAAAACAGGCCAGTTTTAATCATGTAGAAGCCAGTTTTAACAGTAAAACAGGCCAGTTTTAATCATGTAGAAGCCAGCTTCTCTTGAAGCTCTCCTTGCCATTTTCAAAGTTACTTTACTCTTTTATACTTAAAGCAACAGACTTGTCTTCTTCAGTGTCTTTCACTGTGGCCTGTATCTTTCTATCAGAAATTATGCTGGCTTCATAGGATTATTTTGGGGAATAAATCAGGTAATCTATAGAGTTCCTTATGTGTGGTAAATTCTGCATAAATGTCAGCTTCCTCCTCTCCCTTTTTAGAACTTGAGAGGTGGGCTTACAGCTTAACACATTTCTAAGTACCTTGATTGATTGACATGTAGGTAAATCCAGAAAGCACTGAGGCTAATATAAAGAATTACCTGTCGTTTTGTTCATTAGATGTCTGCTGCAGATAATATCCTCAGGCTTTGATCACCTAATTTTATCCTAATGCATACTAGTTTGTTAGATTTTTGTAGGAGGAACTGAATCATAAAATGAGAATTGGCTTTCAACTAGCTTACTAGTGAAATAAAAAAGATTATTAAGCTGGACCAGGTTCTAATGATCAACCAAGTGTCTCATTGTATAGATGCAAAAAAGCGAAAGCTTGGCAGTCTCTAGAGTTGACATGTATACAAAATATATTAATGATTCATTTCTTCAAAATATGTTCAATTTAAAAATGTATTTTTAGTTTTTAACAACAAAATTTAATTCCACAATTTTGTGATTACTTCCATAGAAAGTGGCTGTATATTCTATTTAAAAAAAAAAAAAACATATAGGTAATAAAAGAAAAGGACAATTTTTTGAAAACCCGGTAGCTACAAAGTATGTTCAAGGGTGATTCAGATATTAAATCCTTAGGTAATTAGCAATGACATTTAATGAGCCATGTGTAATAACAAAGTTGAATATTACCTTAAAAGCATTTTCTCTTTCATTTCCACACAGCAGTTTTGGCCTCTGAAAAGCCGAAGAGAAGGAGCCTCATCAATTCAATGGCATGGTTTGCTGATTGCTCTTCCCTTTCTTGAAGGATGGAATCAATACTAAAATAATGATTCTAAATGTCACCATTTGCCTGTTTCATAATTTGGGATATAAATTTTACTTCTCGGATATTTTAGAAAAATATTTGGAATAAATTACTGAATAATGACAGACAGTTTGGAAGTTATGATCTATAATATTTTTGCTCAAATGATATTTTCACCTAAAACACATTTTAGCATTCAGATACTTGCTTTCTTCCACAGTTTTACTGGACCCCTTCCAATTTTAATATGACACAAGAATCCCACATGAAGTGATTTCACTTACTTTACAACTGAACTTCCTCCTAGAAAAAGAGTAGTTTGTATGTTCAAGAAGGCAATGCCTAAATTACAATGATTCAGGTCAGTGAAACTTAATTTTATAGGTTTATAATTTTTGTTTTTGCCTTGATGCTCTTATGATGTCTTTAATTTGTTCAGTGGAGAGAACACGGTGCCCTCTAAAGAAACTCTAGCCAGCTGGATGTTGTAAGTGAGACCATCTGCTCAAACAAGTTCCACTTTTAAACTTCAGAATGTTGTAACTATCATTTATTTCTTCCCTTACATAATATTGATGCAAAAATTATATAAATCCTGACATTTTCCCCTTGCTAGTTGGTGGATTCGCCCCTTTTCATTCATAATGTGGTCCCAGACAAATGGAAAATAAAATATATCTTAGACCCAGCTCAGATCATTTTGGTTACAAATGATGGAAAAAACAACAACAACAAAAGAAATTTACTAAATTTTAAAGCAAGAAGTTCAGGGACAGAATGACTTTGAAGTTGGTTATTTCACTGGCTTCTCACATCACTAAGTTCTATGGTTCTTTCTGTATTTTAAGCTCTGCCATTCTTTCCATGATGATGGAAAGATCAGTGGGTCCCATAGTGAAAAGAAGGGCTCTCATAGTTGAAGATGCCACATACAGAGGTGACAACATCCAAAGGAAGAAAAAGGCTCCCTCTGCCAACGTGTCTTTCTATGAGCAAAGAGACTTTCCCAGAAAACTCCAAGCCTATGTCTTTATTATTTCATCTGGCCAGAGTTGAACCTCGTACCAATGACTGGCCTGTGAAAGAGATATTCACAATTAGCTTAGGTCAACAGTCCACAATGTGTGGTCTATGGACTCTTGGCTAGCCCCAAAATTATTTCAGGATATTGGCAAGCAAAAATATAAGGACCAAAGAGTATTGCGGTGTTATTTGCTTTTCTTCTTTCTTTATATTGCCAGTGACAATGCGAAGGCAGTCGGGGGTCAAACGACTCAGCACCACTCAAGCAGTGGCACTGAACTTTACTAGCAGTCATTGTATCCTTCAGCACCACGTGTTCACAAAAAGTTTAATTAATTAAACAAGTTAAAAGCTTGTTCACTAAGAATGTCCTTGATGAAGCAGTAAAAATGATTACTTTAGTAAAATTTGACTCCTGGGTATATGTCTTTCCATTATTTTGTGTGACGAATGTATCCTTAACACATGTCTGTTACAGTCTACATTATGATGATGATGTTTAGGGAAAGGTCTCATGCGATTGAGTTATGAGATGAATCATCCACTATTTTTGTACACCACCATTTTTCCTAGAATGAAATCTGATGGACACATTACTTATTTCTCCTTGGGCATTTGGCAGACATCAGCTCGAGAAAGAACAATGCGAGTCTGTGACTTCAAGGAAAGCTACTGATGCTATTTGTTGCTAATGATAAAATATGAGCTCCTAAGCAAATATTGGAATTTGAGAGAACTTCTTTCTGTCACCATGAGCTGGACAGCTTCCTACTACCTAAAGGCTTTTCTGATGAAAGTGATGATGATATTAATAAATGTAATATTTTTATATTATAAAATGGAATGTGTCCCAGTTCGGAGGATCAGCATACTCACGGAACCAAAATTTTCTAACTGACAGATGAAAATTCTCATAAGACCATGCATGGGTAAAGGACCCATTATTTGTGCAATAGAGATCAAGGATTTTAATTGAACCAAGACCAAAAAGTTCATCAATATATTTTCAAATTTCACAACACCACTGTTAAGAAATGACCACTTGTTAAGTTTTAGTGTTCTATCAGAGAAAAATGTCCACAATTATAGGTTGCATAAGCTTCTTTTTTTTCATGTTTTCAACCGAAATGACATAACACAACAAATTGAATACAAGGTAGCTATAAGAACCTAGCTATCCTCTATTAAGGAAGGCATTAAAGAGACTTGTAAAAAATAGAAAATAATACCATTTTTAAAACGAATTCTTTTTGTTTGGGAGTTAAAGCAATTTTAAATACAATGTTATTTATGCTAATGTAATAATGTTGGCCTTATTTTTGTTTTTGATAAATACTTAATGAATATTTTTGACCTTTTTTAAGTTTTCATTTCTAACGCATTGATTTTTATAAATATAACCAAAACACTCTAAGGTTCTCAATCTCTGTGAGTGTAGTGGAGTTCTGAGACAAACATTTGAGAACCTATGGTTTGGTCCAATCAGGACTCACCCTCTGGGACTAGAAATGGAGTGGCTTCTTTTCAGACCATGAATACCTGGAGGAAGTATGGAACTGAAACCTAGTTCTGTTATAAAGGTGGAAGATTGGAGAATGGACTTGAGAAGGCAATCAACAATGTTTGCTAACGTCCTCTCCAGTATCATAGTGTTTCCATGTTTCCACTGTGGTGTAGATTTCATTACTAATGAAATCATTTCTTTCTAAACTGGGATTCTGGAGTTTTTTCAAATGGAGGATGTTAACAAGTGAGAGCATCAGACAGTTTCAGCCCCCAGGGCTCCAAGTGGGACCACTATAAACGGATCTCTTTTACATATTGGGCTTTCCCTTAAGATTTCTTTTAAGAAATAATTCTGAGGAAGAAAAATGTTCAAATGCCGCCAATTTAACATTCCTATAGTGGAAATGGAAACCTTGGGTACTCACCTTACAAACTAGGCTTTAAACTTCTTGAAGATCAGATTATAGTATTACTTTGCATTTTATACCAAACATACATGAGCACAGTGCTTTCTACCGAATGACTACAATGTTGGTTCAGTTTAAGTTTTTCAAGTGGCTACTTCCCCCTGTTTTTACGAGTCATACCCATACATTGAAAATTGTTTCTTGGAGATAACTGTGTCCCAAAGATGGGAAAGAATGCCATCTGGTCTGTAGATATTTGAGAGTCATGTATTTTATAATCAGTGGTTGTGAGACTGAGTATTTCAGGGGAATATTTTGAGGATGTCTAAGAACACTGTTTAATTTGGGAAAGCACTTAATCTTCAAAGACATTTGCAAAAGCTGATGGTAATTTATCTCCCCAAGTCTTTGAAATGGACAGTGACCTGTATTCCTATTCTCCAGAGACACTATTGAGATTTTCTAAAGACCAGTAGGAAAAGGTCAATGTCACAATGACTTAAATTGTTTTCAGGGTGTTCTTGGGGGAGATAACTGCCATGCTTGCCTACAGGACAGGAAGCCATCCAGGGAAAAGTGCCTGTGCTAAATGAAGTAGGCAGGAATAATGCATTAGCTCAGACAACAGGACCAATAATGATGTCAAACCATCTACTTCTGTGTTATTTTGTTGGCTTGACTTGCCAGGACTTGATAGGACTTGCTAGAACCCAGAGCTTCACTAAAAGAGTAAACTGCCATTAGCATCTTACCAGCTGACCAAATATTAAACTCTTTGCTATAAAATACACGTGTTCACTATTATTGCATTTGAAATACTCATTTCCAAAATGACATTTATTCAGGTTATCAACCATAATATGGTTCCAAAGTGTGCACTCTTCGCCACTAACATAGAGCGGTGCATTAAGTTCGGAATGAGAAGCATGCCCTGTGATGGTAAAAGGAAAAGACGATTTTTGTTTCTTCGGTTGGTTGTTATCCTGTGTTGCCCCCACTGAATGCATGAAGGCTCTTTTACTCCTTTCACCTTAGATGGAGGAAACATGAGGGCTATGCACTGAATGAGCATCTGGACAGTGGGATCCATTTCCATATTCCTAGACATATATCTCATATGCTGAGATTTATTCTGAGATTTGCAAAACTTTATTCATCCATATGCACGTTACTATCCAAAGATCACTGTGCACTAAGCTTTCTTTACTGATTTCCATGGAGGCTTGTTCTCCTGGTGGACTCTTCAAAATGGCTACAGATACACTTGTTGATGTCAGAATGGCAAATTTTGAATGTTTTGCTTTATCATTATGACTGCTGTCTGCCATACTGATTTTTATTTTATGATTTTTTAAAGCTTATTTATTTATTATGAGAGAGAACGAGAGACAGAGTGCGTGAGAGACCAGGAGAAGGGCAGAGAGAGAGAGAGAGAGAGAGAGAATCCCAAGCAGGCTCTGCACTGCCAGAACAGAGCCCAACATGGGGCTCAATCTCACGAACTTCAACATCATGACCCGAGCTGAAATCCAGAGTCGGATGCTTATCTGACTGAGTCACCCAAGAGCCCCTTATTTTTTAAATCACGTTTCATCAAAGTGAAGAATCATAGCTTTCATAGTGCTGAGTGGAGGGGCGAAGATATTCAGCGACCATGTGATTTCCATGAAACAACTCTACTGTCACCACCAGCACCACAGATAAGTTGCGACAGCTTGGAGGATATTTCTCCTGAATTATTTTACGGCCAAATGTATGTGTTTATGCCAGCATGTGAGCAATTTCTAAAGATTTTACTGTTACCATACAGGAATGAAAGCATGGAGTGCCAAAAATAACCCACATGGGCAATTTGCAAAGTTTCAAAAAATATTGAAGGAGCCTTTGTACCACCCTGGCTCAGCAATACCTTGAAGCTTTCTTGGACCTCAGGTCACAAGCATGAGATTATTGTTAAAGAGGCCTCTATTCATATCTCAGTTCTCTTGCACCTTCCCCTTATGACCTTATACAATTCACTTCATATTCCTTCCTCTCACTTTCTTACCTGTAAAATGAAGATAATATTAGTTACTTCTCTGGATGATATAAGGACTTAATGAGAACAGGAACATAAAGTGTCTAGAATAGAGTGGGTTTGATACATGCTATTTTATTTCTGAATTAAGATTTTGAACTTATCCAAGACAGTCTCCCCTTCTGATAGTTTATTGAATCTTTTCTCCATTGAGACCATGCTCCCCAATGCTTGGTTTCCAAGCCATGGTGGATGATAGATGTGAAATTGCCACATCCTTCTCCCACCGTTGTTTTAAAAGAGTCAATTGTCATCATTCTAATTAGATCAGCTGCTGTCTCCTTTACCAGTGGCTCACTGTAGAAAATCTCATCTTATTCAGATCTCAAACCTAGCTCTCTATCATAGTCTTCTAAGAAACACTTAAAAAATCCAGACTCATCAAGATCTACTCACTTGGACCATGTGGGATGGGGCCCAGACATCTGTACTTTTATTTATTCCCCAGTGTTTATAAGATAGTCAGGTCTTTCCCAGTTCTCTGACTCTGTGGGAAACTACTTGCTATAAATCTTTGCTATTCCACATTGTCCAAGGATGAATAACATCCACACCACCAGGGAGCTTGTTAGAAATGCAGAAACTCAGGCCACCCCATCCCAGACCAACTCCATCAGAACCTGTGTTTTAACATGGTCCCCAAAGATATGTGTGCCTGGAGGTCTGCAGTGACCTAGACTTTGTCCTTCTACCTTTCCCTCTACTACCCTCACCCTGTGCACTTCTCTTGGGTGTTACTTCTAAGCAGTACTTAGCCAGTCACCTCAGGAAAGTTGCTGAATTCTGATAAAAAGTCTTAGTTCTGTAGGGTTTTTTTTAACATTTATTCATTTTTTGAGAGAGAGACAGAGCAGGGGAAGGACAGAGAGAGAGAGAGACACAGAATCGAAAGCAGACTCCAGGCTTTGAGCTGTCAGCACAGAGCCCGATGCGGGGCTCAAACCCATGAACTGTGAGGTCATGACCTGAGCTGAAGTCAGATGCTCAACCGACTGAGCCACCCAGGCACCCCGCTTCTGTAGGTTTTTATTTCTCTCTCCCTCTCTCTCCTCTCTCTCTCTCTCTCCATGTATCTATCCAGGTATCAGCCTATCAATCAGTCTATCACCTACCTATCATCTGTTTATTGGTTCTGGGACCCTCCTTCAAGTACTGGCTCTTACTGTTTTGGATTTGCCTACATGGGATTTTACTCTTTCACAGTTACACCTTTTAATACCTGCTATTCAGGAGGAAAAATTTATTGATGTTCCTTTTGGGGCTAATATTCTAGTATAACAGAGCAGAGGTGGGTGAGAAGGACGTATTTTGATAGCTTAGAGAGCTGAATGAGACAGCAATAAAAATGATATTTCAAAACAGTTAAGCTGTCACCTTAAGAAACTCTAAATGGTGTGTCGAAGAGGAAAGCACTTTACAAAAGTAATTCAATATTGAATGCACATGTCTGTAATTTGATTTGCAGCAAGTAGCGAATGAAATGTTATAGAAAGATTGTTTTCCTACACTGTATAATTATTGCTAGTATGTTGGTATTGACTCTATTTGTGTCCTCAGTGAGTGAAGGACTTGCTGGCATCCATGGTCTAATTTCTTTTTTTTTTTTTTTACTATGAAATTTATTGTCAAATCGGTTTCCATACAATACCCCCTGCTCATCCCAACAGGTGCCTTCTTCAATGCCCATCACCCACTTTCCCCTCCCTCCCACCCCCCCCCCCATCAGCCCTCAGTTTATTCTCAGTCTTTAAGAGTCTCTTATGGTTTGCCTCCCTCCCTCTCTAACTGTTTTTTCCCCTTCCCCTCCCCCATGGTCTAATTTCTGCAGATTTTCCAAGACTTTCTGGAGTCCTCCTATAACTGTGTATAAGAGATTTAAACCAACTATAATATGAAAAAAACCAAGATCCTCAAGCTATGCCATATGTTTCTATCCTGATTAAATTAGAACTGTTTGTATACATTGCATTCTCCAAGGTAGTTCAGGAGGTATTCTTTCTTCTAAGCACACAGCAATGTTCTCCCCCAGTGGTGGATTTTGTGGTGACAGAAAGGGTAGCTACTTAATTGCACAATAAGGGAATCCATGGTATGTCCATGTATTAGTGAAAGCCAGGGTTAGGGAATTGGAAAACAAATGTCTACTTTTGTTTTGTAAGAAGGGCGGCCTTCTGGTACCTTTCGTAATCATGGACCCGAGCTGAGAACATATCTAAATTGAAATCGCCTCACATTTTCCCTTTCGCACACCGCTTTCCTATCACCTCCTACACTGCCCTTATTAAATTTGTCCTTGAAGGGAATGGCTTCCTGTAAACATAAACAACAGAAAAATTAGATGGACGGCAGGTTTCAGTTGATTATGCAGGGCTAAATTGCATTTTATTCATCTGCAAATAGAATATGCATGTGTTTTCATTCAAAATGAAAGGAGACACTTGAGATCTCTAAGATTAGCAAGCACCTTAGTGTAGGGTCTTCCATTGGAAAAGAAAAAAAAATCAGCTTGTGTTTGCCAGATGTCATGTTTCGAATTTGAACCAGAGGTAGTTGGATGTGGTGGTTGGCTCTCTACAAAAGAAGAGCTGTGAGGCTCTCCATAAAGACTTGTCATTTCAACTTGGGATGAGTTATCTCAAACCGATAACCTTTAACACTCAAATTAACCATGCCCCCCACGCCCCTGGCCCTGTAGCTTCTTCCTGCAGCACTTTACCCCTCCCCATTAACCGTGCTTTGCTAGCGCAAACTGACATCAAGTGGCAAGTAAACTTATCCTCAACACTACTTTCCTCTCTCGTAAATTGTACTGGACGTTGCAGGCATAGAGATCATCTTAAATTCCCACCTAGCCTTAAGTGGTGTCCATACTTTTTTTTTTTTTTTTAGGGAAGGATGTAGGACATTTACAAAACACATAATTGTGGAAGCGTAATGTTTTCATTAAGTCAGGAGTGCACACACACACACACACACACACACTGACCCAGATGTCCCTGGGTTTCTTTTGCTCTCTCATTAATTAATTTCAGAAATGGTTAATGTATTAAAAATTGCCTCCAACGATATAGAGATTTGAAAATCTACTTCTGATTACCATCTATTTCCAGATATGTGTCCAATAAACCAAGTATCCAGGGCGATGCTGCACCCCGAATAGGATGAATGTCAGTTGTGTTTCAAACAGCTGGAAATCCAGCATCTGCAGACTTTGTAATTGGCTTTTGCATTGGGCTTAATGCACGGAATTTGCCAACATGTAATAGCAGTGTGATGAGCTACCAAGGAGGCCATTTTGGTTCTCTCTACCCCTCCAGATGCTCCTAGGAAAAGTCAAATGGAAAGCACAAATAATTAATGAATAACAGATGTGAAACAGGTCTTTAGGGTTCTAAGGCATAAAATGTGTGGTAAAGAAAATAGGTACTCTTATCACTTTTTCCCCACATTTAAAAATTTGCTTAATGTTTATTCATTTTTGAGAGAGAGAGAGATAGTGAGAGCCAGGGAGGGGCAGAGAGAGAGGGCAGGAGACAGAATCTGAAGCAGGCTCCAGGCTCTGAGCTGTCAGTACAGAGCCTGATGGGGGGCTCAAACTCAGAATCCTGAGATCATATGACCTGAGCCAAAATCGGACACTTAACCAACTGAGCCATCCAGGTGGCCCTCTCCACATTTTAAAGAAAGCATAAGTCAAAATTATGTATAATGTGATCCTGTTCCTTATTATTTTTTTTTCTGTTTAGAATTCGATGCAAAGACATGTAAGTTAATAGAAGTACCAATTCCATTGCCCCGAATGGGATACTGAATTTAAAAAATAAATACATAACAAAGATTAGGCTTCCAAAGGCAATCTATCAAATTAGAGTGGTTTCTAACTCACTCAGGCATAAATAATTTTTATCTTTCTCTAATTATTTCCATTTATAAAAAGAATCCTCTTTATGAAAATAATAGCTCATTATTCGAGAACTACCGATGGTAGTGATTAAACAGTTGTTTTAGAAAGCCACTATCCAATTGCTATGGACCGAGATAACAACAAAATTTAAAAGAACTCCAAACAATATCTAATAAACAAAATATAAAAGTTGCATTTGCTTTGCACGATTATCATGCGTGGATTATGATACTGCCCTTTTGCCCCCTGGTGGTTAAAGAGTTACCAAGCAGTTGTGGATTCTGGTGCTACCCGAATTGATTCCAAACTCAGGAAAAGAGCTTGCCATCATGACGTATGGTTCTTTCGGTAGCATATAAAAGCTATGACAGTAATTCTGTGCTTTGGCACCCAGAATGTCCCTCTCTTCTGCAATATTCCCTCAAAAGATGCATCTTTCTTCTGATGGTGAATCCTGGTAATCTTGAACAAGGCAATGACCTCTTCTAAAAGTATTTCTAGTGTTGGATCTCTTACCAGGCAAGTCAGAAAAAATTCCCATGAATTCAGAATAATGCACAGACTTTCCAGAATGCCTGAATAGTGTTTCTCATCCCCTCGCCACTAACCTGCCACCCACCTCTGACTCCAGTCTAACCTTATAGAAAAAGACAATGTGAATTCATTTTAAATGGTTTAAGGTCTGCTCAGATACTTTCCAGTGGTAGCAATATGCTCTGACTTAAAAAAATTAATAACAATGAGTTCATTTCTTTTGTGTCTGCCATCTGAATGCCAGGAAAGCAAATATTTCCTACCTGTTATTATGACAAAACGAAGGTATTGTTTTTTTATAATGCCTTTATCTGTAATTATCTCAGACACTTATTTGAACTTATTTTTTAAACTCTATTTCAAAAAAAAAAAGAAACAAATGAAAGCTTTTACCTGTTTCATTTAGTTTGAGAATAATTAAATATCATTGATATTTGATCAGTGCAGAATATATGGTTTCCCATGTGCCTTGCCTCCTTTTCAGGAGTCATGTTTACATATCCAAAGCCTTCTCTAGGAAGGCAAGTTAAATTGTCATGGATATACTATTGGGATAGCTCAGTCTCATTATTTTGCTAAATGTAGAACATATTAGATCTATCTATCTATATATAGATACATATATATAATTTTTAGTAGAGGACTTTGGGATAAATCTGTTTTATAATCCAATGTGGTAAACAGCTGAGAAAACAGGAAACCAGAAAAAGAAAGCCATTTGAGTGCCCTCTCGTGGAATAAAGCTGCACTGCAGCAATTGAAACGGGACAATGACTTTAGTCTTCTTAGGTAGAAATAAGAATCATTTAGGAAAGTAAAGAAAGATGGTGGAGACACAAGAAAAATGGAGAACAAAGAAGATAAACAGTATTTATTTGAGGCAACTGTGGAAAAATAAAAACAAAATGCTTGCAACATCTATAACGAACAATTTAAAGAATAAGATGCAAAAATATATGCTGGTTTATCATAAAAACAATAATCCACATGCTTTGTACTTTATTTCACGATTCTGATGTCACATAAGCCTTCAGCTATTTGTTCGAAATGAGTTTACCCTTGGTTAACTTGTGTCAATAATAAATACGCCTGGGGAGTATCCTCTTTTGTAAATTAATGGTAATAGCCATTTCTGTTGAAATGGAAAAATAACGAAGGTCTCCCTGCAGTGTGAATTGTAGAGCATATATTTGAAATGGAGCTTACATTAAAAAAAATATGACTGCTTATGGATAAGACAAGAATGTGGATTTAAAACACAACGGAGAGCCTTATTCTCAATAAGATCATAGGATTGATGAGTATTACAGGAAAGGTAAGGTTGACTCGTATGAGTTCAATGGACGATGGAGAAAAGAAGAAACTAGAGTTTTCTTGGCTATCGTTGTAGAAATATGGATAGCTTCAAACACCACTTAAACTTGACTAAATGAAGTCACTACGCTCATGCAACTCAGTGGGCTGAATGTGGCAAAGGAAAGGAGAAAAAAACAAGGGCTAAAGGTGAGAGAAAGGGTCAATAACTAAGTTAGTATTCTTTATTTTGAAGTAATTCAAAATTAACAGAAAAAAAAATGCATGAAGACTATAGAGCAAGCACTTCTAGAACGCATAATAAGGACTTCTAAAAACTCGCTGTGTACAAGCAAGAACACTGCCCCAAAATTATCACATCAACTTCTTCGGAACTTTTGAAATTACCCAAATGTTTGAAACGATAGGAGAAGCTTTATTCAAAGAAAACAGCTCAATGTTATAAATAACAGCTTTGTGGAGTGTTTTGGGGTTTTGTTTTTGTTTGTTTGTTTTTTTCACTTTTTTACGTGTTCTATTCCTCCCCTGCTTTCCCTTGAAAACCAGAAGCCTCACAATTGTGGCAACTGTGAAAAATAGTGGCTTAGCCATGACCAGAGGGGAAATAGAATGGGCTTGAAGTTCCCTAAAAACTCCTTCCTCAGAGAATTGACACAATTTGGGAGCTTCCCCCAAAGATCCCATTCACAGAGCTTGAACTAAAAGTTTAAGTGAAACCCTGATTGGAAGGCATTTGAAAAAAAAAAAAATCCAGCAACAATTGTGTAATGTTGCACCGCAGAAGGCAGTGATGCCAATTGGGCCAACCAGAAGCTGGACAAAACACTTAAAAGGGAAACTGGGGGAACGAGAGACCCACAGAGGATTTTGAATGTAGATTTTTGAATTTTGATTTCTTACACATTCTGGAAATCGAGAAGGCCACGCACATGTGCAGAGTTGTGCATATGCCCAAGTAAGACCCGAGCAAGCCCTAATCACTCCCCTCTGCCTGACCTTGAGGTACTGCACAAATAGGAAGTTAAAGATTAAGGGAGAGTTGAAAAGTGATGAAGATTTGAAAAGGGTCTTCAACCACTTTCAGCACATGGGTGCTTCAGCAAAGCATAGAAAACATATTGGTTCAAGACATGTAGGAAATCTCTCTCCAATCCTTATCTGACCACTCTGCTGAGCAGTCTTCAGTGACTGCACATGATAAGGCAGATGGGCTTTGCAGACAGTCCAGGAAAGTGACTAAGCAAACAAACAGTAAAAACAACAACCTTGGGTAGAAAACAGAATCTAGTTTCTAGGATTACCACTTTATAACTACCAAAACAGTCCAGCTCTCAACATAAAATATTATGAATTCTCAAAGAAATGGGAAGATAAGGCCCATGCATGGGTTAAAAAAAAAAACAGGCAATGGAAACTGTACTGAGGACATCAGGATTTTGGAATTAAGAAACAAAGTCTTTAAATTAGATATTACAAATATGACCAAAGAACTAAAGAAAAGAATGTATAAGGAATTAAAAGAATGTATGAGTATGATGTCCACCAAAAAGAGAATACCAATAAAAAGATAAGTATATAAAAAAGAACCAAATAGGAATTCTTGAGTTGAAAATTAAGATAACTAAAATAAAAAATTTATTAGAGGGACTCAATAGCATATTTGAACTGACAGAAGAATCAGATGATGGATCAATTAAAATTGTCCAGTGGGAGACACAGAAAAAGAATGAAAACAAATGAAAAGATCTTTACAGGCCTGTAGGATACCATCAATTTTACTGAAATATGCATAATGGAAGTCTCAGAACAGGAGATATTGACAGAAAGGGACAGGGAAATTATTTGAAGATTTAATGGCAAAAACTCCCTAAATTTTATGAAAAACATTAATCTACACTTCCAAAAAGCTCCACAAACTCCGAGTAGAATAAACTCAAATCCACACCCAGACACATCAGAGTCAAACTGATGAAAGACAAAGAATTTTGAAAGAAGACAAAGTGACTCATCGCATATAAGGGATCTTAATAAGATCATCTCATCAGAAACTACAGAGACCAAAAGACAATGAAATGATATATTGAAAGTGCTGAAAGCAAGAACAAAACCAAAAACAAAAACCTATCAACTATATCCAGAAAAGCTATCCTTCAAGAAAGAAGGAGAAATTAAGACATTCCCACAAAATCAAAAACTGAAAATCTGTTTCTAGAAGACCTATCCTATCCTATATGACATATTAAAAGAAGTTTTTAAAAATGAAAGGAAGTATGCTAGATAGTAACTCTAACCCACGTGAATAAATAAATTGCACTGATATAAGTAACTATAAAAGTAAATATAGAAGATAGTATAAGTATTTATTTTAGGGAAATCATTAAGAAAATAACTCAAGGGCGCCTGGGTGGTTCAGTCAGTTAACCGTCCACTCTTGGTTTCAGCTCAGCTCATGATCTCATGGGTCATGAGATTGAGTCCTGTCCGACTCTGCACTGGGCTTGGAGCCTGCTTAAGAGTCTTTCTCTCACTCTCCCTCTGCCCCTCCCCCACTCACAGGAATGAGGGTGTGCATGCTTGCTTGTTCTCTCTCTCTCTCTCTCTCTCAAAAAGAAAAAAAAAGAAAGAAAAGAACTAAAAAATACAGTAAAATAAAAATAATCTCCTTAGCACAAAGGAGTATATAAAGACATAGGACATATAGACATAAAATATAAATATAACAGATGTAAATCCTATTTTCTCAGTATTGGCATTAGCTGTGAATGGATTAAAAACTTGGATGAGAAAGCAGAGATTAGCAGAATATGTGGAAAAGCAAGATTAGACTATAGTTCGGGAGGTGATGGAATTGTGTCCTTCCTTGTGCTGTTAGTGTTTGTCATGTCACCCCTTTCCCTTGCTTGCCCACAACCATTTATTCACTATTATTGGGTGTTATGGATAGTGAAGGTGGAATATGAGTCTTCCTTTTCATTTTTTGACACAAGAATGAAGTTGGGTCCTCACCTCACACCATTACGATATTTAGCTGAAAAATGATCATAGTACTGGATATAAGAGCTAAGACTATACAACTCTTGCGAGAAAACAGGAGTAAATCTTTGTGATCTTGAATTAGCTAATGGTTTCTTAGATATGACACAAAACTACAAGTGATCTTGGCAAGTTGGAATTCATGAAAATTAAAAGCATTGTGTTTCAAAAGATATAATCAAGAAAGAAGACAACTCACAGAAATGAAAGAAAATATCTGCAAATGATGTAGGTGATAAAGAGTTTATATCTGGCATATATAAAGAACTCTAACAACTCAACAATGAAAAGACAACTCAATTAAAAAAGGAGCACACTTAATCATTATTTATTTCTCTATATATCAAAAATCATTAATTCACACTGATTACTCCAATTCAAAATCAACTACAAAGGGTCATTCTAATTTTGCTTCTTTTCATATATTTAAACACATTTCTCTTAATCGAGATACTGGCTCCCATTAGCCTTGAAATACCCACTTATTCCGTGAATCACCTTTGTATGCAACCATTTTACCAACAACCTGTCATGCCCTTTACCCCCAGCCAATGCCCTCCAGCCCTTACACAGATTCTGACACCTTGCTATGAACCACCAGTGACTCCCTAATTGGACACCACCCTTATCCTGCTTCAGCTTCCATACCCTGTGCCCAAGCCCCCACTTACGGCTGCCTCTTTACAATAGAGGTCTCCTCATTGTATTCTTCTTGTGCCAACCTGCTGCTGATACCCCTGCTCAAATATCCTTATCACGTTGGGCTCAAACAACCCTGAGTGGGTGATCTCGAGTTGTCTGTGCACATGATTTCCTCAAACCTCTTTGGCTGATTACCACACTCTGGGCCTGGGCCACCCCCGCCCTCACCTTTCCGTAGATGCTCTCTTCCTTCCACACGCTTGACCACTGCCAGTACCCACTTCCTTCACCCCAACTTTTCAAAGATGCCCTCTTTGTCCTAATCATGTCCTGACAGCTGCAACCTCTCACCTGTGCCGATAACTATTGTACATATTCCTATGCTGTGGTTCTTACTGAAATGTTAAGGAAGAAAGAGAGAAATCAATGAAGGGAAAAGAGGGAGAGGGAGAGCGAGAGGAAAAGAGAAGAGAAAGAGGGAGAGGGGATCATTTGTAATTAATAAACATTTACAATAGGACCTAACCCACCTGCCTTTCCTCCTTAATCTTGTGGCAAGAAAGGACTCTCTTTTCCTGTCAGGTCTCTGACTCCTCTAGACTGAGCTTTTGTTATCATCTAAAGAATGGGGACTAACTTTTTTTTTTTTTTTATGAATCCAGAAAGCATGTCTCAGCATATTGAGGGGAAACACATCAATAACAAAAATTAGACTATCTGCAGTATATGGAAAATGGAAAATCAAATAACCTGCAAATTACATTATCCTTGCCAAAAAAGAAAATATTAACTACTTTGAAAAAGAGAACTTGTCTTCTCCCAGTTTTGTACCATAAATTTTACCGAGTATAGCCCAGATTGCTTTTTTGTTGTTTTGTTTTTATTATTATTTTGCTTCGTGGTAGAATCCTTATTTCTGTATCCAGGGGACTTCTTCAACCTTCTAAGGATCAGAGGGATGCATATGTAGATGTACATGATTACACACGTGACAAGCAAAGAGGAAGAGCAGCTAACGCTTATTCCCAAATCATATTTGGGAGTGGGTGAATGGGTGCAAATAGAAGGTTTTGAATTACGTTCACCTGCTATCACGAGAAAAGGAAGAAAATCCATCAACTTCACCGATAAGTTCATTCGGTGCTATTTTGTGTCCAGCTTCCTTCATTCCTGTCTTCTTGTGTCTTTCGTCTTTTGATTGGTTAAAACGAGATAATGGGCACCTCTTGTCCATGTCAGAGAGTTGCCAGAAGTCACTTCTATCTGCCTTTTGACCAAAGGAGAGTTAATTAATGAGACACAGGGTGACTTACCCATGGGAAGGTTATTTGGGTGAAACACTAGAAAAAGATTTGGACGTTTCACAGCTTAAATCCAAGTAAGCAACGAGACATTAAAATGCTGAATTGAATTAGGAAGTTGTTTATGAAAATACATTTCAGCCTGTGATTTATTAAATCAGCCATTCTGCTGCACTCCATGGAAAAACAAGCGCCATTTGTCAATTATTCTGTATTTGCCAGATCTTGGAAAGTCACCAAAAGCTTTCCTGGAGCTAATAGATTTTGAATTCTGTTCCTTTTAACGTGTCGTTTTTCCAAGTAAAATAAATTGTTTGGACATCTCTCATAGTTTCCAGTAGAATTAGTCATACAAATTCATCACGTGGCCTTGGTCTTAGCGTTGAATTTAAATACATAAATAACAAATCAAATCAATCGATCGATCAATTAGTAAATAAATAAATAAATGCATAAGATAAGGATGCCAATGGGATGTTCTAGGAACAAATGGGTTAAATGGATATGGAGGGATCTGAGGGGCTGCTGATAAAAAAGCAGAAGTATGACCCGCCTCATTTTGCGTTAGGGCAGGTACGAGCCACACCTGCCCATACACCAACTTCCTGGTTCTCCTTACACAGTTTGTGATCTATTTTGGGGATGAAATACTAGGAAGTTGCTTCCATTTTTTCAAGTTCTCAAATAGTCACACATGTGAATCTTCTAGCAACTGAGATGCAATGTCAATTTTCCTATTACAAGTTTCAACTAACAAAGTTCAAAACTCTAAGATCTCCACAGTGGTAGAGCTGCAGCTGTGTCTTGTCCTCATCAGACATTCTCATATTTTCTTTTCTACTCTTTTATTTTGTTATTTATAGAGCATCATGTGTACTAACAAGAAGGAAATGGATGTTCATCTACAGAGAACAAAAAACTTCCCCAAAACTTCTTTCTTTCTTTCTTTCTTTCTTTCTTTTTTAATATTTTATTTATTTTTGAGAAAGAGAGAGACAGGGGGTGAACAGGGGAGGGGCAGAGAGAGAGGGAGACACAGAATCGGAAGCAGGCTCCAGGCTCTGAGCCATCAGCCCAGAGCCCGACGCGGGGCTCGAACCCGCAACCCGCAGGATGACCTGACTTGAGCCCAAGTCCAACGCTTAACTGACTGAGCCACCCAGGGGCCCCTCCAAAAAAACTTCTTAAAATGTATTAATTTAGTTATTAAGCCTCTAGTACAAAAAAATTAAAAAGGGGGTGGGGGCGGCGAGAACCTCAGGGGTGCTGGGAGAGTCCAAAGGAGATCCGGGAAAAGAAATGTGGGCCCAGCGACTGTCAGCAGAGGCAATAGTAGACGCCGAATGAAAACAGGGCATAAAAAGGCAGCTTGTGCACACCTGGGCACAACTGGAACTTTATGAGTGTTTTCTGCATTCCTTTAATTTGAAGATCTACCATGACGCCGAGCAGCCATAAAACCCTGAGGAAGAATTCGGTGATGTCTCGTGCTTGCAAAATATTGGAGATATTTGGGTTATGGGGTGTTTCCTTACATATGTGTTTGTTTGCTTTGCTGGGTGGTACAAGGAATTAAATCAAAGGCATGTGAGCTCTGGCCCATGGGCCCAATCTGGCCCACAAACCTACTTTTCTAAACAGAGGCTTGTTGTGACAGAGACATACTCATTTGTTTGCATATTGTCTATGACAGCTTTTGTGCCCCCAGAGCAGAGTTTAGTAGTTGTGACAAAAACTGTACGGCCCACTAAACCTAAAATATTTACTCTTTGGCCCGTTACAGAAAAACTATCTGACTTACATGGAGACTCTTGAGGTGTCTCAGAATGCAAGATTATTAAAAACCCTCCTTTAGAAATTTTTCTCCTGGTGATGAGAGGAAATAATACTCTCTCCGCATATTTTTACATTATCTTCTTCTTGTGGTTAAATGTTAATAAGAAGGAATGCTGGGTGAATTTTCTTGAGAAAGAGAGCATTTAACATAGTGTGATTTTTAACATACTACACAGATGTTACATGTCCTTAGAGCAGAGCAAATATTCCAGGTGAGGGACTGCAGCAATATTGACCGAGCTGAGAAGTAATCCTGATTATGAGTACTTCGGTGAATTCGGATCAGTAGTTGTACGCTTGTGGCTTTTAGTAACCAATAAAACCAAAACACATTTCAAGAAGTCATAAAGGAAAAAGCCTCTGTGCAGACAGACAGCAGGCTGTAGGAAGCTGGGTTTTTGTTTTGGTTTGGTTTGGTTTGGTTTTTGGTTTTCTGTACCTGCTATTTACCTCATTGCCCGTAAGAGACACTTGCTGTATTGAAATCCATTTCTGCCACTCCGGAGATTTGTGTTTCACTTGATAGCTATCGGTTGTTATTGGTTTTTTGCAGACTATTTTTAGAGCAGTTTTAGCTTTATAACAAAATCAAGTAGAAAGTACAGAGATTTCCCATATACCTACTTCTCCCCCAGACACGCACACATCCTCCTTGACCATCGACGGTCCACATTAGAGTAGCAATTTGTTACAGTCGATGAATCTACATGGACACATCATTATCACCCCAAGTCCATAGTTTCAATTAAGGTTACACTTGGTGTTGTACATTCTATGAGTTTGGACAAATATATAATGACATGTATCCACCAACTAATTGTTTTTGTTTTCACTTATTTTACCTGGCATACCACTTAAAGCTTAGATTGTTAAGGCAGTTTAATCTGAGTTTTTACTTTCTTCTCTTTTTTTCTTTTCTTTTCTTTTCTTTTCTTTTCTTTTCTTTTTTTTCCTTTCATTTCCTTTCCTTTCCTTTCCTTTTCTCATTTTTTTTCCTAAGCCAATTCAAGTAAGGCTGTTAATGAAGGAAACTGATACTTGTTGAGCCCCTACAAAATACCAGATATTTTATGTGTGTGAGAATTCACTTTATGTGTCAACTTGACTGGGTCATAGGGTGCCCAGTTATTTGCCCAGATATTATTCTGGGTGTCTTGAGGTTGCTCCTGGATGAGATTAACCTTCGATTAGGTAGACTGATTAAAACTGGTCACCCTCCCCAATGTGGGGAGGTTCTTGAGGCGAGTCTGTTTCTTTGCATTCTTATTCTGTGGCCAAATATCCCACTGCCTCCCTCCTATAAAGGTGCTCTTGATTACATTTAGGGGCTACCTAGATAATCCAGAATAATCTCCCCATATTGAGATCTCTAACTTAACCACATATGCAGAGTCTCTTTTGCCATATAAGGTAGTGTTCACAGGTTCCAGGGATTTGGGCATGGACATCTTCTGTGAGTCCAACATGCAAGCACAGCCACCCAGCAATAGTGGAGAAAAACTAAGTCCAAGTTCCTTGGCACCTGCTTCTATAGTCCTATCCACCAGTGTCTGGGCCATCCTGAAGGGAGTACAGACCATATGACCTCTTCCCTCAGTATTCTGGTCACACTGTCTAGTTCCCTGATGACAGTCACCCTTTTCAGTATCTCCGCATTGTTTTCCATGTGAGTTGGAAGAAAGATGCCATACTTCATATTCTGAGGGAACACCGTGTCTATCAGTCTTTAGCAGGGATTCCTTGAGAGTCAGTGAGGAGAGACAATACAGAACAGATGCCTGAGATGGAGAAGATGGAGACTGGAGAAAGAAGACCCTCGGGAAGGAGAGCAGGGGAACCAGTAGGTGGCAAAGCCAATCTTGGCCCAATGCACAACTTTATTGGGGGATGGCAGTGTGATGGAAAACCACCCCAGCTACTGAAGACTGCCAGGGCTGGACTCCAGAGACCACAGGGGAAAGCCTGCCTTAAGGGATGTACAATGGAACTGAAGTCACATGTTCAAGCCAAACGGGATAATTGAAAAACCTTGTGAGAAATGATTGCACTGGGAAGCACCTGCAGTGCTCATAAATAAAAATGCAAAGACACAGCAAGAGAGCCAAAGGAAAAGCACCAAATCCATCCCGTGGAGCTGTTCCCCTAAGTGATTCTGTGAGAATGATAAGGACAATCCCATGAAGGAATAAGAAGCTAGCTAGGCATCTTGCCCCATCGGCATGCAGGGAATGCATTCACTTTCTTAAACAATGAAGGCAATGGATCTAAAATGCAGTGGTGGGTGGCCGGACCACGGTACGGGCTCTGCAGGGGAGGTAGTGCTTTGAGACTGCACAGCAGATTCTGGTGAGTGAAATTTAGTTAGTCTTGTCAGATACACATGCTACCTAACATTAGCAAGTGGACAGAGCGCTGGGAGACACAAGATGATTACTGTGTCCATGGAGACTTCGTCCTCCATGCATTGAGCAGATAATCTAAAATAGTACTTCTCAAACTTTAAGACACATAAAAGATCACCTAGAGAACTTGCTAACTCCTAGATTCCTGGCTCTACCTCCCAGAGCTTCAGATTAATTAAGTCTGGGGTAAGATGACCAGAAATCTGGTTTGCCTGGGACTATAGATAGGACAGGATCTGAACCCAGATCAGTCTGACCCCAGAGTTAGTGTAGTTTTAATAGGGCCATTGGACACTTTGCTGGATTTCACCATGGCAAACCCACAACCCTGGTTGCAGGAAGCATGTTGAGATTCTAGAATTAAATCTGTATGTCTAGCCCCAAAACGCTCATTTCTTGATGTGGTCCAATAACAGTTTTCACTGTTTGCCTAAAATAGGAATGCCTTGAGTACTTATTTGCCTCTACATTTAGGTATAAACCCTGGCTAATTTTTTGCAAAGTGGAGATGAACAGAAGAGGGAATGTATAAATATCAAGGTAGAAATTCATTGGTTTTGGTTGGGACTCTTTCTAATGCAGGTGATAAAGTCCTATTCAAATCGGCTTAAGCAAAAACCTAAATTATTGGGCCATACCTCAGGGAAGAGTGCCAGAGGGAAAAGGAGCTATAGTAATGTACACCTCAGGGATTCTCCAGCATTCTCTTTCATCTCTGCTTGAGCTGCTTCTAATTATTTGTTGTTGTTTTTTTCTCTTTCATTGCTAATAGGACCTCTCCACAAAGTAAAACGATATGACTGCAGGAGGGAAAGCCCCCATCTTGAAATCCCAGTGGAGAAAAGATATTAGTCTCAAGGAAGACTTCTGACTGGCTCTTCTTGAGTCATCTGACGACCCATTGGCCCAAACACTGTTGCCAGGATGATGGAATACAGTGTGAAACTGGATGAGGCCTGGTTCACCTGTCCCATACCTTCAATGAGCGGTCAGAGGCTAGAAACCAGAGGACTTAAAATGGGTTAGCATGCTGTTCGGAAAGAAAAATAATCAAAATACTGCCACAAGGAACATTATATCACCCTGTGGGATGTGGGTGAAGAAGGAGTATTGTTATATTGTATATTTGTGTGTGTGTGTGTGTGTGTGTGTGTGTACACACATTTACAGATACAGAGATAGGAGAAGGAAGAGGAAGGAAGGGGAGGAGAGGGGAGGAGCAAAAAAAAAAAAAAGAAGAAGAAGAGGAAAAGAAAGATTCAGCAAAACAAAATTTGGGAGGTTTAATTTTCTCACCAACCTTGACAACTTAAGATATTTTAAGGCTGATCGATCATACTTTTTTCATTAGATATTTTTGGAGGCAGAAAAATAGTGCTAAGGCAGGAAAAGTTAATCCATTTAGTAAGGAGAAAATGGTCTTAAAATGAGGTTATATTTCATTATTTGGAATATATAATTGCAGGTCTATTTCTATGCCTGTCTACATTTCACAAATTCAGGTAAGTGGGGCTGAGGAAAATAACAGGGAGATACTGGCTCTAAAAATGGAGGCGCTGATGAATGGAAGAAGCTTTGTCTAGAAGTGGGGTCAAGATGAGCCTTGCTGAAGTTCAGGCCCATGTTGAAGAAAAGAAAAATATAATTGCTAACCTCTTGGTGAGAAGCATAGTTGGTTGAGAAATTTGGATAACAGAAAAAAGAAAGTGGGGGAAAAATTTTCAAATGAGGCTGCAGGAATAAATTAGAACAGACTTGGAGACCAATATAACAAACTCTTACCCACTGGTAAGCTCATGCTGAGGTTCTCTGACCTCCATTGCTCTTTCAGAGAAAAAAAATCTCTTTTATTAGTCGCTTCAGAATAGAGATTCTTCAGCAGAAAGACTAGAGGTCTGCAAGGTGTGTGCCTTAGGCTTTGTCCTGCCTAAGCAGAAATCCAAGGAAATTGAGGAATCACCTGAAATTAGTGTGGACACTGAATATGTCTAATTAAGTCTGTGACACCCTTTCTCTCACTGACACTAAATCTGGGCCTCTCTAACTTGGATGTGCACACTAATCTCCTGGGGATCTTGATGGAATTCAGAATCTGATTCAGTGGGTCTTGGGTGGGGGCAAAGAATCTGCGTTCGTAATGACCTTGCAAGAAATGCAGGTGCTGCTGGTCTCAAGGCCACACTTCTAAACAGTTTCAGAAGTCCGGAGGGTTTTGTAGCTAATTTGGGGCCTATCTCCCCAGTTTCCCAAGGAGGTTTGCATCATAATTAAATGCTACATCAAGGTGAACTTATTGTTGACATCCCGTGTTATGTGAGTACACTCAAGTTTATTTTGAAGCGGCGTTTGGTTGGGGCTGAAGAAGTTTTCAGGGATTGAAAAGATGACCCTCCAATGAATTAAGAAAGTCAACTTACATTAACATCACATCCACAAAGGGAAGTTCCTAGGTTCCCTTTGCAGGGAAGAAATCACACACACACACACACACACACACACACACACACACACACACACCAAGAGAAATCAATGCTGGGTACAACTGGAGATGCCTGAAGCTGTCATGTTCAGCCTTTTCTAGACATTAAAATCACATGGGAACCTTTAAAAATCTTGATGCCTGGACCCCCCTCCAGGCATTCTGATGTAATTGTTCCGAGTTTAGCTCAGGCATCTGCATTACATGCATCTTATCTTCTGTTTTCTCATGCTTTGACCTCTTGAGGCTTAGTTGACTCTGGATGGACTGTCATTCCCTAGGGCTAGCTAATTCCTGCTTAGTGGACACAGTCTGGGCCACCATCCTCCACCTGTCTCGACCACCCCAGGGCCAGGTACTAGACAACTAGGGATAGCCCCTCTGTCTGGAGCATGCTGAAATTATTCAAAGGAGACAATCTTATGGCTGCTTACCCTGCCGCGCCCATTGCTTCCCACGGAAACCACCATAAAGGCTCTTGCACACGTTCCCTCTCTGCCTCTGCCTCCCGACCAATACTCTTGCTTCCTCATATGGCTCACCAGGGCCTGCGTGCCTGTTCTTCTTTGAATCTGTGACTATAACAAGCTTCATTTTCAACGGCAGTCATCCGCTGATCTGCTGACCTTGCCATACCTAAATAATAATAAAGCATACCTTTAAAAAAATCTTAATGTTTATTTATTTATTTCAAGAGAGAGAGACAGAGAGAATAGGGAAGGGACAGAGAGAGAGGGAGACAGAGAAATCAAGCAGGGCTCTGCCCTATCAGTGCAGAGCCCGATGCGGGCCTTGACCTCATGAACCGTGAGATCTTGATCTGAGCCAAAATCAAGAGTGGAACGCTGAAGCGTTGAGCCATCCAGGAACCCCTAAAGCATACATTTTAAAACAGTGTCAACACTTTTCCGGGGTAACCATGTGGTCCTCAGTTTCAGCTAAGGTTGAAAATCGCTGCTAGGAAACAGAACAGGCCCAGCCTTATAAGTTGTCTTCAAATTAGATTAGCAAATTTATCTTTAGAGAAG
The DNA here is from genome assembly GCF_018350215.1 of Panthera leo. Lineage (NCBI taxonomy): Eukaryota > Metazoa > Chordata > Mammalia > Carnivora > Felidae > Panthera > Panthera leo. The sequence continues at coordinate 14,957,164 of NC_056687.1, forward strand.
AACCACTTTCAAATAAACAAAAGCAAATGGAAAAAAAAGCATGGCTGCACACCTGGTTGTTCCCTCCATTACTGGATTGCTGATAGGTAAGTAGATTTGGAGAACTACTTTTTTTTTTGTCTTGTTTGTTTGTTTGCGTATTTAGGATAGCAAAGGTGGTTGTGAGTAAGAAAGAAAATTAAAATCAGTGTCCTGGAGCAAGAACGCTTCCCTGGTTTCTTTTTTCTTTTCTTTTTTTAATACTTATTTATTTTGGGTGGGGGGGAGGGACAGAGAGAGAGAAGGAGACACAGAATCTGATGCAGACTCCAGGCTCTGAGCTGTCAGCACAGAGCCTGACGTGAGGCTCGAACTCACGAACCATGAGATCATGACCTGAGCCGAAGTCGGACGCTTAACCGACTGAGCCACCCAGGCGCCCCCTGCCATGGTTTCTTCAATCAATTTTTAATAAAGAGAAGGTAAATTATAATGCATCGAAAATACCAAATTGCTCTGAGTATAGCAGAGAAAAATTGGCGACCCAGGCCTCACTATTCAACCTCCCTTCCACTGTTCTCCACTCACCACCACTTGTAACAAGTACCCTTCTGATTCAGAGTGATATGAGATGGAAAAAAACAATTTCTGGGTGTTTAACGTGTGGAAATTATTAAATGGAAAGTGAGGTTTTGGCTTTAGTGAGAATACGTATCATAGGCTCACCTCGTGAGATTTGGCTAATAAACTAGAAAAGAAGGGCTAAAACACTTCAATGGAATTTGGGATCTGAGATTGTCCCAGATAGCAATGACCACGAGAAGGGAAGCTCTCATTAAGGACAGGTGTTCACTACAATTTTAGTGTTTATTCACTAAAATCACACCTAGCAACTATGAGTCGCTCAACAAATACTTATTAACTGTGGAATAATTAAGTAATAAATAGGAAAGGTCTATTGCCAAGACAAGAGCCCATAGTACAAAGAAAATATAGACAGATAGGAAACAGGTTCCGGAAACCTGACCTACTAGAGACCTGCAGCCAGTAGTCACAGCCAGTAGGCACTCGTGGCTGTTGAGCACTTGAAATGGGACGACTCTGAATTGAGATGTGCTGTAAGTGTAAAGCATACACTGGCTTTTGAAGACAGTACAAAAAGAGAATGCAAAATATTTCAAATAGTTTTTTAATATACTGACCTATTGGAATGATATTTTGGATTTAGTGGGTTAGATAAAATATAACCTTAAAATTTATTTCACCTGCTGCTTCTTTGTTCTAATGGAACTACAGAAAAATGTAATATTCCACTTGTGTCTCACCTCGAGGGCTCACAGTTTCTTTCTTTTGTGTAATACTGATGCAGGTTTGTCTTTGCATCCTCCAATAGAGGCATAAATCTTTGGGCAAGTCACAAATTGCATTCATCTCACAATTTTGAAATCATGTAATAATAAATAAGCTCCATGTGTATTTTCTCCATACATTTATCTACATGTGTACTTTTTTTATTTTAGGGAGAGAGCGAGTTAGTGGGGGAGAGAGGCAGAAGGAGGGAGAGGGAGAATCTGAAGCAGGCTCCACATGCTCAGTGCGGAGCCCGATAGGGGCTTTTATCCCAAAACTCTGGGATCATGACCTGAGCCGAAATCAAGAGTCCAGGAGTCAGATGCTCAACCGACTGAGACACCTGGGTGCCCCTCCGTGTGTATTTTTTACATGCATATGTTTTCTAAGCATTTATCGACATACATGCTTTCTATCTTCACTTCTTCAAGTCTCAGAAAGGCAAAGATTTGTGTACCACTACCCCGAGTACATAGAACACTGCCTGGCCTCTGGTTTGCACTCAATAAATATTTATGGAATAAGTGAATGAAGACACATCCATCCTCACTGTTCACTCATCTACCAGGGAAATCTACTGGGACTTATCAAACCATCACTAAGTCACTCTATGAGTGCTACTAACCTGAGGATTGATCTTGTGTCACCCCCAGTTTATACCCTGTCCATTGTGAACACATATCCTTTTTAAGAAAGAAAGGAAGAGAAAGAAAGAAAGAAAGAAAGAAAGAAAGAAAGAGAAAGAAAGAAAGAGATGAAGAGACAGAGAGAGAGAAAGAAAGGCAGGAAGAAAGAAAGAAAGAGAAAGAGAAAGAAAGAAAGAAAGAAAGAAAGAAAGAAAGAAAGAAAAGTAGGAAGGAAGGAAGCAAGGAAGGAGAAAAAGAGGAATAAAAAACTGAAGAAAAAAAAAATCAGCTGACCTCTTTTCTTCCTAGGTAGCCTTGGGGTAAAATTTTTGGTTACAAAAGAAACAAAAAAAACCTTAGTCAGTTTTTTTTTTTTTTTTTTGAATTGCAAGCTCACCGTGATTAAAAGTTGGAAACTGTTTCAAAATGTCATTTGTAATACAAGAAGTTACACAAATTTGATCATCAGCATTTCTTCAAATTGGACCAATTAGCCTTCCTTCTAATTAATGGTATGTTTAACCTTAAAATCAGCACACCGATAATCAAGTTGGAACATAACGAAACATAACAGGCATGTTTCAGAAACACAGGAGACTTGAAATGTAATGTTTGTGTGTGAGTAAAACTTAACTATTAGTATGGAATATTGTAAGTGCCAGACCTGCTTCACCATGTGGACAAAAAGCAGAAATTCTTGTACCTGTTGAGGTCAGACCACAATGGCCTTTGGTCTTCAGTCAAGCTATAAGATCTTTTGTGTCGTGCATTCCCGAATCAAGAGCCTAGCTATAGTTAAAATTAGAGTTTCATTTATAACCAAAGTTTAAACAAGTTTTAGTCGACTCAGAAGCATTTAAAAGGCTAGGGACAAACCACAGAGTAAACTTTTGCAGATGGAGTCGAAATAGTTAATAAATGAGGAAGAAAAGACAAGGTCTGCAGTGTGGGATTTCTCAACTGGCTTTGCTTCAGAGAAAAAGGCAAATCAACTGTGGAACTTTGTTCAGATCGCAGTCAGCATTTCCAATTTCAGCTTCAAAGATATGGATGGACTCAAGAAGATAAGCTTCCGACTTCTAGAATGAAATTATGAATTGTGGAAAATGCTGTAATCATCCCAAAGCAGAACCGTGGTCTGAAACGTTTAAACAAACAAACAATTGGGCGGTCACCGTAATTTATTTTAACACCTCCATCCCTACCCTGGGCCTTAGTAACACAGATAGTCCCTTCTGTCACTCCCGACTTCCCTATTAATAGCGTCTCTGTGTGTCATATGCCTTCAAGGTCCTGCCAGTTGACAGCTAGCTTAGGTTAATCTGTATTAAAATCTTATCTCACGAGTAACAGGAAAATATTTTAATTGATGCCTTCTAGAGAACATGACTTAGCTGCCCTATGCTTGCACAGATACAGAGGGTTGGAACCATAGGTCTGGCAATCCACAGAGTAAACATAATACGTCTCTCTGGAGCATGAACCTTGCTTGAATACTGTATTTCCTCAACAAAAGCATCTGTTTTGACCCAGGCACTGGTGTAGGTACTCAAGGTGTCTCTGAAAAACACTAGTAAGTATCCGTTCCCTTGTGCGACTTATGTCTAATGGGGGGGGGGGGGGGGGGAGTGGAGAGATAATACTAATAATTCTAAACACAGATATGCGAGGAAACACTTGTATATAAACATCTTTCAATACAATGTAAAATTTATATTTATAAAAAAGGATCACTTAAAGGAGGTCTATTTTATGCAAAGGTCCCCAGTCTACACTGCTGGTGGGCATGGGGTATGTGCAGAGGGTTTTGTTACACAGACCCTCTTCTCTGCTTTTAGAAGTGCTTCAAGGAGGGGCCTGGGTGGCTCAGTAGGTGGAGCCTCCAACTCTTGACTTTAGCTCAGGTGCTGATCTCACGGTGGTGGGATGGAACCATGCGTTGGCAGGCTGGGTGTGAAGCCTGCCTAAGATTCTCTCTCTCTCTCCCTTGGCTCCTCCCCTGCTATCTTTCTCTCAAAAAAAAAAAAAAAGTGTTTCAATGAGAACATTCTAGAAGACTAAATCTTAGTTCCAAGAAGTAACAATATTGGTAGAAATTTCCAGCCGGGTCAGTGAGTCGGTGTCACTCTCTACAACTGTATCGAGCGGCTTTGAGTCGCTACTTGGTCTATGCAAGAGTCACTTTGCACCTGTGAGCCGGTATTTGCCATCGCCTAAAGAGAAATGGGCAGAGGGAAATATACAGAGTAAGGACACAGGGACAGAAGGTTCATTTTTTTGTAATAAAAAATAGAAGTATTTAACCTTTTCCCAGAATCCTGCTTTTTTTTTCATTGCCCCCCTCTTCAACTTCCTTGCATTGAACGTAAGGAGGTATAAGATATGCTCATTGAAAATATGCTCTTCTAAGGACAACAAGGACCCAGGACCCACACTTCACTTTAGTGTGGTTTAAAAAAAAAAAAAGTGGAGGAGGGCAGCAGGAGACGGTGTCTTGAAAGAAATGCTGCTTTGCTTGACGCGTTGGAGCCTCCTGTGACTGGAGCTTCCTTGGTATTTATTCCTCAGAGCAGTTGTCACTACGGGGCCCTCTGATCTGTGCGGTTGGAACTAGTTCACATTGGTTCGTGAGACACGATCTAAGGCTACCACTCGGATGGAAGCTGAAAACTAAAACGGAAAGAATCTGAAGCACAGGCGGATGTAACGTGACGTCCACGAAGCTTTGGTTGCAGGACCCTCTGCTGACACGAGCATAAGCCACGTCCTACAGGAGCCTAGGTGCGTGCGCTCCTGGTCACCAGTCGTTGTCCAATTTGAAAACCAAGAGTAAGATATATTAACTACCCTCCGTTCAGCCTGTTAAATTTTGCCATTCCAGATCTCTACTCTGGCACGCTTCTCCTGTGTTTGGTGACACTGGAATAGCCACCAATGGTTTTGTAGCTCGTCTACAGAGGGATGCTCATTTGGGGATGTATTTAGTTGGGGTTCCCGCGATATATTTGGGTGGCATGCACCCACCGACGCGTAGAGTGAAGTCATTGCCCGTGAACCCAGAACAGGAATGGCTTCTGCAAATATTTCTGTCACCCACTCTGCTGCTTCTCCTACTTTCCCTTCGTAGAGATCTGAGCCACAGTGTGTTTCCTGAGAGTAACGTACGTTATGACGCATGCGGGTAGTGGAGGAGAGACAAAATTTTGAAACGCGCAGAGCAAGAAGGTCGTCTGCAGTCCACAACAAACGTAGAAAATTGTAGGTGTGGGATCCGTTTCTCATAGGTTTCTAGTCACAACAGAACTTGTAGCAGAAATATTCTGAACAAACCCGGTAGCAGGTGCAATTATAAATTCAGCATACTTTGTTCTCCTAGCATTTGTCAGAATCTCTGTGTTTGTAAGTCACAAACTTATGGAATACCAAAAATTAAAAAGAAAAAACAAACAAACAAATATACCTGTAAGTAAAGTCATACTTTACACATCTTAAGAATTCTGAAGTCTGTGGGGCGCCTGGGTGGCTCAGTCGGTTGAGCGTCCGACTTCAGCTCAGGTCACGATCTCGCAGAATGCGAGTTCGAGCCCTGCGTCGGGCTCTGGGCTGATGGCTCAGAGCCTGGAGCCTGCTTCCGATTCTGTGTCTCCCTCTCTCTCTGCCCCTCCCCCATTCATGCCGTGTCTCTCTCTGTCTCAAAAATAAATAAACGTTAAAAAAAAAAATTAAAAAAAAAAAAGAATTCTGAAGTCTGTTTTAGAATCTATGACGTATCTATTGTCCTCACAGTCTGGTGGTTCCTAGTGGAATAGCGTGTAATTTCACCACTGACAAAATAAAACTGGCTAAAGAAACAAGTGTTAGTGTAACAAAAAGTCTACCCACATGAATAATAAGCATTGTGAGCTGTGTAAGAAGGATGTGAGTACACAACTATGTATCTCCAGACAATGGGGTGGCGATGTAAAATCGTTTAAATTGCTCTTGTGTATGTTTTCATTTCCACTTAGTTTTGTCTTTTTTTCAGAATTATTAATTTTGTTATCCAGAATCAAATACATCAGGAAGAAAATATCCTTGTGGAAGCCAAAAACATAACCTGGAGGGAAAAAAAAGAATAAAAATGTTATATATTGATGCTTCTTAATACCTAAGTACTGAAAGTAGAAATTGGCAAAAATCATGAGGATAAGAAGTAGAATTACAGTAGTCTAGAAAATACAAATCATGAAGGTGACAAGAAGAGATAAGGAAGGTGAGGAGAATTAGGACACTGTTAATAGGAAACAAACAGCAAAAGAAAGATAAAATGCTTATAAAGTCAGTTTGTACGGACATCAGAGCATTTAAGAGGCAGGTCCATGACTCCTTCATTTTGATGAATCCATTGACCTAAGTGAGCACCATGATTTTTTATTTTGGCTTGTTACAACAAGAAATAATGTCATTCAACACCACTGAAAGGAAATCAAATGTTTTTTCAAAAACTAGACCCTGATAGCATTTACAGAGAATGAAACAAAATTTATCATATTCAAAAAAGATGCTTCTCAAACAAAAAAAAATGAAGAAAATCGAGAGTAGTCAAAATTGTGCGTGATCCCAGCTACCCGAACCGAAGACCGGAGGTTGCACATGTTATTTTATTTGTAACATACTGTTAGTGAGACCAATGCTACTTAATAACTCAGACTTTCTGGATGAATATATGGAAAGCCTTCAAGACTACCCCACAAAGATTAAGGACCTGTTCACTTGGATTTCATGTAAATAAAGCAAAATATGCGAGGACACTGTCTTAAACACAAGAAAGAATAGAAACTCTTTTGAGTAGCTGCAGTGACGACATTCTTAAGTTAAAGAGACTTGTCCTTCAGCAATTACATGCGAAATTGCAATCTTTAAGTAAGGAAAACGTTAGGAATAATTTCAAGTTAATTGCTGAATTGAATTATTTTTGCACGAGCACTGGGAAATGTCACAATGGACAAGATCTAACTTATTTGCCCAAGATAATGGATCAAAATAATCAGAGACCCTTTTACAATGAAGCAGCGGATAAAATAAATAAACCAGACATCAAGTGTCACTGCACTGTGGTAGATTCTACAGAGGTTATAAACACAGGTTATCGATAATTATTGGAAGTTTCTGTTACGGCAGAAAACCCTCTATGGGATTTTAACCTCTTCACCAACTTATGACTGTATACCTGTGATGTTATTCAACAAAATGAAACTAGTCCTGGACGATTATACTCCATCACTGAACGACATTTTAAAGTTTGTAGGACATAATCTTTGGAGACAGACCTGATCCCCCAGTGCCCAAAGCTGTTTATTACTTCATTATTTTGCAACCTTTATACGTTGTCTCCACAGGTCTTGTCAATGGGGCATTGTAAACCCCTTGCCAGATTTTTGGAGTTTTGTTTGTTGGTCTATTTTAGGAGTCTCAACTGTGATAAGATGGCCTGCACTTTATGAAGCTGTCGTGAAATTTAAAGAACTCTAACATATGGTTTGAATACTTGAAAGCAGACTAAACACACTAAGGTGCAAAAGTTTATTCCAGAATGGTGAAGCTGAAATGCATTATTTACATTTGGAAAGTTATTTTGGGGATATTTTGATCAAATAAGTAAGTGATTACAGAGTCCTGACCTGGATACATATGAAGAATACCTTATTTGTCAACTTTAAGTCTGTTTATTTATTTTTTATTTTTTTAACGTTTATTTATTATTGAGAAACAGAGAGAGACAGAGCGTGAGCATGGGAGGGGCAGAGAGAAGGGGAGACACAGAATCCAAAGCAGGCTCCGGGCTCCGAGCTGTCGGCACAGAGCCCCATACGGGGCTCGAACTCACAAATCACGAGATCATGACCTGAGCTGAAGTCAGACGCTTAACTGACTGAGCCACCCAGGTGCCCCTCTTTAAATCTGTTTATTAAAACATTGGGAAAAACACACATAAGATGAGCCAAAAATGACATAAAAGAACTGAGGGATGTAACTAATATAAATTTTGTTGATACAATAAAAAACTGAGCAAGAATGTTCAGACTGTATTAAAAAATAATTAAATGATGAAAAGTTTTAAACAGAAGTAATGAATAGCTCTTGAACTGTTCGATGAGCCAATTAATGAATGCTGCTGATTGACACGAAATATTGACGCTGTCATTGACATTGCAATGAGAACATTGATGAAAACATTGGAATGAAATCCGTTGATGTGATTTCATGTATGTCATTGATTTAAAACATATGTCAATGTACAAGAGCACATGAAATGCCCTGAAATCACACAGTTAACATAAGAAGAAAGTTTGTCAGAACTTTTCGCAGAAGTGACAAAAATCTAAAAAATTTAAATGGGGCTGCCAGTAACAAATTGTGAAAATGAAATAAAATTGGCCAAATTATAAATAATAAAAATAAGAGTCAATCATGCTAAAGATAAACTATTCTCTCCACAGAAAATGATATGCTGAGATTATTGTCATCCGAAGAGGGAATCAAAACATATAGTAGCCAAATTATGTAGAAAAAGTATTAAGCAGGTGAGTCAGGAAGTTTATTAATAAAACATATTATGTTTTCTGGGAGAGGGGATCTGCTATATTTTTAGCAGCTACTAGCCTTGAAAACATGTAATTTGTTGATTTTATTTTTCCAGGAAAGCATCTAAGTTTACCCATAATTTTGCATTATTTTTCTTAAAAAGAGATCCTCCTATTGCTTAAGTATTAAGTTCTACAAAAACCTGGATCCTCTCTGGATTCTGAGAGTTTGGACAACCTTAGTTCACAGTGGCACATTTCAGACAATTACCCATTTTGGCCCCAGACTTCAGGGAAACCATTTTCAGGGCAGAAGATTTTCTTCAAACGTGCTTTACAAAGTCCAAAAGGAGGAGCTTAGTTCACAGATCTTGTACTGCCTCATTTTCTCCTACCCTGGGCACAACCATGGCTCTGGCTCCTGGTGGCCTCCTCTCCACAATGGGTCAGGAGAGGACATATTTACCTTTAATAGGAAGCTTGTGATGTTTTCACTTGGATGAAAGTACTCTCTTTAATTTGTAGTCTGCTGACTCTCCAACCCAATTGTGAAATGCTTGACTCTTCCTTTCTTCTTTTATCTTGCAGCACCATAGGACCCTGAGATCCTTACCTCAAGGACAAGTGGCTATTATCAGTGCAGGATGTAGAAAAAGCATGCACGTGAAATTAGAAAGCAGTACGAGGGCTTTGAAAAACAAATCCTCAGTTATCCACATATGAATTCATTCATACAGCCTATAGGCTATATGCTGAAAACCTCTTATGTTCCAGAGCAGATGTGAGAAAACCAAAAATAGTATTCAGCTTCGAGCCTTGGTACAAGGAACCAATGACTACAGAGGTCCTGGATTTTGAACAAATGATGTAGTGTGACTAATGAAAGTAACACCAAGGTGTTTGTCCTTTCTGTGTCTCTCTTTTCATTAACCTGCCCTCTTTATTCCTCTAGAAACCCTTCTGGCCAATGAGTCAGAATAATAAGCTAGATTGTATTAAAGTCAACTTGGCTAATCTTGAAATGACATTTCCAGATGCTGCTTCTTTCTCTATTTTGTTTTCAGATATTTGTCCCAACTGCTGTCCCAGCTGAGTAATAGCACCCCCAGGAACCACTATGAAATTTTTGGCTATAAACCAGAGGCAATAATCACACAGATGCAATAGCTTTCTGTGGACCTCTACATGAGTTTCCCCTTTGCGGTTCCACTTTGGTCACTGTGTACCTTGGGGTGTTAGTATCCCCTCCACTTTGTCTCATATCTAGAGTTTCAGGAAAAATGGCGAGTGGCTTTTACCTGATTCTTCAAACTCCCTGTCGGAATTTTCACTTACCTGCTCTGTTCGCAGTTGCAAAAGGTCTAACTCATGTAATAAATCCCTACCCCTTAATACTAATAATGGCGCTGATTCCCTTAGTGAATTCTAACCAATAAATACAGTGATTGGCTCCAGACGTGGTTCCAGAATAGAACCTTAAAGATGGGAATCTGGAACTGGTTTTCTCATCTGGCTACATATAAAGATATTAATTCCTTTGTTTCCATAGTAAATAGTAAACTGGCAGTCCATGGCATGCACTGGCAAACGATATGTAAATTATTCCTCATAGTCACTTATGATCAAGTGTCTTTAGAAAAGCGTGTCTCTGTATGACAAAGAAGCTAATGTTTTAGGGTCACTAAAGAGCATAAAAACTTTGGGTTTGGTTGGTGCTTTTAAATATGCTGGAGACCTAAGAAAAAGAAAATGATGAGCTCAAGGCTTTAATTACCCAGATGAAAGTCTGATTATAAATCATAATGCTTCTGTGACTACCCTAAAATAAATCCCATGTCCTGGAACTGCAAGGCTAAGATTTAAAAAAAAATGTGTCTTTTATGTTAAATTTAGGGCATTAAAAAGGTGGAACCATTCAAGAAAATGGAATGGGGTCATACACACAGCTTCTGCTGGGACTGGACACCCTAATCCCGACTTGGTAAACACTCTTTTCCAGGGGAAGCAGGCTTTTCTTCCCTGGTTTGATGAGGTTAGTCTCCCTTTGTCTGAAAAACCTATAACAGCCTCCAAGGATGTAGTTTCCTTGCAGGGACACTTCTCCGTGAAGACACACCCTCACCACCTGTTTTGCTTACCAGCTTAATTGAGATATAGCCTACATACCTTACAACTCACTCAAGGTATGTGTTTTTCAGGGACTTTTAGTTTATTTACAGAGTTGTTCAACCATTTCCACATTAGATTTTGTAATATGTCATGACTCCAGAATGAAACCCCAAATACTTAGTTTCTATCCCTCCAATTCCTCCCTCTCTCCGACCCAACACTAGGCAGCTGTTAGTCTATTCTCTGTCTCTATAGATTTACCTATTCTAGACATTATGTATAAATGGAACCATAGAATACATGATCCCCTTTGACAGAATTCTTTCACTTAGTATAATGCTTCCAGGGCCCCTCCATGTTGTAACATGTATCAGGTCTTCGTTTCTGCCTGTTGCTGAGTAATATTCCATATTATGGCTTTAGCACATTTTACTTATGGACATCAGTTAACGGACATTGGATTGTTTCAACTTCTTGTTTTTTTATGAATAGTTCTGCTATAAATATGTGTGTACGACTTTTTGTGTGGACCTATGTCTCCATTTCTTTTGGGTATGTACCTAAGAGTGAAATTGCTAGATCACATGATATCCATAGGCTTAGGGAAATTACGATACTGAATTTGGTTTATTGTGAGATCTACTTACACATCCTTTAACCACCTTTCTTAAGAGATGCTGGAGGACACTGTCTTTGCAGTGGCTTTGAGAAATACATTGGCGAGCCTCCTTGAAGACTGCTGTAGTAACTATTCTCTCCTAGCCGAGAATGAGAGAATAAATTGCTACCACCAAATTGAGTTCTCTAAATTCGATGGGTATAATGTGTCTTGGAGTAGTAGGGGCCAAGTGTTCGGTTGTTAGGGCAAAGGCGGGCAGCGTTACTGGTGAGTATCAGAGAAAAAACAGTAACCAAAATGGTTTGACCTCCAGAGAATACTGATGTTACTTAATCGGTCATCGTGTCTCTAACAATGAAATAGGAGGGCAGCTATTTAAACTACTACTATTAGCGGAAAAGCTCTAGGTCTTAGGAACAGAAGATTGATTTAAATCAGCCCAACAGGGACTCAAAGGACCTCACACAACTCTAAGTCTTGAGTCAGCTCATAGTTCCAGAGCCTGTTGAATAAAAGAGAAACTTTGTCACCCCAAGGAAGAGTCCTGCTAATATTACCAAAATGTTATGCTATAAATATTCCTCCTAGCATTTCCCAGAGAACTTCAGATGACTGTGCATCGGCCAAGGGAAAATAACTAGGCTCTCAGTGATTGTTTGGCCACTGGCTCTGAACCAACTAACACCTGGAAATCTAAAATGTCATTGTGGTTGGGCGCCTGGGTGTCTCAATCCGTTAAGCGCCTGACTTGGGCTCAGGTAAGGATCTCACAGCTAGTGAGTTGGAGTCCCGCGTGGAGCTCTGTGCTGACAGCTCAGAGCCTGGAGCCTGCTTCAGATTCTGTGTCTCCCTCTCTGCTGCTCACGCTCTGTCTCTCCCTCTCTCTTTCAAAAATAAATAAACATTTAAAAATGTTTTTTAAATGTCGTTGTGGTTTACTGATTACAATGGGGATATATGGAAGTGAGTTGATTAGTGGAGTTTGGATTTAATTATATCTATCTGTAGGCCAAAGGGGTCCCCAAACCAAACCCATGGTTATTTTCTAGTTCTGGGTTGCATGGTTGGGATAGACATATTGGGCAACTGGCAGAATGCCTACATTGATTTCTTGACCTGTGAAGTGAGAGGTATTATAATTAGAAAAACCTGGTGGAAGCCACTGGAACTGCCTCTACTTACCAGGATAGCAAACTAAAGGCAGTACCGTATTTCCAAGATTAAGTCCACCATCAAGAACTCGACGGATTCAGGGATAATACTTCCTACCACATCTCTATTCACCTTACCTAACTGGTGTACAAGGAAGACAGATGGATCTTGCAGAATAAAATCGATCAGTGTAAATTTTATCAGGTTGTGATTCCAAGGCAGCTGCTGTTCCAGATATGTTTATTGTTGTTGTTGTTATTGTTGTTGTTAATGGACCAAATGAACATATCCCCAGAACCTGATAGGAACCTATTGATCTGTTGAATGATTTTTCTGTTAGTAAAAAATCATCGAAACTAGTTTGCATCCCTCTAGCAGAACTAAAAATATACCTTCACAATCTCACTTCAAGGCTACTATCAACTCTCCAGGCTTCTGTGATTGTCCAGTATACAGGGAACTTACTGAAAAACTTCTTGACACATATACCTGAAGTATTGGCAAATATACCTAGCATATCCAGAGGTATACTAGATTCAGATTAGTCTTTACCCAGCAGTTACTAAATTTGCCATGATTCTGGTATCAGAGCATATGTATTTAGTTACTAGGTTGAATTAGATGTTTCTGAGCACAACTTTTAAAGTGTATTCTTCCTCAGTGGTTTCTCAGTGCTTATTATATTAGAGATGTACAGAAAGCTTGACTTTGGTCACAGATTTGGCCAACATCTGCTTTTCAGCTTCAATTTTAGTCTCAACCTTCAGTCTGAAGATCTGCATGCCAATTCCAATGCCATTTCTGCCTACCTGATCTGACTTTTGCATGATTAATTATCCATCATAGCATATTTGGTCACCAAATATTAATCAGAGAAAGCACTAGTAATGTAAACAAAGCATTTTATTTAGATTTATTAATAATATCTGATTCTTTCCATATAAACTTAGTAAATACTCTAGTTGTAACCTAGACTAAAAAATCTTATTTTTTGTTTTTTATATTTCTAGTCTCTTGCTCACAGTTAAAGTATAATGATTATTATGATGAGGAAAAAAATGATTTTTGTGAACACTACTGTTTTAATAATAACATTGGATGAAAAACATTCAAAAAGTTAAATATGGAAATAAAACTCTTACTATTACAAAAATAGGAAAAAGCACATAAACTACATAACTTTAAGAATAATGCATTATTTTGAGCCAGCAAATATATGTAAAATCTAAATAATAATACATGATAGAATAACAGCTTTGGTATAAACATGTAATCTTATGAACTTGCTTGTTATACTAGTATTTATGTGGCACAAAATAAACTTTAAGGATTCTTTTTATTGTTAAATTTATTAAGCTTATTTCATGTTATTTAGAATGAATTATTAAGATCATGAATCTTAAAAGCCCTACGGGGAATTTTTCATACCCCATAAAGATACATTAGAAGCAGAGTATCAATTTTGTTATCTAAAAGTTTTATAATAAGAAAAAACTCCAAAATGATAAGTAAATATCACCCATGAAAGATCATCTTCTATGTAAGTGTCAGTAAAAATATAAGGAATTTAAAGACGTGAAGAAAGTGGGAGAAAAAAATGAGGAAATCAAAATTCATTTTGTTCCCACTGATTCATCTGGTTTTTACAAGATTTTACAAAAAGTATTTAAAAAGAAAATTCCATATTATTTCGAGTCTATGGAGGCCAAATATTTAAACAAAAAGCTTGACAGAATTATTGCTACCAACTCTCAACAATTCAGTAATTGAAAAATAAAGACTATTCTTTTTACACGGTTTTAAGCTAATAATTATAGGTATAATGTACTTTCAGAAAAGAAGTATGTTACTTTGCAACGAGTCTATTCAAAATTTTGGAGAATTTCAGATTAGCTCTTTGTCTATGGCTATGGAATTTGGCCATCCAAGTAGTAACTGGTGACTAAATAAACATAGTTATTTGCAGCAATAAATCCTGAAAGTTGTAGGTCAAGTCCATTGTGTCAACTTTCCTTCTCCTGGGACACTGTGATTTCTTTCTGCATCACAAATGCGTGCACTGCTGGAAGTATTGCTTTCTTGAATAGGGTCCAGTTCCACATATGCCTGTGCCTATGAATGCCACCACGGGAGATTTTTATACTCTTTTTCAGCTCGTGCTGGGAAAATAATCTCTTCTCCAGTAAATCCTGTATCCAGACTTGCTGCCATGTCAGAAAACTCTTTTTCCCTTTTGGTTATTTTCCATATGTCACCATTAAAATCTCTGTAACTGCATCTTTGGTGTTTAAAGCAGTCTGTTTTCAAATAAAACAAAAACAAACCAAAAAACAAACTCACCATGATTTTGACTTGAATTTTTGTATGCATAATAAACGTTTTCATTTTTATATTTACTTTCATTTATTCAATAAATTTATTGAACATCTATTATATACCAAGTACCTTCTCCCTTGTGACAGATGAAGAAACTGAGAGTCAAAAATATCACTAAACTACTTAGTCCAGAGTACAGACTAGAATCCAAATTTGAATCTTAGTTTCTATCTAGTTCAATGATCTCTGCCTTTTAATTGTAGTGTCTAGTCCATTTGCATTTAATATAATTGTTGATGTAGTTGAAGTCGACTAGATTGCTATTTGTTTTCTATTTATACCCTTGGTTCTTGATTTATGGGGCTTCTGTTTATGCAAAATTTTTAATAAAAATGATTGTTCTAGAGATTTCAATACATATCCTCATTTTACCGTACTTTATTAATACTATAAATTAAATACTGTATCCCTTCAAATATATTGTTAGAATCTTAGAAGTGTGTAATTTTATCCTCCCGTTCTTTGTTTCTTTGGAATTTTTTCATATATTTACTTGTAACAATATCAGCCCACAATATATTATATTTTTAAATGCTATTTGTGTTTTAAAGACATTAAGAGAATTAAGTAAGTTATATTTATCCACATAATTAACATTTCCAATTATTTTAGTTCAATCCTGTATTTTGGAGTTTAAATCAGCTGTAATTTTCATTCAGTTTGAAGTATTTCATTTAGCATGTTTTGTACTACAGGTATGCTGTCATTTTTGGAGGAATTTTTCTCTGGAACAGAATTATGTGATAAAATTTTTCCTTTCTCTTATTCCTTATATCTTTCCTTTCTTCTACTTCCAAATTTTGTATCCCATTGTCTTCCACTTTCCATAATTTCTGATGAAACATCAACAATATTTCTTTGTAGTAGTTTTACTGGATTTTTTTTTCTCCTTTCACGTTCTTCTTAGATAGTCTATTTATCTTTAATTTCAAAAATTTAGCTACAATGTCCACAATTATAGTTTTGTTTGTACTTATTCTGATTGGTAGTTAAGATCTTTTAAACTATAGGGTTTCAGTTTTTAACCAATTTTAGAAAACTTTGGTCATAACTTCTTTACACATTTTTAGTTTTTTAAATTCTTTTACCTCTTTTTTACATATTTTTGGCCACACTTACATATATATTCACCCACTTAATATAGTATCACAGGTCACTGCTACCCTAATCATTTTTTTTTGGTCAGTCTTGTTTATCTCTTTATGCTTTTTTAGTATTGAATCATAAGAATTATGAATTCTTCTTTAGCACTCAATTTTCTGATAAACTGGTCAATGAATATTTTTTTTACTTCATTTATTATATTTTTCAATTCCAGTACTTCCACCTAGTTATTTCCCAGCTCCAATCTCTTTTTTTATTATTATTATTTTTAACTTTTGAGACAGAGAGAGATCAGAGCATGAGCAGGGGAGGGGCAGAGAGACAGGGAGACACAGAACCTGAAGCAGGCACCCCCGCACCCGGTACCCGGTACCCAGCATAGGGCCCAATTCGGGGCTCGAACTCGACTAGGAGAGATCATGACCTGAGCCGAAGTGGGACGCTCAACCGACTGAGCCACGCAGGCGCCCCATTCACAGCTCCAATTTCTTTGTTGAAATGCTCATCTCTTGTCTACGACCGTAACACACTGAACATACCCGATCTTGTCTGAAACCTTCGTCTCTTCTTTTGTTACACTCATGTTTTCCTGTTAATTCTTCAACGTATTTGTGGTGGTTGTTTTAAGTTTCTGGTCAGATACTTCTAAAATATGGGTCATCCGTAGATTTGCTTCTATTGAGTCTTTTAATTCTTGATTATGGGTGAGACTTTTCTACTTCTTCACATCTCCAAGTTTTACTGTATTCCAGATATTGTGTATAAAAGAACAGCAGAAAGAAAATATAATTTGTTTGGCTTGATTTGGTTTTATTATTTTCCCAAATAATGCATATATATTGGGTAGGGTGAAGTGACAGTCATTCAGATTTCTCTAGATAGGAGTGTAAATAGGGCTTAACTGAAGTTTTCAGTACATGAATTTCTCCTTTCTGATAGTTTTATTTGTATTAAGTTATCATTGCTGCCACTGAGGGACGGAACACTTTGACTTTTTCTTTTTTTAATCTGAGAAGAATTTTAGCTCCATTTCAAGTTGTTTTGGTTCTTAAAAAAAAAATCAACAGTTTTAGGGACCTGAAATCTAAACACTGTAAGGTTCTGAATTCTCTGCTTTCAGTCTCTCCCGGACTATTGTTTTGACAAAATTCTGCAGTGGTGTGGAGCTGGGCAGAGAATTCCATGACTGAGATTTATTTTTTATTTAGTGTCCTTCTAGAGCCAAATATATTCTGCTTGCCTACTCTATCATCAAAAACGTGGCCAATTTTTCTGCATCACTGTAAAGTATCCCAGTCTAAGGTAGACTGGCTTCTTCCCATAACTGTTTCCAGGCACAGGAGCTTTCGTGGCTTTCTATTCATCTATCAGGAGTTTTTTTTTTTTTTTCTGGAATTCAGTCTCCCAAGGTGTCTTTACATCTACCCTTTTTCTTTCATCCTATACAAAATATAGTTTTTATTTTATTCAGTTATTTCTCTTGTTGGTACCATGCATCAAAGGTATTTCATGTCCTTTTTACATCCTAATTTGAAAAGGAAGGGAAATATTCTATTTTTCCAACTTGAGCAGACTGAATATAATCACAATAATCTTGATAATCTTATGTTTTTGTTTTCTTATACATATAATTTTATTTTTAAATGTGGAGTCACTCCTTCTAAATCTTGGATTAATTATTTTACTTTTCTAAATACTTTTACATTTAAGTCTTCATTTGATAATGTGTATGTTTTATAAAAGTTGTATTTTAAGTATACATATGACTTTATCTGGGGCACCTGGGTGGCTCATTCGATTAAGCATCCAATTCTTGATCTCAACCCAGGTGTTGATCTCATGGTTGCAAGTTCAAGACCTGCATTGGGCTGTGCACTGGGCATGAAGCCTACTTTAAAAAAAAAAAACACACACACAAAAAAACAAAACAAAAAACAAAAACAAAACAAAACAAAACAAAAAACCCATATGACTTTATCTAACAAAGCAGAACTAAAATTTCCATCTATAGTTTCACCTTTAAAAAGTATAATTCCAAAACACACACAGATGCATACAGGTCACTTTTAAAACAGCCAGAAACTGGGGAGCCTGGGTGGCTCAGTCAGTTGAGCATCTGATTTTGATTCAGGTCATGATTTCATAGTTCATGAGTTCAAGCCCCGTGACGGGTTCTGTACTGACAGCTCAGAGCCTGGACCCTGCTTCGGATTCTGTGTCTCCCTCTCTCTTTACCCCTCCTCCATTAATATTCTGTCTCTCTCTCAAAAATAAATAAACACTAATAAAATAAAATAAAATAGCCAGAAACTCATTATGTCTACTCAGGTACTGATGGAAATGACAAGTAGGCATACCAAATAAAAGTAAATTTAGGGCAAGAACAAGGGGAAATTTTAATTAAAATGAACCTAGATAATCACAAATAAAATAATCTACTACATACAGAATTAATGTCATTAAAATATCTCACCAATAAAGAAAGATTCAATAAGGTAGACACACATGAAAATTTGTTGTATATTATTTTGATAATAACTCCTCCAGAATTCGGTTAAATGAAAGAAAAAACAATTTAAGAACTAACAAATGTTGAAACTTGTATGGATTATTAAGGTTTAAAGAAAGAACCTTAAAATACAACAAGGAGACATGAGGGTTGAATTTTGCACAAAGGTAGATGTGTTGGCCCAATCATGTAGAGGAACAAATTCTGACCTGAGCCTCTGACTACAGACATACACGTATTTGCCATGACTCAAAACCAGATTAGCTATGAATGACAGTCATCACTTTGTTTGAAGTACTCAACAAAATGGGTAAATACATGGAAGCCCAGGATGTAATATTACAGATTGCTTTTTCAAGATCTATCATAATTAATGTTTTTATTTGTCAATAGAGTAAGATATCAAACATTTACATATGCCTAACTACTAGGGAATCCGATAAATACTTGGCTTTTATTAAATAGATTCTAATATTAAAAAGGATTGACATTAGGAGAAATCCTTCAGAATAATGACGTCCAGGCTGGAGTCTGTCAGATTGTTTTAAGTCAAGAGACATGTGTTAATAAATAGCAAAAGTACAGAGGATGTAGTTATAATGTCATAGCTAAGGATTTAGACTCAAGAATCAGACTGCCTGGGTCCAAATCCGGGCTGTATCTGCATGATCTTGGGCATGTTATGTGACCTGTGTTTCACTTTCCTTATCTGTAAAGTGGAGATTATAATATTATCAACCTCGCAGAGTTAGTGCAAAAAAGATCAAGTAAGTTAATATGGTATATTCAAAACATCTGAAATAGTGCTTGGAACATAGTAGGTATTACATATTTTTTTATTATTATTACCATTATTATTATTAATTAGTATTATTAGGTATATCCAAATCCTGAAAATGGCAAAATACATGGTAAAAAAAAGTTCTATTGCTTGTATTGTCAATAAATTATAAAATTTCTTTCTCCCACGACAAATAAAACTTTCATATTTGGCCTAGTCAGGAATCTAGAACAAACCAAAATCTTTGATTAACTGTTAAGGTATTTTGAGTAAGAACTGGGCAAATATTGTGGGTTCTCCACGTCCGCGTCAAGCTTCCAGATTTAATTTCACTCCAGGATCTGTGAGTGAGAAAATTTCCTAGACCATATTTTATTACGAATTAAGTGACAAACATTCTTTGATCTGAATTATTTATCTTTCTAAGTAGATAAAAGCTGCATTCTTCAGTGGTTATATGCAGAGAACTGCAAGATGCCAGGTGTCGAAGAAGCGAGGAGCTTTTCTCTGTATGGCTGGGGCAAGCTGATTGATCCCCATGTCTTCTGATAAATTCTTCTCACCGCTGTACTGTTGAGGGGGAAAGGGAGAAGAACTTTTTACCATCTTTGCAATCCTTGGCTAAAAAAAACATTCTTCTATGAAGCAATTTGAAGGCACCTCTTTTTCTTCAATATGGTTCTTTACGCAAGTCGATAATTGGTTTCTCCCAAGTTACCAAAATCTAACTTGGCCTTGACGTTGAAAACTTATTACGATGTACCAAGACCACCTCTATGCCCCCAGGTCAGGTCTTAGCAAGCGGAAAGCAAATTATGGCAACATTAACAGTTATTGGCATTCTTTTTCTCTAATACAAACTATAAGAGACCCACTCCTGGTGACCTAGTCAATAAACAGCACCCTGGTTTCAAATACGGTGTAAATTCTCTCATTACTTATGTAGTAAGGAAACTACATGAAATGTTGGGAACCTGAAGTCCTCAAATACAGATGATACACAACAGAAAAGCAGCGTTAATTTGTGGTCCTTCACTTGGGATGTTAAGAAGAAAAGCATCTTCACCGTCCATGTGCCTTCTGCACGTCAGGCTTAACAGTGGATCTGGTATCAGAGTCTGTATTCATTTCAAACAAGGCAAACACAGTGCATAAACTGAGCCAGGCCCACAGAGATTACATCTGTCATATTTGGAAGGAAAAATAAACAATCAAATAAGCAGTGTCAACCAAAAGCCTTCGTGAGATAGAAATTAAGAATGCACAGTTTAATTTAACGGCCACTGGCACACATTGCCTTTTTTTTTTTTTTTTGCCAGAGTAGCATAAATAACATAGTCAGTACGTGTTAGATATTTTCCAGAGAATTTTGATTCCATCTGTGATGCTGCCTAGAGGTTCAGGAGGGATGACTGAGAGATCAGGAAAGCATCTGTGGGAGACAGATCCTCGGATTCCTTGTTTTCTTGGCCCCACAAGGTAACAGGGTGTACACATTGTTTTCATTTATTTTGAAAGTACCAGTACCTGGGAAGGACAACCAGTGATATAGAAGAAAGCAGGCTTTGTGAGAGACCCAGATGCACATCATGTATGAGGCCAGTTAGAGAAACAGTTAAAATTTCAGCAGACTAATAGTTTACTTGTTTGCTGTCCCCTTGCTAAATGCTTCAAGGCTTCCCTTATCTGAGTGTCATCAGATCTCATAACCCTTGAGTGTCGAAATCTCCCCGTCCCTGCTGGCCACAAACTATTGGAAAGGATCTCGGGTTTTATTCCTGTATGAAAGGAAGACTGTACTTTTGATGTGCTAAGGAACTAAAGAACTCGACCCTCTGCTTTCAAGTTGCGACTCCCTTTCTTCCCAAAGGGAGTTCCTAGTAAACAATCAAGTCATTTGAAAATTCTGGGTCCATATTCTCCATAACAGTTCAAAACATTTAGAGTCAGTGGGTGATGTATTCAAATGTCAGTCTGAGACAGAAAAGAATTGTACTTTGTATGTTTATTTTCTTTCAGCTTTTCATTGTATAGGTAGTTTTTAAAGGTATGTTTACCTTCTGGTGAGCTAAATATTAGGAATGTTTAATGAGTCTGCAAATATCTCTCATTGTGCACAATGGTAATTTTTGAGAGTGACTTTCTTGCAAAGTAAATTGAGTCAACAATAAGGACATTAGCATAGATAATGGGTTCACGCTGGCTTCTGTTTGTGTCAGCTCTCCCATTGAAGGGGAAACTGGTTGTGTTTGACAGTTCAATCTAGAAATAAATAAATTCTAAGTGTTCATATTTCGCTGGACTCTCTGAACAGAAAGAAATTTAATTTGGAGGAAATGCCTGCCTTAAAAAGCATCTCCCCTCTTGACAGTTGAGGTCTGCTGAACTGTCACTCCCCCTTCTCTCCAGCCCCTTCTCTTCTGAATACTAAGAACTGAAATTATCATTAATTTCATGTTTATTTAAAACCATGGAAAACCCTAGGGACTCCTAATATTTATTGACAGCTACCCTGTGGGCCACAGGCAGGGATTCAGAGAAGGGCCCCTTGGAGGGCACCTGGGTGGCTCAGAGGGTTAAGCGTCTGACTCTTGATTTCAGCTGAGGTCATGACCTCATTGTTTGTGAGATCAAGCCCCATATTGGGCTCTGTGCTGACAGCACAGAGCCTGCTTGGGATTCTTTTTCTCTCCCCCTCTCTCTGTCCCTCTGCAGCTCATGCTCTCTCTCTCTCTTTCTCTTCTCTCTCAAAATAAATACATCAACTTAAAAAAAGGGGGGATACCCTTTGATCAACACACACCACAGCAGAGATGAGGGGACTGTCTCTACAGTGCATGGACAGGGGTCAGCATTTTTTTTAGGTAGGCCTGGACAACTCAGCTCTTTTTTTAATAATTATTATGGAAAAGAAATCTCACTTGCAGAGGCCTCTATTAATCTGGTTTGGAGCATTCTAAATTGGAGGACACCAGTCTCTGAGTGGAAATGTTGCAAAAGAAGGGTTCGAAAACTATGCTTGGTGCTGTAGAAGAAAACTAGAAGGCACAAAATACATCCTCTGCTCCCTAGGTGTAAAATAATAGTACATATGTTGAATACAAGTCACACAAGGCCCTAAGGTACAAAATGGCTCGGTGATATTGGTGGAAGTAATCCACGGCTGCCTGTTCTCTTCAACTTATTTCTGGGTTTGGCATGCCATTTTATGGAGGAATGTTGCCACAAAATGCAGTAGTGGTTGATGAATCAGAGCCCAATCCAGAGCTAGACTTTTGGGTGAGTTAACTTGGGCAAGTACTCCACCTCTCTGGCTCTCTGTTCTCCCTTTCTTGGGCTGTTGTCAGAGTGAATACACCTGAGTATGTGTAAAGTTTGTAGAAGAGTGCCTGGAACAGAGCAAATACAATCCTTGATAATATATTAAACTGTACCTATAAAATTGTCCTGCGTACTCCTGGAACTAGTTTTTATTTTTCTCCACAGTCCTTTTTTTTTTTTTCAGTCTCTCCCCATAGTAAATAAACTTAATCTTTCTATGGATTCCAACAATGTCAACTGCAGAGATGTGGCAGATCTCTGCCAATGCTCCCTGTTCAGCCCTCCACCAAACCCTCCTCTTGGTCTCTATTTATTTCCAGCTTTAGCTTGTTTAATTTTTTTTTTAATTTATTTATTTTGAGAGAGAAAGAGAGAGCGCGTGAGGGAAGGGGAGAAAGAGAAGAGAGACAATCCCAAGCAAGCTTGGCACTATCAATGCTGAGCCTGATGCAGGGCTCCAATCCACTAACCTTGAGATTGTGACCTGAGCCAAAATCAAGAGGTAGCCACTTAACTGACTGAGCCACCAAGCTGCTCCAAATTTCAGTTTGTTTAGATGACTTTTTTCACTTCAAGGTTCTGAAAATCTTGTGTGTGCATATTGAGCTCACTTTTGATGAGCATTTCCGTGTCATACCCTGACAGGATTTAATCAACAGGAGCTTCCCATGAATGTTAGCATTTGGCGTTTTAAGTCCAATCACATCATCCTGTTTATATGTACATATCTGTCCGGAGTTATTCATTTGACAGAAGGAAAGGAGAACTCCTTTTCTAAGTTTAGACTTCATTTAGAAATTGTAGATTTGGCTGTTTGGATCAAACTTGAACTAATTGATTTGCGTGAACACTGCTGCTAGTAAATTTCACTTTCAATGAAGTTCAAGTGATTTTATTTCAATAAATTCCTAGCCTCAAAGAACTTTTTATTTTTTAATGGATTACTAAAGTCCTGCAAAACACCACACACTCCCTGTGAATGGAAGTGTTCACGATGATTCTACAAAGAAATGCTTAATGAAGCACATTTTGGAATTTAGAATCAACTTCTAATGTCAATGGAGTTTGATCCCTGACTGATGCACTTGCGGCAGGATTTGCCATCTCTGGTTTAAAAACATCTCATCCTCAAAGAAGTAATCAGAGTTTAATCTTGTCTGTTTTCAGCTCTTCATATCAGAACCGATTTGCTTCCACTGGGGAGGAGACGCTGACCTTCCAACTCTAATCCAAATGCATGTAGCTGCTCTAAAGGAGAGGGAAGCGTTTTTCCCCCTCTCATGATTTGTTGTGTAATAAATACAGTCCTTATAATTTGTTGCGTCTTATGTTCGATTTTGTAGCAATCTATAAAAGAACCTGCTTGGCTATTGATTACTTTTTAAAATAGTCTGTATCAATCAAACTCATAAACCATTGTGCTTGCAGTACTTAAATGTGAGAGATAAATTATATTTTCCCCTATAACCCTCTCTCTGTTTATTAAGGTGTATTTGGGACAGAAGAGGAGGAGGGGGGAGAAGGACTATCTTCAGGATACACTAAATGTTCCTTTTTGTTCCCCATTCTTACTATTTTTCATTCATTTTATTGTTCATTTCTACTGGCCACCTCACATGAAGGCTTTGTGGGACATTTTAAAATTAAAACAAACAAACAAACAAACAGTAAACGGCAATCTTAAAATAGTTTCTAGAGATTTCTGCAAGGAAAAGATTTTTAAATGCCTCACAAATATGCCCCCTCATTTTCAGAAAAGACCAGCCCAGAAATACCGCCTTAAAACTCTCTGGATAATTTTATTCACTTCCATAGTCTGCAAATGACTAGTGCTGCTTTTTTCTTTTTTTTTTCATAGAGTTGAGAATTTTGGGTTATTTTTTATATTGCACACATTTTGTCCCTTTAGCGAAGCTACTCGGGGCTTTAATAGTATTGCCTTATCAAAGATTTGGTCAAAGATCACAGACTATTGTAAACGTCATAAAGATACTGTTTATTGAAATCAGTGCTCAACTGAGACAATACAATATTGTCCCTACAGAATATTGCTTTGGAGTCTAGTATTCATATCTCAGTATATTTCTTGGTTGCGGTTGAGCGTGATAGAAGACAATGATGTCAGAAAAGCACTGTCTGGTCTATTTCACCCAGGTCCACATGCATGGACAGATGTGTCTGTGTGGGACGAAGACAGCTGTTTATTATTTTATTTATCTTTGTTTGCATGCAACTTTTGTTTTGCTATTCTGCTCTGTTTTCATTGTAGCAAAGCAAATATTCACTGGTAGTCGCAGGTGCTATCGCTTTATTAAATCAAAATACTATGTATCAGGATGTATGTGTCTGGAAAATACTCTGACATATCTATACCCATGTGACAATAACCCTTTGAGAGTAAGGGCTTTCTTTATCTTATTCACCACTATTTATAGTGACCAGCACAGTGCCTGATACACAGAAAATATTCCATATATAGCTGTTAAATGTGTCAACAAATGGGTTCGGTCGGGATGGAAGAGTTTGCGTTGACACTTGCAACCTTTGGCTGAATGAAGTTCATATTATGGTTTGAGACTTTGAACCAACTGCTGAAACTCAGGAGATCTTCCATACCAATCGAGTTTTCCAATGTATTTGTTAACTCCGATCTCTGTTTATTTGTTTGTTTTAATAAGAAAATATGACAACACACGGCCCTCCGCGTCTACAGGGCACCAGTTGGCTGGAGCTGAGGAATGGCTGGCTGCCCCCTTGGGTGGGGTGGCACATTCTGTAGGTCACAATGGCTGCCTCCGTGGTTACAATGTACACGCTGCACTCACACCGGGCTGGTTCAGTCACTAACATCACCCTGACCACCATAGGCATTTGGATTTGCAACCCCTTGTAGAAATGCGCTAAAAGATACCTGCAAACATAGTAGTTAACTGAGTACAAAAGGCAGCGTGGGCTAAACTATTTTTAGGTTATCTGATAACATGGATTAGATTCCAGACAGTATAGACATGGAAAGACTTTGACCGAGTTAAGTGTGACTCAAGCTGACCGTTTCATACTAAGTAAGGTTGGAAGAGAATTATGTATGGAAGCATTCCCAGACTTGAGACAGGCCATGAGTAACAGCATAGAATTTGGACAAAGCTTATCCGTAAACGTTTGATTTAGGATGCATATTTATTTAGAAATGTCACAGAGGGAAAGGAAGACTGGGAAAGTCCATAACTGTCCATCTTTGGAATGGGAAACTAAAACCAAAGTACCGAATCGGCTGTAAAAAATTAGAATAGAAGAAGGCATTTAAAAATATTTTTAAAAAATTGATGGTTAAAAAATTCAGATCCAGGTCCGGATGATTCTTGTGGATAGGGCTGACAATGGAAAAGGAGGAATATGATGGATACTGAAAACATCAGGTTAACAATTGAACCACAAGTTTTTCTCATTGTTAATTAATACTTAACATGGTAGACATTCCTGCATTCCTCTTATAAGTGGAGAAATATTATAGATGTTCTAATAATGTGTTCTGAGAACAGTAGCATAGGTTTCAGTATATATAAAAACTAAATGGTAAAGTAAATGTACGTAATCAACATTTAACATTGTTAAAAATCTCATGAGTTTCTTAAGTATATATAATCAGCATTTCCTAAATATATATTCGTTTCTTATATATATGCAATCTTTTCCTAAATATATATAATCAGCATTTACCATTATTTAAAATCTCATGAGTTAGCGCTTACATACAGATTTATTCTCCACCCATACTTTGGAGAGTATGGGAGTGACCTAACATCATTTTGATGTGAGTTCCTTAATGTCTACTCAGGATAAAATGACTACTACACTTGTCTCTTTATACGCATTTGATTTTCTACATTAATGCCACTCATTTTTATGGCACTCTCCTTTTTTTTTTTAATTTGAAAAAGTACATTTTGGGGCACCTGGGTGGCTCAGTCGGTTAAGCGTCCGACTTCGGCTCAGGTCACGATCTCGCAGTCCGTGAGTTCGAGCCCCGCGTCAGGCTCTGGGCTGATGGCTCAGAGCCTGGAGCCTGCTTCTGATTCTGTGTCTCCCTCTCTCTCTGCCCCTCCCCTGTTCATGCTCTGTCTCTCTCTGTCTCAAAAATAAATAAATGTTAAAAAAAAATTAAAAAAAAAAAGTACATTTTATTTATTTTTTTAATATACTTTATTGTCAAGTTGGCTAACATGCAGTGTATACAGTGTGCTCTTTGTTTTAGGGGTAGATTTCCATGATTCATCGCTTACATACAACACCCAGTGCTCATCCCAACAAGTGCCCTCCTCATTGCCCATCACCCATTTTTGCCTTTCCCCTACTGCCCCCCCCCATCAACCTTTAGTTTGTTCTCTGTATCTAAGACTCTCTTAAGGTTTGCCTGCCTCTCTGTTTGAAACTATTTTTTCCCTTCTCTTCCCCCATGGTCTTCTGTTAAGTTTCTCAAGTTCCATATATGAGTGAAAACATATGATCTGTCTTTCTCTGACTGACTTATTTCACTCAGCATAATAACTTCCAGTTCCATCCACATTATTGAAAATGGCGGGATTGTGTTCTTTCTCATTGCCAAGTAGTTTTCCAAGTATCCACAATTTCTTTGTCCATTCTTCAGCTGTTGGACATTTGGGCTCTTTCCATAATTTGGCTATTGTTGAAAGCGCTGCTGTAAACATTGGGGTACATGTGACCCTATGAATCAGCATTCCCGTATCCCTTGGATAAATTCCTAGTAGTGCTATTGTTGGGTCGTAGAGTAGATCTATTTTTAATTTTTTCAGGAACCTCCACACTGTTTTCCAGAGTGACTGCACCAGTTTGCATTCCCACCAACAGTGCAAGAGGGTTCCCGTTTCTCCACATCCTCACCAGCATCTACTGTTTCCTGACTTGTTAATTTTAGCCACTCCGACTTGTGGGGGTGGTATCTCAATGTGGTTTTGATTTGTATTTCCCTGATGATGAGTGATGTTGAGCATCTTTTCATGTGTCTGTTGGCCATCCGGATGTCTTCTTTGGAAAAGTGTCTATATGTGTCTTCTGCCCCTTTCTTCACTGGATTATTTGTTTTTTGGGTGTTGAATTTGGTAAGTTCTTTATAGATTTTGGATACTAAACCTTTATCCAATATGTCATTTGCAATTATCTTCTCCCATTCCATCAGTTGCCTTTTAATTTGGTTGATTGTTTCCTTTGCAGTGCAGAAGCTTTTTACCTCTTGATGAGGTCCCAATAGTTCATCTTTGCTTTTATTTCCCTTACCTTCGGAGACATGCCGACCTAGAAACTGCTGCGGTTGAGGTCAGAGAGATTGTTGACTGTTTTCTCCTCTAGGGTTTTTATGGTTTCCTGTCTTACATTGAGGTCTTTTATCCATTTTGAGTTTATTTTTGTGTACGGTGTAAGAAAGTGGCCCAGGTTCATTCTTCTGCATGTTGCTGTCCAGTTCTCCCAGCACCATTTGTTAAAAAGACTGTCTTTTTTCATTGGATATTCTTTCCTGCTTTGTCAAAGGTTAGTTGGCCATACATTTGTGGGTCCAATTCTGGGTTCCCTGTTCTATTCCATTGATCTATGCGTGTGTTTTTGTGCCAATACCCTACTGTCTTGATGATTACAGCTTTGTAGTAGAGGCTAAAGTCTGGGATTGTGATGCCTCCCACTTGGGTTTTCTTTTTCAACATGACTTTGGCTATTCAGGGTCTTTTCCAGTCCCATGCAAAGTTTAGGATTTTTGGTTCTAGCTTGGAGAAGAATGACGGGATGTCACTCTCCTTTAAATGCTAAGTATAAATGATTTAATATTATGTCCCATGGCTCATATTTATGACTATGCTGAATGACAAGTAAGTAGTCAGATAGCACCAGGTGCAGCTTACCTTGGAGATATTACTAAGGCTTGTACAGGCCAAGCCTTCTTTCAGAGAAAGTATCGATCTTAGGTAATAGTAAAGTTGTGTTTCGGTAAACTAAAACCTGAAGGGAAAAACCACTTGGAAGTGCGTTGGAACAAGTTATGTACAATGATCTTCACTACAGCATTGTTTGAAAAATAAAAACCTGGAATCTGTGAATGGGAATATCTTAAATAGATTATACTGTATCTATGCCACAGAAGATTAAGTAACTTTCTGAAAACTGACGTAAGAGAATAGATCTTAATTCGGAAAGCTGTTCATAACTGTAAAAAAAATACATGTTACAGTAGGTGTCATATGACCCCATTCATGTTATTAAAATATTTGCATCCATATGTCTATTGTTAAATGCATAGATGAATTCTGGAAAGATAAATTAGAAGTTGCAAACAGTTGTTACTACCTGGGAATGAGATTGGGGAACTTGCTGGAACCGAGTCTTTTTCTTCCCACTTTCCATCTTATTATATGGTTGAAATTTTTGGATTAATGTACAGTAAAACCTTGGTTTGTACACATAATTCATTCCAGAAACATGCTTGTAATCCAAAGCACTTGTATATGAAAGTGAATTTCGAGACCCATTGGCTCATTTGTGGTCATGTGATGTTTGGTGTCACATACTATTCACATTGCAAGACATCGCTCATTTTTCAAGTTAAAATTTATTAGAAATGTTTGCTCATCTTGTGGAACACTTGCAGAATAAGCTACTCCCGATCCAAAATTTTACTGTATATTTCTTGTGTAATGGAATTTATTTTTGCCATTCCTCTAAAACACACACACACACACACACACACACACACACACACACACACAGAAGTGCATTGGCATCTCAGATGTATCTTTATGGCAAACTACTCAATGTACATTTCACTTAATGACATAACGGTAATTGATTTGTACCTTTCTGTTGAGGTCTGAACACAATGTCCTGCGCCAGAGTCAGTCTATAAGCTTCAAAACTCATATCCCTGCACAATCATGTTGGTATCACACAGTATTACTATCATTATCATTTCTTTATCCGCCCTCTTTCCAGATC
This sequence comes from Panthera leo, assembly GCF_018350215.1. Classification (NCBI taxonomy): domain Eukaryota; kingdom Metazoa; phylum Chordata; class Mammalia; order Carnivora; family Felidae; genus Panthera; species Panthera leo. The sequence continues at coordinate 14,986,649 of NC_056687.1, forward strand.
CTTCTCCTATTTAATCTTTTAATCTTCTTTTTTTTAATTTGCTTCCATCTGCAATTTTCTCTAATTCCAAAATAAGCCTAAGTACACAATTTTATTCAGAAGAGACTTAGGAAATGACTTTGGATAAGGTTGCTTAAAAGAAAAGAGTGAAACAAATTAAGTTACTTAGAAAATTATTCCATACTGCTTATTTTAAAGCATCTTAACTCTAAGAGAAAGTGAATATAAATTAATCAATATCTAATTTTATAGGAAATATTACACTATTAAAAAAGGAAATATTTATCAATTTAAAATAATTAGAATCAATGTGATTTAGACCCATGCATTCTATAATCTATTAATCTACTTTGGAATAGCTGCTTTATAACATATGGCCTTAGTAATATCCAGAGAGAAGTTCCCTTTTATAAAACTTGCTAAGAAAACCTAAAATATGTGCTTTTATTTTTTTACTAAAAGAAAGAGAAGTTGTGCTCCCTATACCAGAATTTGAGACCTCTGCCACTCTCAGATTCATCAGATACAGGTGTTTAACAGAGATTTCACAAAGAGTTCACTGGCGGAGTAACAGAAGTCCATTAGAAGAGTTATACATTAATCATCTCAGTTTCTAAGTTGGAACAAGTTTAAAATCCCCTTCTTATCTAGCCCAATAAACTGTTGTGTTGAAAAGCAGGCAATTCTTCAACACTTTTCATGTTCTGATTACTTTTTAAAATGTATCAGATTATATGCTTCTTCAAAGACTGGAAAAGGAAAGAAATAGTAGTATGTTACTTTCCACCAACTTTAAAATAAGCTCAAAGGACACTCTGATAACATAATGGATTCCTATTTGAGAGCATTTCATAAAAAGTGGTCTTGAATTTGCTGGGATTAGCTTAAGGCAATGTGTATGAAGCTAAGCCGATGTGATTTGTTCAGTAAAATCTTATCCAACATCTTAAAGGTGCATATAAAAGCAAAAATAAGGGTGCTTGGGTGGCTCAGTTAAGCATCGACTTCGGCTCAGGTCGTGATGTCACGGTCTGTGAGTTCAAGCCCCGCATTGGGCTCTGTGCTGACAGCTCAGAGCCTGGAGCCTGCTTCCAATTGTGTGTCTCCTTCTCTCTCTGCCCCTCTCCTGCTCACTCCTGCTCACTTGCTTCCTCTCTCAAAATTAAACATTAAAAAAAATAATAAAAACAAAACAAAAATAAGCAGAAAATGGGGAAAAATCAATATATAAATCAGTAAAATGTCTGACCCATGTATAAACTTTTTGAACTATTAGAATATTGTATCATATTATCTTAATCTATAGCAATACATAAGAATTTGTGGAGAACTAAAAAAACTAGTTTTTAAACCTAAAAAATTTTTAGGTTTTCAAAATTACAGCTGTTTTGGGGGGTTTTTTTGCTTTTATAAATTAATGTAGAAAAATAATCAGTTTTATTTTTTGTTTGGTTAGAAGACCTTTATTTCTTTTTATCATAAATCCCCCTTAAAAATAAATATCAGAGGGGCACCTGGGTGGCTCAGTCAGTTGAGTGTCTGACTTCAGCTCAGGTCATGATCTTGCGGTTCATGAGTTCAAGCCCCACGTAGGACACTGGGCTGACAGCTGGGAGCCTGGAGCCTGCTTAGGATTCTGTGTGTTCCTCTTTCTCTGCCTCTCCCCTGCTCGGGCTCTCTCTCAAAAATAAATAAAAATATTTTTTTTAAAAAATAAATAAATATCAGAGACAGTCCAGGAAAATATCTCCAAAAGAAAAATCTAAAGCTTGAACAGATGTCCATTCCCAGTTTTTAATTTTTAATGTGTATTAATTTTTGAGAGAGAGACAGAGTGCAAGTGGGGGAGGGGCAGATAGAGAGGGAGACACAGAATTGGAGGCAGATTCCAGGCTCTGCCCTATCAGCACAGAGCCTGACGTGAGACTTGAACTCATGGACTGCAAGATCATGACCCAAGCTGAAGTCGGATGCTTAATGGGCTGAGCCACTCAGGCGTCCCTCCATTCCAAACTTACAAAAAATAAATAAATAAAAATAATAATAATACAATTTGCTAACCTTTCAAATTTCTCATGGCTGCTTATAAGAAAAAAAAAAGTCATTTAGGGCAAAGACAATCGTTTCCGTGTTTTCTTTCTGCAGATGAGAAGGTGTAAAAGATAAAAGAAATCACAGCAAGGCACTTGTGCCTCGTGCCATGTGAGCAACGGGTGTTGTATCAAAGTGATGAACCACTAAATTCTGCTCCTGAAACTAAGATTATACTGTTTGTTAACTAACTGGAATTTAAATAAAATCTTGGAAAGAAAAAAAAAAGGTAAAAGAAATCAGATGTAAAGCACTGATAATGAATAAAATTATTACTGGGAACTTTTCTCTTTTAAGAATTGTGTAGCTGTCAACAAATGCGTTGTATGGGGTGTGTAAGGGTAAACAAAAATAAAGAACAAGATAAAGGAAGAGGAAACAAGGTAGATTTCTACAAGAAGAGGAAAATAATAAAGAGTAAGTTAGTTAAGAAAGACAAAGGATAGAAAAAGAGAAAGAGAAGAGAGAAATCATACACCCTGCACACAAGAAATAAGGAGTCACCAAGAAACAGAAATTAGGTTACATTCTAATGTCTAAAATGTAATTATCTAAAATACCTACTATGTCAACAAAAAGGATGGAAGAGAATTAAAAACAAAAACAAAGCAAAACAAAACACAGCAATTAAAGAAATCCGAAGAGGAAAGAGGAGAAGTAAGTAATATACGATTCGGCCAAAGCCAAAAATGATGGCAGTGTGCAGTGTTGATGAGAAGGGGGGATGGGTGTCTAGGGCAGCCACAGCAGGGTCAGTGAACAAAACTCAAGAAAGGTGTGGCAGCGTGTTGGTGGGAAAATAAACCTGAGAGAGTGACCCTGGGCACAAGGGAGCAGATGTGACAGGGGCAGCCCAAGTATAGTCTGCAGGTCAAATCCTGCCAGCTAAGACTTCAAGGGTTGGAAAACAACAAAAAGTATAAGGAAGGGGGACAGAACAGGACAATATGCATGGGGCAGAGACCTCGTGAGACTTACACCGCTTCACATATTTACATCTGGCTCTTCACAGAAAATGTTTGCCAATCCCTGGATAAGCTGATGAAAAAAAAATGGTGTTAAAAGCAGGCCAGAAATAAAGTAAGGTTTTCGTGACATTGTTGTAGTTTATTAACAGATCGTGATTACCTGTCTGGGTTTTTTTATTGTATTTTCCTTGTTGGAGAAGGCAACTGAGCACTGACTCAGTTTTACCTTTTTAAACAGCAACAGAAAATGGCTAGTGTATACTATAGACAGCAGAAAGCAAAGTTTTTGCTTGTGAACAAGACTGCTCGAAATTTCCATTAGAGAAACACACAAGCCCATGGAACTTACTGTTTTTATAAATTCAGTAAGTCCTGATTAAACTACCACCCCTCCCTCCACAAATGCCTGGGCATTAGTAAGAATTTCTTTAACATTTCTCCCTTTATTTTTTTATTTATTTATTTTGAGAGAAAGAAAGAGACAGCATACTAGTGGGAGAGGGGCAGAGAGAGAGGGAGGGAGAGAATCCCAAGCAGGCTCCGTGCTGTCAGCACAGAGACTGATGTGGGGCTCGATCCCACAAACTGTGAGATCATGACCTGAGCTAAAACCAAGAGATGAAGGCTTAACCAACTGAGCCACCCAGGCACCCCAACACTCCCTCTTTTAATTTTTAAATTTTAAACTACAGAAATTTATTATATAGCCCATTTTACTGAAAAATCACTGAAAACTACTGTGATAAATATGGCATTTCACCATTCTGAAACATACAAATCTCTATATAAAATCAGTCCTCAAATCCCCACATGGACAACCATGTGATACAATCTCTAAGAGCAAAGAACTTAGTGTCTAAGATCACGTATCATTTCTCTTTATAAATTTGCTTGCACATGCTTTGTATAATCAATCACTTGTAAATTCTCTGTATTTGTCACAGATGGTCCAGTGTGAAAACTAGCCTAAAAAGTTTGGATCAGGGTACTGGTGCCTTTAGGTTTTTAAAAGCTCTGATTTGTAATGCTCCTGAGTTCAGTGTTCCCACATGACTGATTTCAAACTACCAAGAGGGCAATGTTGAAGATGGATTTGAGAGATATACATGATCAGGCCAGTAGAAACCAGCCCAGCCCAGAAATAGTTACCGCCTTAATACTTTTCTATGCAATTATTTTTAAAAGTTGGTCTTGTTCCCCAAAGTAGTGGCCTGGTCTTCCTGTTTTTGGAAGGACAGCGTGGTTTCTGTGGAATCTATTTACCCCACCATGACACCGGCTTGAGGCTAACTACGTGGCATGGAGAAAGCAGGTGAAAATGCATTAACAGTTTCCAAAAGAAATGTTGGGTTTCTGAGATTTTACATTGAGAGTTGAACTTCAAACACCAATAGCATCCTCAACACTGGTCCTCCAGCCCCTGACAAATGTGACCATTGCACCCTCCTTAACAATTCTTCCACAGCTTCTCTTTGATCTAGATGAACATGTTCATCATAAATATGAGTATTGTGTGTTTTATAAATCTTTAATATTAAATTGAGTATTTCACAATACTTAGGCTCAATTTCACACGTTATAAGGGAAAACTTGAGAGTGGCAAAAGGTTGTAATGAGTTTGCTATGTTCCCTTCAAATCTAAAAACACATTACAGGCACTATTTTACAAAATGATATGTTATTATTATTGAACAGTGTAAATCGCCTATGTTCAAATAAAAACAAAAGAAGGATAGTAACAAAGATATTGGTGGACACATCGGGGAAATTTTTGGAAAAGTGCAAAGAAAACACTGCATATTGCGGATATCCAAACATCGGTCCTGCCACTCAGGAGTACATAGCATAATCCAAGTGTACGAAGAAATAATACAAATTGGGCAGCTGTCACTGTAAGGGTGACCAGTGTTCACGGCCATCTTGTGTGTCACAACGATAATGCTTTCAGGAGAGAGGAAAATGAAGGCATGTCAGGTCTGACTGCTTCTTAGCACCTATGAAAACACAAGTTGGGTTGTCCACGGGGGTCACCGGATGAAGTACAACACAATCAGAACAAGTGGTTTTATATATTAATTTGTTCGTTCTTCCTATCATGCAAATATTTGCGGTGATGTCAACAACTGCAGAATTAGCATTAATTAATACTGACCCTGTTGCTGATTTGGAAGACACTGACCGTCTCCATTCCTCATCATGTTTCTCAAAAGCTGTGTTCTCTCCAAGGAGTCAAATTAGGACAGAAATAACAATTACAAAATGGGGTGATGCTCTAAGGATTATTTTAAAAGCAAGTGGTTCAAACTCACAAACTAAATTGGATGGATTGTAGAGCCATGTAATTAAATTCACAAGTGTCCGGGGCACCACATTCTGGAAAAGAATCAAAGAAACAATACCTCAAAGAAGCGACTCATTCTTTTTATCAGATTACGTTCCTTAACCGACAAAATGAGCACTGATTTCAACAATGTTAAAATCATTGTGAGTGCGGATGTTTTATCTTTCACATGACTTAGCTCTACTTAAAAGCATAAATGTTTGAAGCTTAGCATTTTAAATCTTTTCCCTATTGTTGGAAGTTTACTGTGTTCTTAATTAAAAGGAACAACAATGAATTTGATGGTCAACCTGCCAGAGCTGTCAGCAGCTTCCCTTAACCAATTTAAAGGTTAATCTCAGGCAAAAACACCCTCCCAGAAACATCCGGAATAAGGTTTAACCAAATATCTGGACACCTCATGGCCCAGTGAAAGTGACACGATAAATTACCCCTCACATGCATTATCCTCTTTATATATTGCTAGATTCAATTTGCGAAAATTTTAAGGACTTTAACGTATATGTCCATTAGGAATTGGTCTTGTTTTGCCTGCTTTTGATAACAGGGTAACACTGACCTTATAAAATGACTTGTGAATTGTTCTTCCTCTTATGAGTCAAACCAGTATTACTTATGACTGAGATGTTTGGTAGAATTCACTAGTGAATCCATCCGGGTTTGTATTTTTCTTTGAAGGTTTTAAAGCATGAATTTGATTTCTTTAATTTTTCTAAGGCCATTCAAGCTATATTTTGCATTTGCTTTATGTGTTTCAAGGAATATGTCCACTGCATTGAAGTAGTTGAATATATATATTGACATGACGCCTGTATGAACCTGGACCTTCTTAAAACAGATGCCAAGACAAGATGAGACATACGAGGCAGTCTTAGGGGAAACGTTTATGAGAGAAAATGTAGAAAGAGCTGGGAAAGTATGATGGCTTTCTGCCTTTTAGAATCCAACTGCTATGTAAAAAGTGAGCATCATGAAACAGCCACGTTGTGAGAAGCTCTAGTCTCGTGGAGATGAGATGCCATGTGGATATAGAGAAGCCAAGGAGCCCAAGATACCAGACAGGAGACTGAGTGACACGGCCTCAAAAACGGGTTCTCCAGCCCAGGACACCATGAAATGACAGAACTGTCGAGCTGAGCCCTTCTTGGTTCCAGACCAACCACCTAGAGGCCAGGCACATCTAGGCTTCCCGAATGGGAATGTAAAGGGAATGTTGGTAGAGAAATCTGGGAGAGTACCTCTTTGGGTCCACATTAGGTCTCGAGTGATGTGCCCAACATCGCATCTGGTCACCGGCTCTGCTAGTCACAAAGCAGAGCTGCACACAAAGCACACGAGAAACGGGACAAGCCCTTCTGTGTCTGTCTGTCACCCCATCTAACCATGGTACTTCAGAAAGTAATGGCGACTGGTTTACGTCTGCTTCTCAATTGTTCACAAGTTCTTCCTTTGGCCAGCTCTAAGTGAGCCATATGGGGCAGGAGGTACATCGTTCCCAGTGTAAACACATTAATAATGGTATGATTCAGCGCATACAGAATTTTTAGAATCATCTTATCAAGCTCCATAAAAATCCTTGCTGGAATTTGAGTTGGAATTATAGTAAATATGATATTAAATTTATGGTATTTTAAATATGTTTATGTATTATATTATATTATTTTTTTATTTTTATTTTCTTTAATGTTTATTCATTTTTAAGAGATAGAGTGTGAGTGGGGGAGGGACAGAGAGAGAGAGGGAGACACAGAATCTGAAACAGGCTCCAGGCTCTGAGCTGTCAGCACATAGCCTCACATGGGGCTCGAACTTGAGAATGGTGAGATCATGACTTGGGTCCAAGTCAGACACTTAACCCACTGAGTCACCCAGGTGCCCCTATATTATATTATATTATATTATATTATATTATTATATATATTAAATTTCAATTTAGTTATATTAGATTGAAAGACGTGTTTGGAGACACTTCGTATTTTTATTATTTTATGTCTTCTTATCTACATACACAGTAATATACTTTTTTCTGTAGTCACAGTGGCTCATCTGAGGATTCAAGTACTTCTTTATTACAAACTCAGAAACAAAACTTTCATTTTCAAGCTTGGCCTCCTGGCCGTTTCCTCTGTACTCTGTTTCTAGAATTTTTCTCAGTACATCTTAGAATTTTAAATTTATTTTCCGTGCTTTTCCAATTTTTCAGTGAGTCTCTTTTTTTTCATTGACAACTTAAAATTCTTTTTTATGTTAAGACATATTTGTTTTATTCACACTTCTCTTTCCTTCATCTCTTTTTTTCACTTATAACACACAATTTTCCTTCATTGAATGTCCTAAGTACACTTAACGTCTATGTCAAACTGTTCCCAGAAAATCAATTTCAACTCCAGTACATTCACGTTTTGATTATTCATTTTGTTAGCTGCCGTTCTTATTGATAGACTTTCTTTCTTTTGTTTTCAAGATCATTTGGAGGCCAGGTTTGTTTCCCTTTGCTTTGGGATCTCCCTGACTTCCTGTTTTGCCTCCAGCTAGATGGGGTCATTGGGATATCGGCAAATCCATTCCTTTGGAAGGCTCTTTGCTCTCCCACTTCCCTATGCCCAGAGAATTCTATAAACTGTGTATCCAGACATAGGATGACTCCTTTTTGTTTCATAAGCCTCCTCTCAAAGGTAGAAGAGCCCTCTCTAGAACCTGACATGAGGCGGTGGTCTTGTCTCTGGTCTCTGTCCTGTATGGAATTCTCGTAAGGAATACCAACTGCAGAAGCTTCATGCTCAGCCACTGCTATCTGCCTCTGATCCTGGAGCACACTGAGCCTGGAGATTCATCCCAGCTCCTATTTCTGGGCACCTTCCTGAAGATGTCAAGACATGTCCTTTCTCTAAATAGCCAGTGTTTTCACTTATTCTGCTTCATTGTTTCTTAGGATTCAGTTTAGATTTACAGACATTTTGCTTCTTTTTTTTTTTTTTGTTTGTTTGTTTGTTTGTTTTTTTACATCTTCACTACTTATCAGGCAAGGGGAGACTTATTTATACCAATGTTTGTCAATAAGAAGAATGTGTGGTTTCCCTCGACACCCCTCTTTCTCTACTTGAATATGGATCTGTATTCATACTTCCCACTGTCATGCTAAACTTTTCTATAATACGAATCCGTTTGGCTGAGCTGGTCTGTAGCACAAGAATTTGTAAAATAACAATCTTTCGAATGTAGTGTTGGTATCGCTTTTTCCATACCTGCTTCCACCAGCGAGCCTCAATTTTCCAAGTGATACCTTCTATTCCATTACAGGCATCCTCTCCTGCTAACATCCAATCCTTATTTCTGGCACAGATGATTACTGGAACATGCTGTCTTTGTGTATGAAGAAAGGTGTTATGGTATGAGGACAGAACTATTCTGGTTTACTCACAACACAGCAGCTGTATAGTGACGGCAGACTGTCCAGTTTTCTAATCCAAAGGACAGACCGGGGAGAAGAGCAGAGTAGGTCCGGGCCACTCTTGTGTTTTGCATTCACATCTATTACTTTTACTTAATTGAATAACGCACTATTGTTAAGTTCTTTGAAATTCCTCTGAAATTCTGGCGATGGGTTAATTTACAATCCTAGTTTATGGTGCTGTTTGGCAAGCAAGGAAAACCCTTGATGGATATCTTACAAATAAGTTACGATAGAATATGCCACTCGCCACTAGTCATTTTTAAATGAAAACACCCACAGATCTAAAGCTGTAATGGACAAGGCCTGATGCACAGTGCTTCATGGTGTGAACAAGGTTTTCCTAGGAGGGCATGTGTATAAAGTACTATGGGAAAGCAAACCAATTGCCTTGATGAGAAGAGAGGCTTCACTGAACACCACTCTATGCATTCTTGCTTTTCTCCTTCTCTGAGAATCTTTGATTCTTTTCTTAACTGAATTCCTATTTACTTCCAGTGGATCTTCTGACATCTTGTTACATATCCTCCTATGTGAGTACTAGAAAAAATTTACATCTGTGCTACAAGAATCGCAGCTTTGTATATTTTTTGTGCTTTGGTCTTACACAGAAACTTGGTTGAACTGCTCGATCTTTCCCATTAATTTAATCACTACGTTGTATGTTACCTTAATGAAAGCCTGGGATGAATTGGTGATGGCTGTAAGAGAGACAAGGCAGCTCTGTAAGTGCACATCTTGAGCTCACGCGTTTCGTTCCTCCCTCTGCCCTTCCAATTAAACTTGAAATTTTGTATTCTGCCCCAGAATTCAACCGTGTCCCCCAATACATTTTTAGAAATGTTATCTCCATTCCTGACATGGTGCAAAGCAAGCAATTCACCATATTTCATAGAGAGCTGACATCACTTAGAGCCTTCCAACTGCTGTCTTTATTTTGGCATTGGCTCAGACGGTCTACGGGAGCTGAAACATGATATGCTTTCTGCAAATCTGCTGTCTTCCATGTCGCTGAAAAAAGTGGCTTCCAATTTTGGAAACCTAATTTCTTCTATTATCTTTTGCCCATGTGAAGTTTTGTTCATTTAAAGTTTGTAAAGAAACATTGAGCATTAACATTAACAGCGACAATGCAATCATGCGAACTAACCAAGGTTGTAATTTAGCTACAAACAAACTGTAAGGCAGGGAGAGAAGGGAAGAGCCAATCCTTCAAGTTATATCCTTTCTCTCGCACTTTTACTACTTTTTAGAAAAACCTTAGTCCCCACAAGCGCTACTGCCCAGGGCAACATCTTACACAGAGACAGCACAGTTGGCTTTTAGTAAGAGTGGGCTTTTTTTTTTTTCTTAATTGAAGAAATTAAAAAGAGGTTTTTTTTTCCCAAAAATATTTTTCATACACTTGAACTAGGTGAAAAGTAAAACAGTTGACATTATCTGCCTCTGGCGAATAAAAATAGAAATTAATGGCATATAAGAGATGGCAGGTCACCCTACAAAAAGGCAGAGTTAGGACATAGGAATGTGATGGGGCTCCTGGATGGCTCAGTCGGTTAAGCATCCGACTCTTGATTTCTGCTCAGGTCATGATCTCACAGTTCATGAGATCGAGCCCTGCATCGACCCTGTGCTGAGAACATGGAGTCTGTTTGGGATTCTCTGTCTCCCTCTCTCTCTGCCCCTTCCCTGCTCTCTCTCTCTCGCGCGCGCCCTCTCTCTCTCAAGACAAATAAACATTTTTTTTTAAAGAACATAGGAATGCACATAAAATATGATAGTGTCTTATCTGGCCTACACAATGACTTACTTGTATGCTGATAGGAGAAACTTAGTATTCACTAACCCCAAGTAAGTGAACACTGATCTTTCGTTATTTCTTGTTTTAATTCCTACATGTCCCGACTGTGCCAAAAATTAACATTTAAGCACATTTTGGGAGGTTCAGACTTACATATGTTTTAGTGACTTGCCTTCCTTTCTATGAATGCTATTGAGGATCACCAACTGTGGACAGACACAGATGCCACCTCACTCCTTGCTCTCCCTGCTTAAAATTCCTTGTCCACACTACCTGCTCCCTGCCCTTCCTCCATGTTGGAACCTTCTAGAGACCCTAGTCCCACCCCTTTGCCCCAGGAAATGGAGGGAAGAATGGGTAGGGGTTGGGGGTGGGACCTCTTCTGCTCTCCTCAGGGTCCTTTTCTTTAAGAAGTCCTCCTTTTCTTTAAGAAGTCCACCTACCCCGATTCGATTTCTGCATCCTGCCCACCTTCCCTCAGCCCTCTACAGTTCTCATCAAGTGACCAAACAGGGGCTCATGGGGGGGTGCTCAGTCAGTTAAGCTTCCGATTCTTGGTTTCTGGTCAGGTCATGATCTCATGGCTTGTGAGTTCAAGCTGGGAATCAGGCTCTGCGCTGACAGTGAGGACCCTGCTCGGAATTCTCTCTCTGTATCCCTCCCCCACTTGCTTTTTCTCAAAATAAATAAACTTTAAAAAAATTAAGAAAAGAAAAGAAAAAAAATAAAGACACCGAACACACAGAGAAGACACCTAGAATCTTGTTATTTCTACCATAACATTAGTGAACTATATTCAAAGTAGCTATGATCAGTCATGATAATCTTCACTGCCTCAGTTTTCCTAAAGGCTTTGTGTGGAGGGAGAAAGGGGGGAGAAAGAGAGGGAAACAGAAAAGAGGGAGAGAATCTTTTTTGGCTATTTATCTTTTTGTTATAGTAGTGGTAGTAGTTAAAACCCTTGTAAATCCTCAAATGACCTGTTGCACTTGGTTCAGGGTCTAGAATGGAGAAAAATCTAGGAGACTGTCTGTACCATAATAAGCCAAGCAAGGAAGGAATTGACAGGTCACTGGGTCTGATATTGGGAAACTTCAGAAGCGAGAGGAAGGGAAGAAGAGAGAGACAGGCAGAGGGAGATTGGACCATAAAGTGAAAGGGTTTCTGGTTTATGCAAGCAAAGGGCCACATTATCCAAGGCTTCCAAACCCACTTCAGTCTCTCCGAGACTAGAGTCGCCAGATAAAATACAGAATATTCTGTTACATTTAGATTTTAGATAACGAGCAATTTTTTTTCTTTAAGCGTCTCTCAAATATTTTGGGGGGGGGGGTTCATAGTCACACCAAAAATCATGGGCTGTTGATCTGAAATTCAAGTTTAACTGGGCATCCTGTTTTTTAGTTACCATATCTATCATTCCTGCTCTAAGACTTCACCTCTAGAGGTTACATTTTACCTAGATCCCGTCTCAAGAGCTTAGCGTTTGGAGATAGTTTGGTATCTCAGGTCCTGTCCTTCCAGTTATATAAAAGGCTTATGAGGATATAAAGCGGTGTAACATTGCATATCTATTATAGTCTTGGTGGGTTTTTTTGTTCCCCGCGCATATCTTTGTCCTTTCCTCCATGTAAAATATACTATCGCAGGCTACAAAGAAGATATGGAAAATGAGAGTAGTCAAAATCTTGGCTTCTGATGAGCTCAAGGATTAAATAATTACTTTGAAAGAACACAGACACAACAAAGCCGCCTGATTTGAGCTGCCGGAGAAGAGAATCACAGGAAAAGGAGACACTTACATGCTGGCCACCCTGTCTCAACACCTCCTTATGCCGTATTGACAAAAAACAGATATAAAGCTCCAGGAATCAGTGTATGCAAAGGTGTGACTTTTGGTATAACTCAGTTTAATGTCATTTGGAGTTCCTAGTCCACTGGGTTGGTTAAAATGTTATCTCATCTAGTTCAGGATAATTAATGCTCATTTCAAGGTACTGAATTTAGTCGATTTTATGAGTCATCTGTAGTATATCAGCTCTGTAGTGACAGAATGAATGGGAGCTAGTCCCAAAGTCATTACCTATTGCTTTGTTATCCCTGGTACCCACAGATGCCTGCTTTGCCCATCTCCCCCTGACCATAAGGCTCCCATTCTTGGCATTTGTTTGTATACTCTGAGACCCCAGGCTATTTTCTTCCTTTTGGGCGGCAGGGGGGAGGGTGGAGGGACAGAGGAAGAGAGAGAGAGAATCTTAAGCAGGCTCCACACCCAGCACAAAGCCCAGTGTGGACACCAAGATTGTGACCTGAACCGAAATTGAGAGTCAGATGCTTAACCAACTGAGCCACCCAGGTACCCTTTTTTCAATGCGATGCTGAAGTGCTTAGGAACCTGAGGCTGGCTTGACCTCTAGACTTGGAAAGTTCCCAGGCATTTTTGGTCTATTGCTCCAGAACCACACTGGGTCAGCCCTCTCTATGAAGTTTGCTGTCTTCCCAGTTACCAGCCCAGATGCAAGTCAGGGGTATTTTCTGTCCTTGGAACCTCAACCTTATCTGAGGATTCCACAATGCTTACCCGGTTCTGCCTTATGGGGAGGAGATACATGCATCATATTTTGTCATGGATGCACTATCTTTCAGCACTCTTAATTCCAGGATTGACTTTGAGCCTTAGGGAATGTTCGGCAATGTCTGGAGATACTTTTCGTTGTCAAAAGTGGGCAAATGTACTAGTGTCTAGTATAGAGACGCCCGGAATGTTCCTACACATCCTATGATGCTCAGGATAGTTCCCACCCCCACCCTCTTCACCCAAGAAAAAGAGTTCGTTGTTCCAAAATTTCAGTGGTCCTGAGGTTGAAAACTTCTGCTTTAAAGCTATGTGAAATGATCACACAACGCTGATAAATTTCGTGACTCCTGTAATACACCACTCACTGTTGAAGTTTACAATCGTAAACCTCAGATGTGAGATATGATGCCATGGGCCAGATATGCGATACCATTGCCAGTCAGAATCTAAAGGAAATAAATCCTTCTTCAAAGGCATTTTACAAGGGCCATTTTGGTTGCAGTCAAAGCTCACAAATCCTTCCCAGGCTACAACTGTTATTTTGTTATGTAAAGAAGGTTATTACGGAACTGAAAGTAAGAAAATATGACTGGTAGATAAAACTTATTTTAATGGATGTGAGTTCACTGGTGTTTGCTTTGAATGTATGGCACTGATTAGGGAGCTTTCTACTAACATCTCAGTAATGATAGCATTAGGCACGTCCACCTCTTAACTTCAAATTAAAGTAATCGAAGTGTACAAAGCAGACGGAAGTATTCCGATGCTACAGTTCAGTGATAACCAGCCATCTCACAGACCTTTCCCTCAAATGTAATATAAATCCTTCGGCCCTTAAGAAATTAAAGTGCCAAAAAGGGAAAAGAAAACTTACCTTGAAGAAATCCTAATGAGGATTTCCTAACGATAAGATCTGTTACCCACCTACGTGTCCTCATCGTAAAAATAAATTTTCTGTGCACACTCAAGATTTTATTACTTTGTTGAATAACATTTAAATATTTTAGCCTGTGTAACGTTCCCTTCATGGCCATTTACATTAATGAGAGCTGCTGTTCATATTAGGGACAGTAATAAAGATGCATGGTTCCTATAAAATAGTTTTAAGTTTTTCATATGTGTAAATAAATGATAAACATTTACTTCTTTTAAAAATCCCTTTGGAGGAAATATATATTTTTTCTCCCAGGAATGTATTAGTGCAATTTACTAGACTCAATTGTATGCTTGTCAAGTTTTAGTTCTTTGGACAAAACACTTCATTTCTCCATGCCTCAGTTTCCTGACTGGCTCAGTAATGGCAACTGGCCTTCTCCCAGGGACATTTCAAAGAGCACTAAAACATTTCCAAGGGATTAAACAGCACAGATTGCCATATAGTCTGTTATTTAGTGATACAAGAGCCAAGAGGGAACTTAGAATCGGGGGAGAGCCAAGAAGTTCTAAACATAAACTCCTGACCCCAAAGTGCAGAGAAGGGCGTTGGTTCAGTGGCACTGCCATGGACGAGCCTGGATGGCAGCATGGAAGGAGCACATCAATACAGCTTGCCCGTCTGAGATACACACTCCAAAAAAAATGTTTGTGCCTGATCTGTAAATTTGGCTGCCAAGTAGAATCTCTAACATGTTGCACTCCAGCCACCAAAGGCAACTCCAAAATTAACGTAAATTCTGGGTAAAAATTGTATGCCACTTCAGAGTCATGCTTTTCTTTTTCTTTATTTATTTTGAGATAGAGAGAGTGTGAGCAGGGGAGGGGCAGAGAGAGAAAAGGAAAGAGGATCCCGAGCAAGCTCTGTGCTGTCAGCCCAGAGCCCCACGAGGGGCTGGAACTCACGAACCGTGAGATCATGACCTGAGTCGAAACCAAGAGTCGGACGCTTCACCGACTGAACCACCCAGGCTCCCCAGAGTCATGCTTTTCTTAATCACTTCTCAAGCCATATTGTCATGCCTACACTTCCCCTGCCCAGAAACTCCAGAACCGTCTATGGATCCTCCAGCAACACCATTATCTTAACCTAATGGAAGGGATACAAAAGAGTTGTGTGGTTGTTAGTGTAGTCTTTGCAAACTGGTTGGTTGGCCAAGCTATTTCAAGCCCCCTGCCTCCTACATGTCACTCCTCCTCAGGACAGCAGAAGGGCACACGGCTTCCCCTTCATGCCTGTGTTGGAGTCAAAGGGGGATTCTCCAGCCATGTATGTAGATTCTTCAGCTGTGTTCTAGCTTTGTGTTCTACCTCATTACCTTTGTCAACGAGACTTTGGGCAGCGTGACCCTTGCCATTCCCTCTCCCTCACCAACTCTATTCCAGGAAGAACAACCAGAGAGAGTCAAGTTCATATCAGTTTTCAGAGCTGCCTCTCCTTTGCAGGGAGAATGATTTTGTTATTTTCTGAGGTCGAAGGAATTACAGAATTTCACAGTGAGAGAAAGAATCGTTTTTGTTCTAACTTGGCCAAAGGACAAAGCTTATGACTGTTGTTTAAAATGCTGTTTTATCCAATATATACAGCAATCTGTTTGCTACAAAAGCGCTCATTTTTCAGTTGATGGCCCATATGGTTACAGACCCCGATAAAAATAAGGGGCTAAACTGAGATTCACATGCTTTACCTTAATGCCCATTAAGCCGCTCGTTAGGTATTCCTATGGGTTGCCTAAAAATATAAACACCCTTACAGATAAAATTATTCCGATCCTGATGAATCCATTCACCCCAAGTTCAATGCAAAACACTGTACTGCATGTGGGAAAAATCCCAAAAGCTGGGGGAATAAAAGGAGCTTTATAATAAAAATACTGTTTTCGAGGCCAGAATAGTCACATTAATTATGCAACCAGTGCTACTTTGCTTAAATTACCTCAGCCTCTGCATTTGAAGAGCCTTATTAAATAGTTATGTCCCTGTATATTTAAAGAAAGAGAGTTTTATTCATTTGATTAAACTATTTTTATTGCGTAGGATTGCGGTATCATAATCCTATGTATTAAATGTCTCCCTCCACCACCCTCCCCGCCCCCCGCCCTTCTCCACCTCCCCAGCAAGGGAGAAAAGGAAGAAAACGAATATTACTTCCGCCATAGAATCTTGCCAAGCAAAGTAAATATATAAAACTTCTAGAGGATTTAAAAAAAAAAAAAAAAAAAGCAGACAGGGGATTCAGTATAAAATTGCCAACTACTCCCTGACAAAAGTTCCCGATAAGCACTTCAGCCTTCGTGTATTTGTTTAAAGACATTCCGAATACCACCCAGATACTTCCTGCTTCGGAACAAATTAATTTCAGCTGACAAAGTGAGAGTCAACAATCATCCCCAATTCTCGTCAAGTGAGCAAGTTCCCCCCTTCCAGCGGAAGAAACTGAGGCTTCTGTTCATTCTCCTTTGCCCCTTCGGTGGCTCTAAGGAAACTACCTCTCTCGCCTTGGAACAAGTTCCAGAGGGAAGTGCCTTCATGTGCCCATAAAGACAATCAGTCTAAGGCACATTACTTGTATTGAAAGCAAGGAATGTTAGAGCCATCTGCAAAGCTTAGCTAACATTTGGCTTTTTATGAATCACTTTTTGCTGGTGGTGGTGGTGTTTTGAAGCTTATTTATTACAATGTCACCAATTCCTTTAATAAGCTTCTTGAGATAGGAGGGTGAAACACTCCTGGTCTTTGGAGGGGGAAAGAACTAATAGAATGGGAAAGGAAAATGGCAGATCCTCCTCGGGTCTTCCTTGGTATGATCTGATGAAACAGACCAGGGAGTTAGGTTAAGATGTGATGCCTCCTACAGAGAAGCCCACTGTATAATCTTTACACTACATGTCAGGGCACATCAACATGAGGCTAACAAAACTCAAAGCACTGTGGCCTATTTCTATTGAATATTTTTTTTTAAATATGTGTATTTATTTATTCTGAGGGGGAGCACATGAACAGGAGGGGCAGAGAGAGAGAGAGAGAGAGAATCCCAAGTCAGCACAGAGCTCAGTGTGGTGGGGCTCGAACCCACAAACCACGAGATCATGACCTGAGCTGAAATCAAGAGTCAGCCGCTTAACTGAATGAGCCACCCAGATGCCCCTCTACTGAACATATGATTAATCACAGGTTTGAGTCAAAAATATTAGCCTTAGGGATAAACATTAAGACATTGTGTAGGAGGTGATAAAGCGAGCTCTGGATCTTTTTCTCTAGCAATTAAAGAAATGTCCCGAGTCAATTCAACCTTCTCCTTTTGTCAAGTCAAGCTATTCAAGAGAACAAGGAGTGATCGCCTTCAAAAAAAAAAAAAAAGAAAGAAAGAAAGAAAAAGAAAAAAAGAAAGAAAATCATAAATGAGTAGGAGGGAAATTTTAACTTCATGTTCTACTGGAGACTGACAGCTTTAGACAACGGTAACATTGTAGGATATTAAAAATAATAGTTAATATTTAGGTATGAAACACATTAGATAATTGTTTTTCATCAAAGTGCCTCTCAAGTTGTTTTGAATGCTTAACATGCTAATTTTAAAATCAATTTATTTAGCATTTTTTGAGTATGTGCTATGCAAACGAATTCAACATAGGATGAAGACTAAAAGCAAGAGTGTTATCAAGGGGGCAATAGACTGACTCACGGAAAATAAAGTTAACAAACTTAGTGGTTCTATAATCTTTTCTGTAAAAAAATATCCAGAGACCCTTTAATTCCCTTAGGTGTTCTTTGGGGAGATAATCCATTTCTACAACCTTCATCCTGTTTTTAGTGTGAACCATGGGAGAGATGGGCTTTGGCGGAATTGGTGGTACCTAAAGCCTCAACCCGTTTTTCGAAAGATTTGGTAAGCTTCAGAACTGTTAGGAGTGCCCAGAGATGTTAAGGGTCAAAAACTAGATACAGTTTTCTGTTCAAATCTCATGGTGCAGAACACTGGGATATTAACCAATTACGATTTCAACCACTGAGATAATTCAAAGTTTCTTTTTTTTTTTTTTAATTTTTTTTTAACGTTTATTTATTTTTTTTGAGACAGAGAGAGACAGAGCATGAACAGGGGAGGGGCAGAGAGAGAGGGAGACACAGAATCTGAAACGGGCTCCAGGCTCTGAGCTGTCAGCACAGAGCCCGACGCGGGGCTCGAACTCACGGACCGTGAGATCATGACCTGAGCCGAAGTCGGACGCTTAACCGACCAAGCCACCCAGGCGCCCCCAAAGTTTCTTTTTCTTGTTTTCAGGGGTGGGGTGGGGGGGAAAGATTCAGTACCTAATCACTTTTACCATTTACATTTGAGTTGATATGTGATGGATTTCTGTTTGTGTGAAAATACAAATTCAAGTTGTTAAAGTTCACATGGCTTGCAATTTTGCTTCGAGTACACCTGATATTTCAAAAGTGCATGGCTTTCTCTTCAGCCAACAATTTAGAATACCTGTACTAAAAGCTCTCCTCAGAATATTCAAGTATTAATTAATTATGATCCAGCCTTTCTCACAGGCTCATTTAAGAAAGGAGATCTTTAGGAGTTAGTCTAATGGCCATATTAGCTATGAATTCTCCTAGATTCCATAAACTCCATTAGTGAATTAGAGGACATATATAGAAATCAAAGTGTTCCTGAACCATGTTATCTCAACTACTAAAAAAAATGCTTGCACTTATTATAAAAATGTTTGGTGCATGCATAATTTATTTGAACAGCATTCCTGTCTTTGCTAAAACCAGAATTTAAAACATTAGCCATTGTGTTATCAAAGGTCTCCTTACCTTGGTCGCCTTCCTTACCTTGGTTAGTTTCTTGGGGAAAACAAACAAATTGTATCTCAGTAAAGAAATTTCTATGATTTCTGTTGTTAAACAATAAAAAACAACAACAAAAGTTGGAAGCCAGTGTCTTCTCCTTTAACCCCAGTTTCCAAAAGAATTACAAGCTAATTTAGTGCCCTGTTATGGTAAACTGTTCAAAGCCCACGTTTACTATCCTGTTCCTTTTAACAGGACTTCTAGTCTGTTTTTGGCTTTGAAACCCATTTGTTAAGAAATATTTCAAGTGCAATAAGATGTACTCATTTTTAAGTGTACACTTTGGTATTTTTGATAAACGTACACACAACCCTATGATCAAGACCAAGATACAGAACATTACCTCAAAAATTTGTCTTGTATGCCTTTATTTTTCATTGACCTACCTCAGGTGCAAACAATCTGTCTCCTGTAACTAAAATTTACTTTGCCCATTCTAGAATGTCATATATGTGGAAATAAACAGTGTGTTTATTTGTGTCTGGCTTCTGCTTAGAATCATATTTTTAAAAATTTCATATTACTTTCAAGTTTTGAAATGAAATGTCTGTGATTATTCTTAAATGTATTCCTCTGTAGGTAATGAGTCTTATTTTTTTAATTTTTTTTTGGCTGCCTTTTATGATAGTTTTTCCCTTAACAATAGTTTTCAGAAATTTGATATGATATGCCTTGGTGTGGTTTTCTTTGTCTTTACCCTGCTCAGGTTCATTGATCTTGGTTCTTTTAGTTTATACTGGTTAGAAACTTCTGGCTATCATTTATTGATTGTTCGTTTGTTTGTTTGTTTTATTTATCTTTGACTTTATGCTGTGGGACTCTTATTTTCTGTATGTTATTTCCCACAGGTAACTTTACTAAAGCTTTATTATTTTTTTCTTTAATATTTATTTTTGAGAGAGAGACAGAGAGAGACAGAGTACAAGCAGGAAAGGGGCAGAGAGAGGGAGGCACAGACTCTGAAGCAAACTCCAGGCTCTGAGCTGTCAGCACAGAGCCCAACGGTGAGCTCGAACTCAGGAACCATGAGATCATGAACCAAGCCAAAGTTGGATGCCTAATTGACTGAGCCCCCCAAGCTCCCCTAAATTTTTTAATGTTTATTTATTTTTGAGAGAGAGAGAGAGAGAGAGAGAGAGAGAAGAGTGGGGGTGGGGCAGACAGAGATGGTGACAGAATCCAAAGCAAGCTCCAGGCTCTGAGCTTGAAACCACTAACTGTGAAATCATGACCTGAGCTGAAACTAGGGTGCTCAACCCACTGAGCCACCCAGGCACCCCTAAACTTTTTAGTCTTTTCTCTCTCTGCTTCGGTTTTGTGGGGTTTTATTGCTATGGTTAAAAGTTTGCCAATCTTCTCATTGCACTCTCTAATCTGCTATTAATTCCATCCAGAACAGTTTTCATTTCAGATATTATAACTTTCTCCTTTAGAAATTTCATTTGACCCCATCCCCCAACCAAACAATTCTACCTGGCTGTGCCTTGTGTTCATGGCTGTCTTCAAATTCTTGGCAGATTGCCTGTTCTTACCTGACAGTTTCATCCTCTCTGAATACCTAGGACTGTTCGAATAGACTGATTTTTCTCCTGGTTATGAGTTACATTCTCCTCTTTCTTGATAAATCTGGCGATGTGTACTCAGTTCTGAACATTGTATGTCACGTGGTTAAGGGTCTAGATTTTGTTTTCTTCCTCAGAGGATATTGAACTTGGTTTAGTCTCAGTTAAATTACTTGAAGTTCGGGGCGCCTGGGTGGCTTGGTCGGTTAAGCGTCTGACTTTGGCTCAGGTCATGATCTCACGGTCCGTGAGTTCGAGCCCTGCGTCGGGCTCTGTGCTGACAGCTCAGAGCCTGGAGCCTGTTTCAGATTCTGTGTCTCCCTCTCTCTCTGCCCCTCCCCTGTTCATGCTCTGTCTCTCTCTGTCTCAAAAATAAATAAACGTTAAAAAAAATTTAAAAAAAAATTACTTGAAGTTCATCTTGATTACTTTCAAACTTGTTTTTAAAGTTTGTTGGCATGGGGCGCCTGGGTGGCTCAGTCGGTTAAGCGTCCGACTTCAGCTCAGGTCATGATCTCACTGTTCGTGGGTTTGAGCCCCATGTCAGGCTCTGCTGACAGCTCGGAGCCTGGAGCCCGCTTCGGATTCTGTGTCTCCCTCTCTCTCCGCCCCTCCCCTGCTCATGCTCTGTCTCTCTCTCAAATAAATAAAAGTAAAAAAAAAAAAGGTTTTAAAGTTTGTTAGCATGGAGCCCAAACAGTCTTTACCTTAACATCAGGTGTTACTACTACAGTGTTACATCTCTGGGACCTCTACTGAATGAACTTGATGGTCAAGGTCACTCTGCCATGGCTGGTCAGAACTCACACATCACTCAGTCCTAGATGGACTCTGGAATTTTGCCACTTGCACTTCCTAATGGTTCTTTATCTCGTCTCGTGGAGTGTCCCAACACATATGTGAATTAACATTCAGCAGCAGACTCCAAGAGATCATGCAGATTTCTGGGATGCTATTTCTGTGTAGCTCTTCGGCCATCTGCCTGACATCTCCCCCGCATCGGTCCCCCCCCCCCGCCCCCCCCGCACTCATTTCTGTCTTGTTGTCTGTCAGAATTCATGTTTAGTTTGGGTTCTCCTCCTTGCACCGTGAATCAAAACATGCTTCCAGGCAGAAGGTCGTGGTGTTTGCAGAGCTCGCCCAGTTTGTTCCTCTCCTCTCAGGTACCATACTCCTCTGCTGCCTGTCTGTGAATATCAGAAAACAGTTGTTGCATCCATTTTTTTTTTCCAGTTCTCTAGTTGTTTCTCAGCAGGAGGGCAAGGTAGCTACCAATTAGTCTGTCACAGTAGAAGTGGAAGTCAGCCGTCTGTTTTATTAATATTTCTTTAGTTTTACCATTTTTAACATTTTAAGCCAGGCCATACAGTTTTGGAATACAAGTATGTAGAGTCTATGTAAATCCATAAAAAATATTCTTAGGAAATGGAAACACATATTTTTCCCCCAGAGATGTAAGAGCTAACAAGACTTGTGCCTATGCCTTAGTGTTCATAAATTATTTGGTAACTACTTATGTTTTAATTCCCTGAAAAGCCCAACAGATGGACATGAAAAGGAGATTTAGGCTTGGTGAAAAGGCAATTTCTTGTTTTTCAGAGGAGAGAATATTAAAGGTATCTTCCACAGAACCTTTAGACTCGGCTTCCCTTGGAGCTCTTAAGAAGGAAAAAGACATCAAATGTTTTCGATATTCACTTGCCTAGAAGCGGGGAGGGTGCTTTTCAGTGTTGTGATCCTTTAACTGCAAAGGATTCGACAAATTTGGAAATGTCCTGTGATTTTACTGCCACAGAAATGGTAAAGGTTTATGAGTACCACACTCAATTTAAAAAGGCAGCTTTTCAAATAGAGGCCACAAATAATATTTTAATTATATCAGCCTAAGATACTTAGAATTTGCTTTTGCAAAATAATTTTATTGTCTATGTTTGAGTACCCACACCCTTTCCCATACCGCTACGTAAGCCTGGTATGGCCTAAAGACAACAGTACTGAGAAGACAGAGAGTGGCCCAAGTCTGAAAGTAGGCATGGTCACCAAATAAAACATAAAGGTCACCTCTACAATACAGTTTCAAGTGATGTGATTTAAAAAGCATCATCAATAGGTACACGTTTGCTTTTTATTAATGGCTTTACTTATCACGTTATTTCAGTTACACATGGGGTCCCCTACAAATAATCTGCAGTTAACATTACCCAATATGGCAGAACAGCTCACTGTCAAGAAGGAGGTAGGTTTGGTGATGGAAATTCCCACAGGACGTTTCCTTTTCACAGATACCTTACACACCATTCAAGAGGACTACTCAGACCTCTTTGCTGACTTACTAAGACTCTTGATAAAAATCTAATTGTATCTATGACATTGACGTGCCTACAATGTTGGTCCTCTGGGCTTCTATTTGTCATTCAGAAATCAGCTTGAAACTGACTTCTCCAAAAAGAGCTTTTTCAAACTGCCAAGCTAAAGTAGTCATTCTCTGTAACGTTTCATTTTAACCTTCTCCATGGAACTTATCATTATCCAATATTTTTCTCGTTTGCTTGCTTCCTTCCTTATTTAGTTGTATATAGTCACCAGTCCGCAGTCCCGTCCTGTACTCAAATGAAATGTTAAATTCTTGAAGGAAGAATCTTGTTCTGTTGTTCACTTTTATATCCGTGGCATCTAGAAGAGTCCCTGATCAGAAGAAAGGACTCAATAAATACTTGCTGAATTTTGAAATGGATGAAACGTGGTTATCAAGGAGATAACAGAGAAAGTGAGTTCCATCTCATAGACAATGTGTAAGGGGACCTGAAAAATGGTAGTACTCATGGCTTTCCTTTTGCATAATTACTACTACATTTTTTTCAGTAGTCATTTTATGATTGCACATGAAGATGAATCATAACTGTCAGAGTTGTTCTCATAAGTTATTATAATATTTAACTTTACAGTTCAGGATGAAATGGGGTAGGATGACTGAGAATGGGTCATCCCAATCAGGATGACTCGGGTAGGAAAAACTGAGAATGGGTCTTAGAAATAAGTTCATTTGGGCAATCAGGAAATAATATTTAGGTGATACCAGTTCAGGAAATAAATCACAGTTCCAAAGAGTGTGATCTGCGTTGTTCTGATGCAACATAATGAGCAAATGGAAAACATCAAGGGCATTAAGTAAGTGATATCGACATGCTCTGAGAGGCAAACAGTGAGGAAACGTCAAGGACGTCTCTCCGTAGGCCACTTGGTCCAATGTAGAAGGTCAAGACAGCAACAACACAAGACAAGGTCTTGGAGAAAGCAGAAGGAACCAGACAAGCCTCTTTTCTCAGAGCTGAAACAAGTAAGCACATCCCATTATGCTTCAAGTCCATAGCAGTCGAGTCCCCCAAAGTCGAATACGAGCCAACAAAGTTGAGCTGGATGTTTTACAGCCTCTGGAATCAAATGATGGTTTGCACGTTTACTCGCTAGATAATTCTAAGCCATTGCTTTAGTTTTCCAAACCTGAGTTTACTCATTTCTAGAATGGAGTGACATCTACTTCATTAGGTTGTTGGAAGAATGAAGGATAATCTATGTAGAGGACTTAGCCCAGAGCCTGTTGCTTGATGACTACACAAAGTGTCACTTTAATTACTATTAAAGCTCCTTCAGGTCACCACTCCAGCTTCTGGAGTAGTTCAGAGGCAACCCATTTGTATCACATTGGGCAGCAGTGGGGGGTTCACACTGCAGAGAACAGGGCCTCCTCTGATAGCCTTTGGGCTGCATGCTCATTTAAGGACCCTAGGATGATTTGGGCTCAGACTGTCATGCTTCGTGGAGAGAAGGTCCAATGCAGGGTGTGAACTCATGCATTAAGCTATTTCATTTTCCAATCACAGCTCACTGTAAAAGTTGCAGAAGGTACATAACAGAAGACCAGAATGTAAACACTCTCCATTAAAATAATTTGACATAGAACTGCCTCTCTATAGGTTCGCTTGAAGCCAAGATTTTTAGACATTGGCAGACCATGGAAAGAAATCTATTACTTATTAAGAGGCATCATATAGTGGATATTGAGTTTTTTTGGTTTAGCACCAATATTTCATTATTCTTGGATATGGGATACAAATAAGTATAGCCTTTCAAATGATTTCATATCATTATTTCTTTTTCAGTGGCTACCACTGAGTTAAAGGTAGCAAAATTTCCCGAAAAAATACCTTTAAACTAAAAACAGTGATAATTGAATTCTGACCAAAAGTTATTTTTTTAAATCATGAGGTAGCACTCAATATTTTACTCATGGAATTTAAGAAAATAGAATTTCATATTGTGATCCAAGAAAGAATTGCAAACTTATTGAGAATGTTCTGAGCATCACAATTTTTCACTTTAAGTACTAAAGAGAAAGAATTAACCAGTTTTAAATAGTTCTTCAATTGAAAGGAGAGAAAGGACAGTAATTAGCAAAATCACCCAAACATTTCTTTAAAATGTCAAAATAAACCTATTTCTTGATAACATACTATCAACAGGGCATTCACTACTTTGAAATGAAAACCCATAAGGCACAACTAAAGGAAATGATGTACTCATTAAAAGTGATAAAATAGCCCTTTCCTTTTTTGTTTTGAATATGTTTTGTGGCATGAATTAAGGATTCTTGATATCAGGGTTCAGGGGAAACAATGTATTGTGTGTGCAAAAGGTAACATACCTATGCTGGCTATCTGATTTTTCAGCTTTAAAGGTACATATTATGGGGAAAAACATTGCATGATGTGTCCAAATTGCTCTATGGAAGTTGCTCATTAACAAATGATTGGTTTAGTTACTGTAACAATTCAGAGGCAATCCAAGACATTTCTTACAGGATGTTTCAAAGATAATCCCATTAGGAGAGAGTTGGGACACCTGAAGTCCCTTGGCCTTGGGGCCCTCCACGGTGACCTATATTTGGTAAAGGGAAGCACAGTTAGAGACACTCCCTTCCCGGGGAGGCCATTTTCAGTATTTCTCCAAGGGGGTGTTTCAGCAGGTATTGATGGAAACATGAATTTTCAGACACATTCAGCAGAGAGAAATGAGATATTTTGACTGAGATATATTATCCTGTCCTGCTTTGTAGCAAAAAGGCAGTAAAGTGTTTCTGCAGGGTCAAGTAACAGAAAAGTCATCAGCTAGTAGAAAGCAAGGCATTCATGCAGCAACATAATAGAGTGGACAGAATGTGAATTAGGCAGAAGTCAAGGATTACAAAGAGGATAAAAAAAAAAAAAAAGCAACAGCCCACAAAACAGAAAGCCTAGGGACCTATGCACATAGCCCACATTACAAAAGAAGATTTTACTAAGGTAGACAGATTCGGAACTAGCCAAAGTATACAGCTATAAAGGTCTCCTTACTGGAGGAGGGCGCTATACCTTAATTTGCTCTCCTTAGAGAGAACCTGATGATTTGTAAATGAATTTTGAAAATTGGAAGAAGGTCCTTCGGGATGGCCTTCAATACTTGCAATATATATATAATTAGTTTTCAAACCTAATATATATATATATATATATATATATATATATATATAATCTGTGCTGCTGGAAGGAGAGATCCTTTGTGAGACAGATACAGCTTGTCAATGTATAGTTACTGGTATAGAACATGGATCAGTAAGGCAGCACCAAGGAACCTGAAAAGTGGTAAGGTTGGGGTTTACTACAATGAACACTCCTTCATTGGCTGGAGTTTTTCTCCTCCTTTTATTCTCCCTGGCTTCTCATTTACCCAACAGACCTTTATGAGCATCTAATATATGCCAAGACGTATGCTGGGGGTTCAGATGTGAAAGATACCTCTCCCAATAGGAAATTTCAAAGAGAATCATAGGAAATGAAGTCATACGACTGTTCTCATGTAGATAATGCGTTGGTCAATTCTGACATCACATGTAAAGAGAAAAATAAGAAAAAAAGGAATGAGCCTGCTTTTGGAGGACATTGTGATTCCACTGCAGCTGCTGCTGCTTCGGTCAGTGCTGGTCTTAGATTATAATTTTAGAGAAGGGAGCGAGATAAGGACAGGATCACTTTTCTTTGTTTCCTAAACCTTTAACACAATGGATGAGGTGGCCTGTTCTTTCATTTGGAGAAACTCGAATCTTTGGTAAAGTCCCCTTTAAAAAAATGGCATGTGGGGGCGCCTGGTTGGCTCAGTCGGTTAAGCGTCCGACTGCGGCTCAGGTCATGATCTCACAGTCCGTGAGTTCAAGCCCCGCGTCGGGCTCTGTGCTGACAGCTCAGAGCCTGGAGCCTGCTTCGGATTCTGTGTCTCCCTCTCTCTCTGCCCCTCCCCTGCTCGTGCTCTGTCTCTCTCTGTCTCAAAAATAAATAAAAAAAAAAAAAACATTTAAAAAAAAATAAATAAAAAAAAAAATAAAAAAATAAAAAAATGGCATGTGTATAGCTTTTAATTTGATTTTGGTAACATAGACCTGATTCATAAGAATATTACTAAAGTGCACAGGGGATAAACTACAGTGTTCTTTTTAGCTTTTAAAAAGACATTGCCAAGGTGATTTACATAATTGAAATTCTGTATTGGTAACTACAGATGTGCCACAAAATTCAGGCCAGCAGCCAGACTGTCAAAACTCTCAGCAGTTGCATGAAAAGGAAGGTTTGCTCAAATCTTCACTGGTTCCCATATAAATAAAGCTGTTTTGGAAACAGAGAAAAAAATAGATGGAAGGTCTTTTCATTTTAAAGCACCTGCAATGAAACAAAACACTACAAAAAAAAAAAAAAGATGGACAAATAGAATACATAAAGACCAAAAAGATTACATAATCTACTGTTATTAGCCTTTAATATTTAGAAATGTGGGAAGATTTTTGTGAGATATTTTGGATTGCTTTATGTAGAAATCAGTTCAAGGAGTCATTAAGAAATATAAGCTCTTTAACCTATAACAATTGGAATTTTATTTGTGGCCTTGGCAGCTTTAATGTCCATACATTATGGATATGATTCCACACATACAGTCTTTTTAAAAAGCATATTGAAGTTCTTTCATTTGCCAGGGACAATTTGATTGTAGAGTGTCTAAGTCTTTTTTTTTTTTCTTTTTTTCTTATTTTTTCTTGATCCATTCAGTCTTCAATGCCATTTCTAGAAAAAGAAAAAAGCTTACAGATACAGAGTTCACTGAACTGACAGTGAAAACCATCTTTTAGTTTTGACACTCTTTTGCTTTTCTCTTAAAATAAAAACAAGACTAGTTTAACTCTTAGTTATGTATTTTAATGATTATTTTCAATGTATTATAGAGTCAAGTTTTTTAGTTCTTTTTTAATACATTAAAAAGAAGAACAGGGGCGCCTGGGTGGCTCAGTCGGTTGAGCGTCCGACTTCGGCTCAGGTCACGATCTCGCGGTCTGTGAGTTCGAGCCCCGCGTCAGGCTCTGGGCTGACAGCTCAGAGCCTGGAGCCTGCTTCAGATTCTGTGTCTCCCTCTCATTCTGACCCTCCCCCATTCATGCTCTGTCTCTCTCTGTCTCAAAAATAAAAAAATAAAAAAAATAAAAAAAAAAAAAATTAAAAAAAAAAAAAAAAAAAAAAAAAAAAAAAAGAAGAACAAAAAATTGACCAACCTTAGTAGAGTATTACTTTTCATTTTGGAAAATGAAGTCCTTATCATGAGTGTTACGGGTTAAATTATGTCTCCAATAGAAAGATATGCTGGTTTCCTGACCCCCAAGTAACTCAGAATGGGATCTTATTTGGAAAAAGGGTGATTGAAGATGTAATTAGATTATTTAAGATGAGGTCATATTGGAGTAGGGTGGAGCCTTAATCCACTATGACTGGTGTCTATAGAAGAAGAGGGAATGGTATAAGAAAGTGGTCTAGTTTCATTCTGCTGCATGTTGCTGTCCAGTTCTCTCAGCACCATTTGCTAAAGAGGTTTTTTTCCATCGGATGCTCTTTTCTGCTTTGTCAAAGATTAGTTGGCCATACATTTGTGGGTCTAATTCTGGATTCTTTTTTCTATTCCATTGGTCTGTGTGTCTGTTTTTGTGCCAATACCGCACCGTCTTAATGATTACAGCTTTGTAGTAGAAGCTAAAGTCTGGGATTTTAATGCCTCCTGCTTGGGTTTTATTATTCAATATTACTTTGGCTATTTGGCTCATGTAGATAATGCGTTGGTCAATTCTGACATCACATGTAAAGAGAAAAATAAGAAAAAAAGGAATGAGCCTGCTTTTGGAGGACATTGTGATTCCACTGCAGCTGCTGCTGCTTCGGTCAGTGCTGGTCTTAGATTATAATTTTAGAGAAGGGAGCGAGATAAGGACAGGATCACTTTTCTTTGTTTCCTAAACCTTTACAATAAGTTTGTAAGACAACTAATAAGACAATAAGTTGGCTATTTGGCTACTTTGGCTACTTTCTGGCTCCATACAAATTTTAGGATCACTTGTTCTAGCTTCAAGAAGAATGCTGGTGCAATTTTGATTGGGATTGCATTGAATGTGATTGCTTTGGGTAGTATTGACATTTTAACAATATTTATTCTTCCAATCCATGAGCACGGAATGTTTTTCCATTTCTTTGTATCTTCTTCAATTTCCTTCATAAGTTTTCTATAGTTTTCAGCATATAGGTCTTTTACATCTTTGGTTGGGTTTATTCCTAGGTATTTTATGAGTCTTGGTGCAATTGTGAATGGGGTCAGTTTCTTTATTTCTCTTTATGTTGCTTCATTATTCAAAATGGATAAAGGACCTGAATGTGAGACAGGAAACCATCAAAACCCTAGAGGAGAAAGCAGGAAAAAACCTCTCTGACCTCAACCGCAGCAATTTCTTACTCAACACATCTCCAAAGGCAAGGGAATTAAAAGCAGAAATGAACTATGGGGGCCTCATCAAGATAAAAAGCTTCTGCACTGCAAAGGAAACAATCAACAAAACTCAAAGGCAACTGATGGAATGGGAAAAGATATTTGCAAATGACATATTGGACAAAGGGCTAGTATCCAAAATCTATAAAGAACTCACCAAACCCCACACCTGAAAAACAAATAATCCAGTGAAGAAATGGGAGGAAGACATGAATAGACACTTTTCTAAAGAAGACATCCAGATGGCCAACAGGCACATGAAAAGACGCTCAACGTCACTCCTCATCAGGGAAATACAAATCAAAACCACCCTGAGACACCTCACACCAGTCAGAGTGGCTAAAATGACCAAATCAGGAGATGGAGAGGATGTGGAGAAATGGGAACTCTCTTGCACTGTTTGTGGGAATGCAAACTGGTGCAGCCGCTCTGAAAAACAGTGCAGTGGTTCCTCAAAAAATTAAAAATAGATCTACCCTATGACCCAGCAATAGCACTGCTAGGAATTTACCCAAAGGATACAGGAGTGCTGATGCATAGGGGCACTTGTACCCCAATGTTTATAGCAGCACTTTTAACAATAGCCAAATTATGGAAAGAGCCTAAATGTCCGTCAACTGACGAATGGATAAAGAAGATGTTGTTTATATGTACAATGGAATACTACTTGGCACTGAGAAAGAATGAAATCTGGCCATTTGCAGCGACGTGGATGGAACTGGAGAACATTATATTCAGTGAAATAAGTCAGGCAGAGAAACACAGATACCATATGTTTTCACTCATATGTGGATCCCAAGAAACTTAACAGAAGACCATGGGGGAGGGGAAGGGGGAAAAAGTTACAGAGAGGGAAGGAGGCAAACCATAAGAGACTCTTAAATACTGAGAACAAACTGAAGGTTGATGGGGGGTGGGGGGTGGAGAGGAGATGGGCATTGAAGAGGGCACCTGTTGGGACGAGCATTGGTGGTTGTACGGAAACCAACTTGACAATAAATTATATTTTAAAACGTTGAAAATTTCCTTTATTACTATAAAAAAAGAAGAAGAGGGAAGACGGTTTGATAATAAGAACAGAGAAACACATGTGAAGACACATGACACACAGACGCCAGGATAAGACGGTCATGTGAAGACCAAGGCAGAGAAAGGAGTTATGCTGCCATAAACCAAGGAATGCATGGTTCTACCCATGCTGGGAGAAGCAAGAAAGGATCCTCTCCTAAGGGATTTGGGGAAAGCATGTGGTGTCCCTGTGGACACCTTGATTTTGGACTTTTGACCTCCAGAACTGTGCGACAATAAATTCTCATTGTTTTAAGCCACCCAGTTTGAAGTCATTTGTTACAGTTACCGAGGAAACTAACACTGTGAGTATGACAATCTTTCAAATTTTATTAATATGACCCTTCAAGAAGATATTCTTTGGATAGCTGACGCATCAGCCCAGGAACAAACCGCCACCAAGAGTTTTCTCCTCTGCCATCCTCCAGTAATCATGTGGCTGGGATCCCCATTAATCAAATAAGCAACTGTTTGTCTTTATTTCTTTCTAGTTTTTGCTGTAAAGACAACCATATATATTTTTTCCTATGTTTTTCCCCTTTTTTAACCTCTCTCCATGCTTTTTTCCTTATCTGCCGGTATCATTACCATCTCCATCATCATAAGACTTGAGTCTCATCTTTGTCAACCCTGGGTTCAGTTGATAATTCCAAAATCATATGGTCATCATGACTCATTAAATAAGATTCATAGCCACTAGTAGGATGTTAATCTCCCATCTCTACCACCAAAATATTTGTAGGTGAATTCATAAGCATGCAAATCATGTAAATATAATCATCTCACTTGCTCATCTTAAGTTACTTTCAAATCAATAAAAGTTTTCATTTTGGTAGAAAAGAAAAAAAACCATAATGCTGTTTTCTTAAGTGTCTGCTACCAAGAGTTTAATATTGTACTTAATCAGCTGTTCCAATATGCCTAAACTGAAAGCCTTCATTAATCAGCTCTGTGTTCGCTGACCTTCTTTGTCTGGTGAGCGGAATAAAGTTTCTCTGAGATAATTGGTGGGGGTCCAGGGGATAAAACAGCCCTACCTACTGAGGAATGCATGATTTGGTATAAAGATCAAGCTGCTGTAACAAAGAGACCGCCCCAAATAAAAGGTTTTAAAGAAGTGGTTTATTTCCCACTTATATAACTTCTGCAGTAAGCCATGTAGATTGGCAGAAGACTCTGGTCATGCAGTCACTTGGGACTAAGATTCTTCTCATATTTGGGGTTTTCTACCTTCTGGTGCTCTGTCCTCATCTGGACGTTCAAATACAGCCGATGTTCCTTACAGCCAGGAGAGGAAAAGATATGGAGGAACATATGTCCAATTTTCTAACATTCAGAACCAGAGTTAGAACTCATCTCTTCTTCTCACATGCCTCTGGTGGGAATTCAGTTATATGACTCCTATGCCCCACATAACTAAATTAGCTTCAAGAAGGGCTAAGATATATAGTCTTTCCCTGGACATATTTCTAGTTACAGTACTTACTACAGCGGGAAGGTAAGAAAGGGGTTTAGTTCTCTAAACCGACATTCTCTTCGGACGAGACGTTGTCAATAGAAACTGGAATATTTGTTTACCATCAGGAATTTAAATGACTTCATTTACACCGAGCTTACAACGCCATTTAAACAACCTCCAGTTCTAATAATACTGGCATGTAAGATATCATGCTATCCTTTGTAGATATATTTGGGCACCATTTAGCATTTTCAGAACAAAATATTGTATTTAACTTAAGGATTAAATCAACTTCCATTTGAAAGGATGCAGAAAAACAATATGCCGAAGAATTGGATAGCATTTCATAAATTTGTTGACAGAGCCTACCAGGAAACATGAAGCAATGTCTATGCATTTTCCCAGAATTTCTCTTCTGAAATCAACAGACAATGTTTAGAATTGAAGGACAGAGACACATCTGTAATCATAGTTGTCTTCTTGCCCCATGCTGGCTAAGAGAGAGGGAAGGAATAAAGGGAGGGGGAGGGAGTGGAAGAGACAGAGAGAACCTCACATGACAAAATACATTTATGAAGTGGCGAGGTACTAAAGGGACAACTAATCTGGTTTTCTAAAATAAATTTGGAGATCGTAGAAGAGTCCAATCCTTGTGCACAATAATTTCTCCACGTCCTCCCTCATTCAGTGAATTCCTTCTTCAGTTCCAGAAATTAGCACTTTTGGTCAGTACATATATTTCCCGTCATAATGATTCTAGTGACCATGTTTTTCATGCTTTCTTAGCTTATTAAAAAAGTTAGTAGCAAACCTTGCAAGTTTTAGCACTTATTATTTTGGTTTTAAGAATAACTCTTTGGTTGAGAATAACTCTCAACCTGAAAGTTGAGTTTGTCAACATACCCCTGTGGAAAACATCTAGGTGTAATCACTTGCCCTGACTCCCTCGATGCAAGCAGGTCTGACTTTCTCTGTGGCTAGCATCTATCTGCATTTCCTTGCTTGGGTACTTCCTCTGGTTTCCTAAGCCCATTCCGTCTTTAGCCAAACAAGCCCATGTCCCAGCAGCCCTTCTCTGGGGTTGTATAACTTCCTCATTGTGTTCTATGCTTTTCTCAGAGTTCTTTCAGAGAGCAAGCAACTTGTTTGATAACTCACCATTCCTCTTTCCCTTCTCACCAGACCCTTTCCTGAGGGCACATCTTGGGATCACTTCCCAAATGACTTACATGCTAACCCTTGAGTCAAGATAGGAGCCTTGGGAATGGGAACCAACACCTGCCCCACTGTTGAGCATTCTGGTAAATTAATTGTCATTACCTTCCATACAGAGATCTACTTTCCTCAGCTCTGTGTTGGCCTAGAATATCCACCATACACAATGACTTAACTACAGAGATGGCAAAGTCCTTAAAGACTGTCAGACTCAGCCTGCACTCTGTTTTATAGAAGAGGAGACATCAAAGAGGGATAGAGTGTTTCTCTTGGGTGGTGGAAGCTTGTGGTGAAGAACACAGGGTCAGGCAGGTTAGATTTCTTGGTTTGAATCTTGCCTCCACCTCCAAGACACCTTAACATGTCTGTTACCATTAGACGAGTGTGGAAGTAGGAAATGTAATCAAAGGATACAAAATACTAAAATAGATGGTCCTGGATCTCAGGTAAAATCAAACCGGATTGGCACAAGATGCACAGAAGTGTTTTAGAGAGAGAGAGAGGGGAGAGAGAGAGAGAGAGTATAGACATCATCAATAATAGTGTACAACATAAGCCTAGAGACTAGGGGCGCTTGGGTGCCTCAGTCGGTTAAGCGTCCCACTTCGGCTCAGGTCATGATCTCCCGGTTCAAGTCCTGCATCAGGCTCTGTGCTGACAGCTCAGAGCTTGGAGCCTGCTTCGGATTCTGTGTCTCCCTCTCTCTCTGCCCCTCCCCTGCTCACGCTCTGTCTCTGTCTCTCAAAAATAAATAAACATTAAAAAAAACTTAGAAACTAGAACATTAAAGTCTGAAGAGCACAGGCTCGTGAGTTAGACTGTATGATTTGAATCTGGCCTCCACGTCTCATTGGCTGAGGGATTTGGGGCAATTTTCTTAACCTTTCTATGCTCTTAAATAGCCATCTGAAAAAATGGGAATGATGACAATAAGACCTAGCTCAGAGGACTGTCGTGACTATTAAAGAAAATAATACAGAGGCACCTGGGTGGCTCAGTTGGTTGAGCGTCAGACTCCAACTCAGGCCATGATCTCATGGTTCGTGGGTTTGGACCCACATCGGGCTCTGCCCTGACAGCTCAGAGCATGCTTTGGATTCTCTCTCTTTCCGTCTCTCTCTCTCTCTGCCCGTGTCCTGCTTGTGTGCACGCTCTCTCTCAAAATAAATAAATAAATACATACATACATAAAATAAATACATAAACATTAAAAAAAAGATAATACATAGGAAATAACCAGTACCTACTAAACCCAACAAACATTAATTTCCATTATTACTGCTGGCAAAGTGGCAGCATTGGAGTAAATTCCACATCCAACACTCTGCCCGTCCTCCATCATAGGCCATCAGTACTGATGGCAACTCACATTTAAATCCCTATCTAAGGTGTAATTACTGCAACAAATTAGAAACTCCCTTCTTTCCACCAGGATGTTAACAAATTAGTTCTCAAACGTGTTTTTTCTTATATAGCATGTGACACAATACAGCATTTTGTTTTCCTTCCTGACACAGAGGAGAACAACCGTTTTATGTGTGTTTTCTCTGCTTAATAAACTGAGCA
Source organism: Panthera leo (assembly GCF_018350215.1). Classification (NCBI taxonomy): domain Eukaryota; kingdom Metazoa; phylum Chordata; class Mammalia; order Carnivora; family Felidae; genus Panthera; species Panthera leo. The sequence goes on from NC_056687.1 coordinate 15,021,416, forward strand.
CCTTAATCTTACATTTATGCTTAATTAGGAGAATCAAAGCCACAAAACCTGACATGCAATGGCAATGCACAACTTGCAGTTTAAATACACCGTGTAGATTTAGGATATGCTCATGCGAAAACATTTTCCCTTTAATAAAAAATGTCAATAAGCCAACAGGCAGCAGTGAATACACAATGAATTGAAGCAGCTATATCTTTCATTCTTTAAGTACTATCCCTTATTTCTGGATTCTCTATTGCTTACTCAATGTTCTCCGTTCCCCACATTCATATTAGTTTTTAAAGTATCATTTTTTTTCTTTTGAAATTCAACTTAATGTTGTGAACATCCCTCCCAAGGAAAAGATTGAGGTTGAGACTAGGGAAGTATAGAGTACGTCCTCAAATTTATCTTCCATACTCTTTTAATTAGAACAGGCTCAGGAGAGATATAAAAATAAAATTATTGACTCATCTGAAATGAAAAGATCCTCATTGTGTTGTCTTCAAGAAATGTAGCATGACTCTTGTTAAACAATGACTTCTCAATTTTAATTACATTAAACTCTGTCTTCCTAAATTCCTGCTGTCACTCTAATTAAAGGGGAATTTCTTATTTTCTGTGCAGAAGGCCTGCTTCGGTACAGTTCAACCATTTCCACATAATCTTCCAGGGGTGTTTTGCACTTTAAAGTCAGTGAAGTTTTTCTTCACTAAGAGATTAAGAAAATGCTTAAAATTCTCTGCAGGTGTAATGTAAGACATATGTATTTGCTACAGCACTTACTTCCGTGGAGAAAACCCTCAGATGTATATATTACTGAAAAGCAAACATGCAGGTCGGTGGGACCAAGTGCTGAGATTTTGAAAATGCCTCGTGAACGTACATGCGCAAGATGTTAAACATGTTCCTGAGACTATGAAATGTGCTATGGCGGTAGACGCTACCAGTGGTCTTTCCGATAGCTTTTGCTCCTTTTTCCTCACTTAGATATCATACATTTTGTTCACTTACTCATGGGCGCCTAGTTTTCAAACATGGAGGTGACCTTTTGCAGATGGCAGATTGGATATCCCATAGGACTGTGATTGCATGGTTTCTCTCGGCAACTATATCTTAAGCAATTAACATTAGCAAAACAGGTAAGTAGGGAATAAAACGAAAGGGCACAAACTATGAGAGGCAACAGTCCCTGTTCTCAAGCAAACTGGGTGAAACTTGGTGAGCACAGCACAAGATGAACAGTCAGAATTAGGGGTGTTCTATAGAGGGAGATAAAATGGAGAGAGATCATTTAGAGACCTAACACTAGACCATGCATTCATTCCTTTATACCTTTTCAAGTGTACTTAAACCATACTTTTTGAAAACCTGACATAATCAAATCAGAAAATGGGTGTCAGTAATATGAAGACTAATAAACTTTGATTAACAGAGCAGGGGTACGATATGTATGGAATTATTCTCATATGATGTAACATGAGATAAATCGAAGTTAAAAAAAAAACCAAAACAGGTGAAGCTAATTTTGGTGGGGAGGGGGAAGCCTATATGGGAGAGATTGTTTCAACCCGGGAAGTCCAGGAAAATTTCATGAAAAAGAGCATAGTAGGAAAAATAATCAGCTAATACCTAAACATAATTGATTTTTCCCCACTTAATAAATATGTATTTCCTACTTAATAGAAGTCTAACCTAAGGACTGGCATTACATTAAAAAAAGAAAAGGCACTGTGTCCCTGATGGGCTCAACCTCAAACAGAGGAACAGAGGAGAGTGATACGTAATGAATATATAATAAGCTTCATAAAAAAATTGAGATATAAGTGTGACAGAATGCGCTGAAACACCAAGACCAACACTGGCACCCCAGGTTCACGTCTACATGAACAGAGGGTGCAGAGTTTGGATATTTTGAAGGAGGGTCGTTAGAGGAAAGGAGACAGGTTTTTGATTTTTTGTTGGTTTGTTTTTTAAGGGAGGGGAAGAAAATGATGAAAAAAAATGTAACAAGGATCTGAGATTCAGGGAAAGAGCTATATGTAAGAATGATTTTAAAGAAGTGTTAATATGTGATATGCGATATGTAACGCTGTCTTCCCAATGAAACTTCCATACAAATCTACATTGCTTTTCTAAGTTAGTTTTAGATTTGAATTTTTTTCCAGATCCTGACATAGATATGTGGTGGTGAAGTCTGTACAGTAACAGGTGACAATATCCCAAAGAGATTTCAAATCCCACGTCCAAACTTTTCTCTCTGTCCCCCAAAGCTCATGCTCTTGCTGTGTTCCCCATCTCATAGAAGGGTGTTGGGGTTGGACAGATTACCCAAACCAGAAGCTTGAGCATTACCGTTGACATCTCTTTTCTCCTCAATTACCAAATCCAATAAGGAAGCTCCTTCTGGATAGCTTAACGCCATATATGTCTTCTAATTCCATTCACTTTTGTCTATTGCCACACCCGAGATCATACCCCCCCATTCAACTTACTCAAGCATTACTACATTCACTTCTTGCCTGTATCTGCCCTTCCAACCCCATACAACCTTCCCAGATCTTTCCCACATTATGAACATAGTGACCTTACGAAAACACAAATTTGATCATGTTAGATTTTGAGTAGCTGATGAGGAGACTGAGCGAACAGTCAAGGCAGAAGAGCCTGGGGAATAGGGATAGAAAATGAGAAAAAGAAAGGATCTTAAGGAACATTGGTCACAGCTCCTTTTTTTAACAGTGGAGGAGTTGGTGGTCCAAAAGGTCAATCAAAGCGATTTGCCCGACAGACACGTGGGCACAGAACAAAGGCTTCTCATTTCTTATTCGGTTTTCCCCTCTCCATACTCTACACTCCTTGATGTCTAGAATTGTACTGTCACTCTTCTTATCTGACCCTTGAAAAAAAATTTTTGCTCACTTATTTTATTATTTTCAAATCAACAAAGGGCATCTATAATTGGCTTGGGAAAAACAATAGGCCTAAGCATGATTCAAATATTAAGTCTAGCATTGCCTGGGTGGCTTAGTGAGTTGAGTGTCTGAGTCCATGTTTCCGGTTAGGTGACGATCCCGGAGGCGTGGGATTGAGCCCCGCATCAGGCTCTGTGCTGAGTTTGGAGCCTGCTTGAGCTTCTTTCTCTTTCTTCCCCTCTCCTGCTCGCACACACTGAATCTCTCTCTCTCACTCTCTCTCTCTCTCTCTTAAAAAAATAAATTAATAAATTAAGTCCAATAAATGGGCTATTGGTACCCAGAGAGGAGAAGCATGTTATCCCTTCTTAAAAGTGTCAACACAAAACAATCTACTCAGTTTTTTATTACGTGTGGATATGAGCTAGATGATGGACTTTAACCACAGGGTAACATGAGTGGCAACAATAGAGAATAATTTATATTAATTCTGTACAAACTATGCTGACTTTTCCTTTCCTGGAGAATGAACTGATAGATGCTAAGGTTGTATTTTTAGCTGTTACCTTTTGGGCACAGTATTAGAAAAGTTATAGGCAGTGAGGCAACATACCCCGTGAAACACAGAATTCACTTATGCCCCATCTCTAACATTACACACAGCCTTCTTAGGGAAGGTGGGCCGCAGAGTGCATGCTCAGTCAATGGCCAGAACATGAAATAACCTTTTAGTCATTTTGTGATTAAAAAAAAACCCACAAGAGAAAAGTATCCCATGGTCATATGGAGAAGAAATACTGCAGGACGATTCTCCCAGGCAGAGAAATCCACAGCCAAGGTGCAAAGAGGAATGTAATTCCCCAAAAGGCCAAATGAAATTGTTGTAAACTTTGTGTTCAAAAATCTTCCCTCAGAGGACTTGAGTCAATGTCTTATTTTATCCAAATTGGCTTTCACTTCTGCAACTATTATTAGAGTTGTTGAGTTTTGCTTGTAAGTGTTGTAGATCCTGTGGTTCCTACGTTTTGTCAAAAACAGAATCACCTGAAATATTTCTGTGGCTGAGATGTGCAATGCATTTAGCTGGCTGTTTGAACACTTCCATGATTCTGTTAGCTTTTTGTTCTGTCTTCCTGCTGGTTCTTGTCACTCTTTTCTCTAATTCTGAACGTGGTTAAGGAAAGAAAGGCAAAATAAAAGTCTATTTTAAATCAATAACACCACCCATGACTAACTATGTACTTGTATTTGTGACTTTGTTTTATTTATTTATTTATTGACAGAGAGAGAGAGAGAGAGAGAGAGAGAGGGAAAGAGGGAGGGAGGGGCAGAGAGAGAGAGAGACACAGAATCCGCAGCAGGCTCCAGGCTCCGAGCTGTCAGCACAGAGCCCGATGCAGGGCTCGGACTCAGGAACCATGAGATCATGACCTGAGCGTTCGCTCAACCGACCGAGCCACCCAGGTGCCCCTGTATTTGTGACTTTGGACAGCTTTGTCAGTGACAACTCTGGGACCCACAAACTGCTGCCACAAAACAAAAAGCTTCCATTTTGTATTTTTATGACCTAAATTCACACATGGTTATATATAATCCTTGTCTTTTACTAAATATTTGGGTCTCTCCCTCTCTCCTTTCTTTCTTCTAATGAGGAAAATGGAAGAATACTAATAAGAAATTATCAGCAATATCTTTTTAGGGATTTTCATGCTGTATCTTCCTAAAGCTAACCAAGACCTCTCATAAGCGTTGAATGAGTATAACTTGGGCATCAAACATGAATAAGACAAGCAAGAATATCTGAAATTGTAGGGCAGAATGTGGTTTCAGGAGTGAGACGGATAGAGAAAGTATAAAGACTACCTTAATTGCTAATTTTTATTTTACTTTGAAATAATGCACGCATTTGATTTAACTAAGTAGTTTATGACCATACATGTTGCTTCACTTTTGAATCATATCTGTCTTCTCAATTACTTAGAAGAGAAAGCCATCATATCTTGTTCAGAATAGAAACACACTGGTAGAGAGAAAGACAGATACCATAAGTTTTCACTCTTACGTGGATCCTGAGAAACTTACCAGAAGATCATGGGCAAGGGGAAGGAAAATAAAAAAAAAAATTAAAAAAAGGTTAGAGAGGGAGGGAGCCAAAACATAAGAGACTCTTAAAAACTGAGAACAAACTGAGGGTTGATGGGGGGGTTGGAGGGCATGTGGGTGGGTGATGGGCATTGAGGAGGGCACCTTTTGGGATGAGCACTGGGTGTTGTATGGAAACCAATCTGACAATGAATTTCATATTTAAAAAAAAGAAAACCACTGGTAAATCACTGGATTGATGAATAAAACCATAAGTTATGAAGAGGCACAATGTAGTTGAAGTCACAGACCAGCAGAGTAAGCCTATGATTTAGAACAAAAATACTGATGCCTCTTAGTGACTCCATTTCCTCTTTCACCAACTAGGAAGAATATAATCTATTTTAAAAATTGTTTTAAATGACGGTTCAGGGTTTGGGGTGACACTGCCTGGATTTTAGATCGCTTGTGTAGCATTGAGCAGAAGGGTTAAGCCGCGAGGAACTCATTTCAATCATTTGGCTCTTACCATCGAGGTAGCTGGGTAAGACCATAAAGGAGAACTTCCCCGATTCTGTAGGCACGGGCAGACACGGAAGTGGCATCATCAAGGTGATTCCAGAAGAGAAAAGCGAAGCCACGGTGCGTGCTTTGTAGGCTCCTTCCCCAACATCCAGGGTAGACTTCTGTCTCTACTCCTGTCTGGGGTGCAGGGACCATGCCATGGAGGATTTTCCGTGGCTGTTGAGGGAGGCTCTGTAACCCATATTTTGACCTTCTCCGCCTTTTCATGGTGTTCACCAGCCAGGAACATATGGCTCCAAATGTCTGTGGCAGTTGTGTAGAGGGCACCCCAGAAAAAGTTGCTTTACGTGGAGAATATGTTTTTAAGGGGGGAGGGGATACAGAATGCAATGACTTGGCCACTGGAGAGCAGAGGGCTGTGATACTTCCGATTGTCTCTGATGGTCATTAGAGAAGAAAAACAGAGACAGTTAAAATATTGATAATATCTACTGCCGTGAGGGAAAAAATAGTCCCATTGACTATTGTAGAACTATTCAATGACAAAAATCAATATGACTCTAAGATTTGCAGTTGCCTGTCTAAGTCATTTTATAGAATGCAGGAATTTTATAATAGTAATTCACAAAGGGCTTTCGCTTCGAGGATTTTGAAAGAAACAGAGAATCAGTTGACAAACTGATACGGCTTCCTGTGCGAATTTTCAGCTCAATAATGTGGACTGTGGTGGGAGGACACTTGTTTACCTTGACCGGGGATAAATATCCATCGAACTGGGCTCTTATCTGTTTTCTTCTCATTATGTAGCAAGCTTTTAGAGATCACTTCATCTGCCCCACATATAGGAGTTGCACAGAGGTAATGCATTTCTGTTTTCACTCATTTGGGAGTTAGTGGCTTTTTATGACTGAGGTCACCCTGCTCTCACCTTGCTATTATGCTGCAGATGATTCAAAGGCAATTAGTACACAGACTTGGGGATGCTTCCAAAACTGACTGGCCCTGGATAAACTCAGGACACTTTAATCAAGTGATGTCTCACAACACGCCTGACTCCCACGCTGAGGGTTTACGTTATCTTCCTGAAGTAGGAGATCACTTGCCGTAAAGAAACAGACTATCGGACAGGATTCTTGTGACTGTGCTCTACGTTGCTGGGACCAGAACACCGAGGATAAGATTAATAACCCAACGCTCAAAACTTGTCATTATCTAGTAATTATGAGCCAGCTTAAAAAAAAAAAAATAGCCAGGTAGGTCAAACGTCTCAATACGTCGAAAAATGGCTAGAGAAATATACTCCTATGTCCCCTCAGATGCAAGCAGAGACAAGAATTTAATTGTTAGGAGTTAATTTGGGACACGATTCCAGGAAAGATCAATAAAGGACTGGGGGTATAAGACAGGGAACCAGAAGCCAATAAAAGATGTACCGCCTCCTAGCAGGTTATCACTGCAGGCACGTGGAACAGAATCCCTTTGGGGAAGGAACGTGGGGAGAAAACGTAGAACACACCTCAGAGTTCCCTCAACTAAGGGCGGCTGCCTCCAAGGGCATCGACTCTCTGGCACTGAGCACAGGCCAATCTTCCAAAGTCGAAAAGAAAGGAGAAAAGAAAAACAGCCCTCAGGAGGAGTCACAGCTGTTCGCAGGAAGCCCTGCTCCCATGCAGGGGTAACCGCTGAGAGCGTACGGGTGGGGTGTTGAGAGCATCTGTTCTCGCAACTTAGACTAAAAGCTATAAAATAAGTGTTTCGGGATAAAGGTGAAGGATGGAACACGTTTCATCCAGAAACCTCATTAAAGCTAAATGGGCACCAGGAGGGAATACAGTCATGAAGGAGTGGAAATCTACCTGGCCAACTCGAGAATGCCAGATCTGAAGCTAACACTGCCAAAAAGGAAGTGCCAGTCTGCTCTTCAGGGTAGGTTGACTCAGAGGGGAGAGCCTGGTGCCCCCTCCCCCCAGGGCCCTGGAACCAGGATTGCTGGAAGCCTGTTTAAGAAGCAGTTTTATCCACACCACTGGATAACTTCCTCTCCCCACCACCCTCACGTAAAACGGGAGGCATATTCTCGGAGAGGTCAAAACGGAGGCTCTCTGGACAGGAGGATGTCAGACTGAGCTAAAGTCATAAGTACAGCCCGAATTGGAGGATTAAAAAAACACAGACGCAAACAGAAGTTGAAGCGACCAGCTGTGTTCTTTCAGTGGCTTCCCCATCCATAGGCAGACTGTTACTGTCAAGAAAGGGCACCAGAAGGAGGTGCAAATTGGTGCAGCCCCCAAGGAAAACAGTATGGAGATTTGTTGAAAATATTAAAAAATAGAATGACCCTCTGATCCAGTAATTCTACTACTGGGTATTCACCCAAAGAATATGAAAACGCTAAGTGGAAAAGATACAGACACCCCTGTGTTTATTGGAGCATTATTTACAGCGGCCAAGGGAAGCAACCCAAGTGTCCATCAGTAGATTAATGGATAAAGAAGATATGAGGAGCACCTTGCTCACTTAGTCAGTAGAGCATCTGACTCTTGATCTTGGGGTCATGAGTTCAAGCCCCACATTGGTCATGGAGCCTACTTAAGAAAAAAAAAAAGAAGAAGAAGGTGCAGTAGATATAGATATAGATATAGATATAGATATAGATATATAGATATAGATATAGATATATATAAAATGGAATAGTAATCAGCCATAAAAAAGAATGAAAATCTAGAACTTACAATGCTCCATGACATAGGTCAATCAGAAAGACAAATATCATATGATTTCACTCTTATGTGGAATTTAGCAAATAAAACAGACCAACAAAGAAAAAAAGAGACAAACAGCAACAACAACATCAAAACAGACTCATGAATACAGAGGATGAACAGATGTATACCAGAGGGGAATGGGTCAAATAGATGAAGGAGATTAAGAGTACACGTATTATTGTGATAAGCACTGAGTAATATATAGAATTGTTGACACGTTGTATTGTACACCTGAAAGTAATATAACATTACCTGAAATATCTTACCTGAAAGTAACATAACACTCTACATTAGTGTTATTGGAATTTTTAAAAAATTAAATGAATTGAAATGGAAAAAAAAAGGAAAAGAAAAAAAAAGAAAGGCCACCAGAGGAATCTTCTCTTAGGAATGTAATCAACCCAAGAGAAAACTCTTAAACATACTCATAAACTCTTAAATATATTGACATCAGAGATTCTCTGATGCCATACCATGTTATTCTTTAACAAAGCTTAGAACTCAAAGGTCCTACCTACTTTTACTCAGATATTACAACCAATATTCCGGTCCCCTTTCCTTAAACATCAACAGTCATAGGATATTTGAGAACGTTTCCATTGTGGAAGTTGGAGTCTAAAAAACACAGAAAAAAAGCATCTTGAAATTAAGAGAGACTATTTAGGGGGGATTATTCCCCCCAATAATACCGTCAGAGGGTTAAAAAAAAAGGATATTGCATCTATGAAACAAAGGTACTTTGTTTCATAGAGACAGAGACACATAGAAAAAGAAACAAGAAGAAAGAAAAGGAAGAGGAGCAGGAATGAATAGGATTCAAAGCTAAAACTAAAACAAAAACACAAGAGATGAAATATAGAAAAGAGGAAAAGAATCTCCAAGATGATGATGAAGGTGGCATTCCCTCCAGGAGGGACAGTTACCTGCATGTAGATGCCCTCCCGCCCCCGTCCTGTTGAAAGTAGTGTTAATTCAAGAGATGGCCATGTAGATGGCTGTCATCATCTCTTCTGATATTTTATTGCTCTTTTAATTCAACATCAAAGAGTTTCTTGAGCAGTTGTTCTACCAAAAGAGAGAGAGAGAGACATAAAGAGAGAAAGAGAGAGAGGACAGAGAGAGAGAGAGAGAGAGAGAGAGAGAGAATAAACCAAGGACTACATGTATGTAATGAAAAATTTGGCCTTGCCTAAAGAGAGATCTGGCTTTTGCCCTGGGTTTGGGGAGGCCGTCTGTGTTACATCCAATAGTCATGTCTCTATTTAGGGAAGAAACTGTCCATACCTGATAATCTTAGGGTAGAGGCTGGCCATGGCAGAAAGACCAACCATATGATTTGGAAGTGGGGGATTTGGCTTACATGGTATCACATGATCTGGGGAGTGAATTCACCCATGTGGATCATCACCGAACTAACCGATCATGCCTATGTTATAAAGCCTCGATAAAAACTCATGACACTGGAACTCAGGTGAGCTTCCCTGACTGGCAATATGCCATGCATATTGTCACATGTTGATGCCAAGGGAGTAACACATCCTAACTCCAGGGGGAGAGGACAGTAGAAGCTTTGCATTTGGAACCCTCCCAGGCTCTGCCACATGTGTCTCTTCTTTGATTTTAATCTACATCCTTTCCCTATAATAAACCATAGCCATGAGTAGAATAGCTTTTCGTAAGTTGTGTGAGCTTTTCTAGCAAATAATTGAGCTTGAGGGTGATTTGGGGAATCCCTCAAACCTACGGGTGGTATCGGAAGTGAGGGAAGTCTGGAGAACTGTGTTCTCAAACCTGACAATTTGGCAAACTCCAGGCACACGAGCTCCAGGAAACAGAGAAGACATTCCAGGAAAGGAAAGACAGGAATAACCTAGATTTCCTTCCTAGACAGGGAGGAAAAGTGCCAAAATGACAGCCACATTGAAGGCCAAGAGAGCCCAGAACAAAGAGCAGGGAAATGAAGGTTTCCATGGAAGATGTCTCCAAGGGAAAATAAAGAACAAGAACATTTGTGAAAATTGGATAGGCAGGTTACTGGAATCTATGGAAAGGAGAAGATACAAAGAAATCAAACCAATAAAAAACAAAAACCAGAACAGAAAAACCAGACAAATAGGGAAAACAAAAAGTCAGAGGAAAATGTAATCGAAGCTTACTATCATGCTCAACTGTGTAGAGTTGGGACTATAAGCCCCAAATAGTGATTGAATCTAAAATGTTAAAACATTAAGAAGAGGAGAAAGGAAAGCTAATGGGAGGAGGGTGTTAAAGAGTGAACATTTCATACACCGTGACAGGATGATAGATAACACCTCAAACTGATGAGGCCAGCGAGGATGAGGGATGTATATTAGGTAGAAATATGGGATGTGTAAATGCTGGACAAAATAGCTGAACAAGTGGGACAGGCGGAGCTTGGAAAGCTGTTGTATTGTTTTCATTTAGTACTCTCTAACTTTTCCCAGTATATACATGCATTTCTTTGATAAATAAACATAATAGTTTAAAAATACACGACATTTCCAGGAGGAGATTATGAGGAGAGAAAGTAAGCCAAGGTGTCTTAGTTAGAAACTTGGTTTAATTTATATGATTTAAATATGAAGGAGCTTAGTGTGTTTTGATGTGAGGAGATGTAAATCGGAAATCCATAAGGAAGGGTGGGCTGAATAAAAATTAGAATGTTCTAACAGTTATGAGCTCCAATTCAGCTTTTCAAAGGCAATCACTAGAGGGGCACCTGGGTGGGTCAGTGGGTTAAGCTTCCAGACTTCAGCTCAGGTCAGGATCTCAAGGCTCCTGCGTCTGGCTCTGCACTGACAGTTCAGAGCCTGGAGCCTGCTTTGGATTCTGTGTCTCCCTCTTCTCTGCCCCTCCCCACCTTGCACCCTCTCTCTCTCTCAAAAAAAATAAATAAATAAACACGTAAAAAAATAAAAAGGCAATTACTAGCTCTCTAGCGTACATTCCTTAAGATTTCTGTGCACTTATTTAATCATTCCAAAACGGAAATAATTTGGGTTTATGAGATTGCTGAAAATAATGATTATTAAAGCATAACGGGAAAGCAAACTTCTAGCAAACTCTGCGTACATGAGTTACGTGCACAAGGTATGCCATTTTATACCTTCTTTCCTGAACTGAGATTTCTTGTCATGCCTTACAGACCTTTTGACATCCCCAGATGTCAAACCCAATCAATTTGTACAGATGAATTGAGGTCTGATTATGTAGCAAGAATTGGGAAAGGTACTGAATGTTCCCAGAACCCTAACACTGCACGCAGAGATCCTGCTCTCCTGGCACTTGCAACCTATAAGGGCACAGAAACACAAACAGATGAGTAAATCATTAAAATGGGTGACAAATGCTGAGAAAGAGAAGTACAAGGTGCTATAAAAGAATCAAATGGGTGGATATATTTTTCACTGTGGATCCAAGGAAAGGCTCTCTGAGTAATGAGATGTGAGGCATGAATAATCCTTCATCAGGAAAAGTGTGAAGACAAGTATATTCAAGGTTGGGGCTCCTGGGTGGCCGAGTAGGTTGAGCGTCCGACTTTGGCTCAGGTCACGATCTCATGGTTCATGAGTTCAAGCCCCGCATCGGCCTCACTGCTCTCCGCGCAGAGCCTGCTTCCGATCCTCTGTTCCCCTCTCTTTGCCCCTCTCCCGCTTGCACTCTCTCAAAAAAAATGAATAAATAAATAAACATTTAAAAAAGAAATTAAGAAAAGAGTATTCAAGGTGCTGAGAGAAGCTTGGGGAACAATGCTTTATGAAATGAAGATGTGGGCATGAGTGAGGGCCAATGCAGGACCAAGGCAACAGGATCCAAGCAAGAAAGTTCTGTACAATATGGTTGGGAAGGAGGGATGGGGAGGTTCGCCAGAGGCAAACACAAGGGAAAGGCGATACGTGGTTCTGGTGGTGAGGATTCCGTCTTACAAAGCAAGAACTGGTAACTAATGGGTATAGGTAAGAAAGGAAGAAGCCAGACTCAAAGGTTTCCTATCACCTTGGGAAAAAATTCTCAGATCTTCAAGAAGTTGGTAAGATCTGAGCTCTGCTCACATTCTTCATCTTCTCTGGTGCCCCTCTCTCTCCAGCTCACATCTGCCCACTCAGGCCTTATTTCACACCTTGATTGGAGGGCACCTGGGTGGCTCAGTCGGTTAAGCATCTGACTTCGGCTCAGGTTATGATCTCACAGTTCGTGGGTTCGAGCCCCGCATCAGGCTCTGTGCTGACAGCTCAGAGTCTGGAGCCTGCTTCAGATTCTGTGTCTCCCTCTCTCTCTGCCCCTCCCCTGCTTTCTCTCTGTCCCTCTCTCAAAAATAAATAAGCATTACACACACACATACACACACACACACACTTATATGGTCAGGAGCTTCCCACAACAGAGCCTTCTCTCTGCCTGACATGTTCTCCTTCTCCTTCAGTAAGCCAGCTACTCTTATAAGGCAACCTTCCTTCCTTCCTTAGGTCTTTTTTAAGGTCCTACTCCAAAGCAAGTTCCTCTTTTCAAATCTATCCCGTCCTTTTGCTTTCCTTCATGAAACCTACATTCTGTCTGGGTGACTAAGTGTCTTCTTCTGTAAAATGAGAGCATTACTGTTAGTGACCACCTCAAAGGGTCATTCATGGTGACTCTTAACTGTAAGTCACGAAAAGTAGTGCCTAGCATATAGTAAGGGCTTAGTAAATGCTAGCCATCATTTGAAAGAATCCAGGCACAAAAGAATATATATTGTATTTGTATTAACTCTCAAAACAGGCAAAACTAATCTCTGCCATTGAAAAGTCAAGATAGAAGTGACATGGGGGAAGGGGTGGGTAGTGGCTGAGAGATGCCATAAATGTTCTGATAGTGATTCATTTCTTGTTTGGGTTGTTGATTACAGGAGGGTGTTCACTTTGTGATAATTCATTCTTGAGCTCTGCGCTTAGGATTTGTATACACTTTGTACTTGAAAAAGTTTTAAAAGTCACCTATTATTATCCTCATGGACATAATTTGTAACGCTGTATTTATTTGCAGAACTGTTTACTTGACTAATAGGCCACGAAGGAAAGAACCAAATCTATCCACTGTGTCTCTAACCCCTAGGATAGTACTTGAAACAAAACGTAAGCCTTCTAAGTCACTCTTCTTTTCAAAACCATCAGTGACTTCCCATTTCATTCAGACTAAAAATCAAATCCCTTACAACAGCCTGTAAGTCCTTAGTGCTAAATACCTATTTGTCTCTCTGAATCATCCTTACTGCTTCTGTCATATACACTCAGGACTTTCCAGACACATTAAAACAAGATAGAGTTGGGGGGGGAAGAAAAAGAGCTAGATACAGTTGGTAGTTGTATGACTTTGTGAAGGTACTAAATGTCAATGAACTATTCATTTTTAAATAGTTAATTTTATGTAAATTTTACCTCCACGTAAAAAAATGTGGGTGCTCTAGAACCAGACCAGGGCTTTTACAAAGCCCTTCTTTGTAAAAAAAAAAATGGATTTCAGAGCTGGAAGGAGAAATGGAGAACATTAGTCCCCATTGACTTTTAGACATTAGCCCACCCACTTCATGTTTTGGTTGAGACCTAAGGAGGTTGTGTCGCTTGACCAAGAGCAAGATGTGATTAGTGATCAGGTGAGGGTTGGAACCCAGGTCTCCTGACAACTGAGTACCCAACCTGGATCTTTTCTTCTTTACCCCTAGAGGAATCTCACTTATGTCTGGAGGTAACGAAAGACCAATTTGGTTCAGACCTTACACCTGACTGAATTTCATTATACTCTCAGGTTGTTACAATAAGATATAAAAATATGAATAAATAAGATATTTTTGTTTTCCTTCCAGAAATTTCACTAGAGTTGCTTTCCACAGTGCTTTCACAGATGGGCTGGTGTTAGTATAAAAACCGTAGTAAAACTGTTCAGGTGTGTGTAATGATAGCCAAGGTACTAAAAAATGAAATGTTAAAAGAAACCCTTACTCCGTTTTGCATTTTACTGAAATTTGAAGAAACACATGTAAGGTTATATTCCAGTTTTGCTAGGCAAGTGCACTACATTAACATCCTAAATGTAACACTAAACATAAACTGATCCACGTAGGAGATTTGAAAGAAACCAAAAGAGAAATTTGTCTCATTATCCAGTTCAATCTTACAAATATGCACTTAGGGATTGCAGGTTGTATGGCTTATGAGATATCGATTCATTCATTCATTCATTCATTCATTTAATGAGCATTTATCAAGTTCCCCCTAAGTGCTAGGCAAGTGCAAGGTGCTATCGTTTTACGTAAAAAAGAGTAGTCTGCCATCATTGAGTTTGTAATAAGTAAATAAACAGTTGGTCATGACCATGAGGGAACTAAGGAGGCCATTGTGAGGAAAATTAATGGGAGCAGCTAATTTAGATAAGATACATAGAATGGATAGAGAGAGGCAAATGTGGGGGTGAATCTGGGTGACTCAGAAGGTTAAGCATCCGACTTCAGCTCAGGTCATGATCTCACGGTTCGTGGCTTCAAGCCCCGTGTCGGGCTCTGTGTTGACAGCTCAGAGCCTGGAACCTACTTCAGATTCTGTGTCTCCTCTCTCTCTGCCCCTCCCCTGCTTGTGCTCTCTCTCTCTCTCTCTCAAACATAAATAAGCATAAAAAGAAAACCAAACAAACAAAAGAGGCAATGTGGGGAGAGCAACAATGAAAAGTCTACCGTAACAGACCAGAGGGGGGATCATGGTGATTTGGACTAGTACAATAGTCCCAACCTGGGGTGATTTTGTACTTCAGAAGACATTTGGCAATGTCTGTAGACATTTTTTGTTTGTTACAACTTGGGAGGAAGGTACTACTGACATCTAGTGGATAGAGTCCAGGGAACTTGCGAAACATCCTGCAATGCACAGGACAGCCTCCACGACAAATTTTCTGGCCCAGATATCACAAGTTTTGAGGTTGAGGTCACCCAAGCGAGTATGGTAGCCAAAGAGCTGCAGAGAAAAAGATTCAAGAAATGTTTTGGAAGTAAAACCAATATAGTGTATGAAAATGAACTGGATATAGGGAAAGTGTAGGGGAGAACTCAAGAATGATGTCCTGAGTTTCCAGTTGTAATAGCCCAATGGAAGGTAGTATGCATATGGATATGAGAACTTTTGGAAGAGGACTTGGGGTGGTGCAGTGCTATGGCACAGAATCAAGAGCTGGACAAGCTGGGGCAGAAATAATAATTAGAATTGGCTGTATGAACCTGGAATTCAGAGGCAAGATCTGAGCACAAGATACAATTTGGGAATCTTTGGCTGACAGACATTTAACGTCTTGGAAACACACGACATCGCCTAGGGAAAACGTATAGACAAAGAAATAGCTACAAATGAGGATGTTGATCCTAAATCAGCTACTCATTCCTAGGAGGCTCTAAAAGCCACTTGATCTTTTACTTTCAGTGCCCTGGGTAACATGATAAGTATACTCAAGTATACTCACTACATTTTGAAAGCACAGTTATAAAACATCTGGGTTCCTCAGTTTATTTTAAGCTATTTTTCTTTGTATCTAGTTATCTTCTTTTGTTGTATCTAATTATCTTCTAAAAATTAAGTAATTTTAAATGGATTAATATCTAAGTATGCCATCAGCTCTCATAGGAAGCACAATGTTGTTCACTACTGTTCTGCTCATTATTAACCACACTATATTGATTTAAGCTTAACGTTTGGGGAATGGGGAAAAGACAGTATGTATTCAATGGGGCATTTTTATTCTCAAGAGGGCACTATAAAAATGTGAATCAAAAGTGATTACCATAGTCATTTTGAGCAAAAAATAACTAGACGCATATATACACAAAATACAATCCTTCTCAAAAGCACAAAACAAATTAACAGCAGCTGCTGAGCAGTCATGAGTAACTCAACACCATGAGCCTGTGTACATGAGCAGTGAAGGGAAGCATTTTAACAAGGAAATAAATTTCAGTTTTAAGCTTTACAGAATTTTACAAATGATACAGAAAAGTAACTTAAGTGTGTCACGTATCCTTTAAAAACCTATTTTAGGAAATGCAATCTTTCTAAGAGCTCTACCAATCAAAAAGGAACTGTAACAAAAATAATAAAAGTAATAAAATTTCCTTAAATAGTATTGGACCAAATCCTATGACCATGCTGTTAATTGAATCACTATTATTAACGCATTTCCCACCAGACAAGTTGGTCTCTGCCATGTGAGGCATATTTAAACTCGAAAGGTATGTATAGATTCCTTTAACCAAAAAAGTAATTACCACAAATGAACTAATCATGCTGAGTAACAAGGGCTTTGGAAAATACATTATAAGCAGTACTTAATATAATCTTCCAATGGCCCTATCGTGTTATTATTTTTTTCATTTTACAAATGAAGATATCAAGTCTTAGAAGGTGTATCAGTCAGTGTAGATTAGGTCATGTTGCAGTAACAAACAGACCCCAAAATCTTTTGTTTTTTAAGTTTATTTATTTATTTTGAGAGAGAGGGAGAGGGAGGGAGGGACAGTGAGGGAGGGAGACAGAGAATTCCAAGCAGACCCCATGCTGTCAGCGCAGACCCTGGTGCAGGGTTCAATCCCATGAACCATGAGATCATGACCTGAGCCAAAATCAAGAGGCAGACACTTAAGAGAGTGAGCCACTCAGGCACCCCAGACCTCAAAGTCTTAATGGGCGTAAAATTGGTTTGTTACTGATTTGTCGCCAGTTTGTTGCTGGTCTGACAACTATTTAGAGTATCTCCTTTTCATAATGTGACTCTGGGATCCAGGCTACTTTCGTCTTGTCCTCTACATCCTGTCGCTTTCAGGGTTACTCTTCCAGGAGAGGAGTGTGCTGAAGGGCCATGTGAGGTCTTTCACTGTCTTCTTTTTCACCCAGAAACACACACACCACTTCCCCTCGCATTTCGTTTCACAAATGGTCACATGATTACACTTAACTGGAAAGGTACAGACTTTAACGTGCCTGGGGAGAAGAAAATAAATATAGGTAAGCATTAGCAATCTCTACTACAGGGAGATAAAGTAATTGAACCAAGGCTACAAATCTAGAATTAGGTAAAAGCAGGATTCAAACACTGTTTGGTCAAAAACAGACCTAATTCTAGACTTTGGCTTCTAAAGATCTAGGGATGCAACCTTACCGGATGTAGCAAGAAAACAACAGACAACTGCACATCCTTAACACAAATCTTTAGGCTTCAACATAAATCCTCTAGCAATTGTTATATTTATTTCACTAAGAAGCACTTAGTAATCACATATAACCTACTCATTCTTAGAGTTTTGAAGGATCACTCCTTTATCAAGGTCTTCCCAAACTCCTATATGAGGTTAGATTTCTCCTTTTCTTTATGCCCAAAGTACCATTTTTTTTTGTAACTCATCATACTTCTTTACTAAGAGTTGCATCATAGCAGCAACCATATTCCAGCTGTGTCTCAGGGGCTTGACACAATGCCTCCCACAAAGTAGGCACATAATATGCATTGAATGAACCAATGAGTGATTGAATGAATAGAGAGTCTGACTCCTTTCTGAAGCAGGCCACACCACTGTTTTGACTTTCCTGACTTAGCAATGGCCAGTACCCCCCTCAAAAATTCAGGTGAAATTTACTCTTCTTACAACTTCCATCCAATATTCTTATTTTTCGTATTTCTTTTCACTTAACTAAGACTCCTTTCTTTTACCATAAGAGCTCTTCAAATTTCTGAAAATAACCAGCATATGTTTCTAATACTTCCTGGTTTAATTAATCCATGCATGAGATGCAATCCTAAATCCACATCAACCTTTCTTCTTTTTAAATTTTTTTTTAATGTTTATTTTTGAAAGAGAGAGACAGTGTGAGCAGGGAAGGGACAGAGAGAGAGACGGAGATACAGAATCTGAAGCAGGCTCCAGGCTTGAGCTGTCAGTACGGAGCCCCACACAGGGCTTGAACTCATGAACAGTGAGGCCATGACCTGAGCCAAAGTCCGATGCTTAACTGACTGAGCCACCCAGGTGCCCCTAGATGAACCCCTCTTCTTATCTGTGGATGTGTTCTGTTTTGGCAACTCTCATCCCACTACTTGACATAGGAGCTGACTAGCTTCCAGCAGTGGGGTTATAATCAACTTTGGAGGATGGGTGATGTGTTTTGCCCACTATAGGGTCTTTAGTAAAAGGTATGGTTTCTAGGGGCACTGGGTGGCTCAATCGGTTGAGCCTCTAACTCTTGATTTTGGCTCAGGTCATGATCCCAGGGTCTTGGGAAGAAGCCCTGTATTGGGCTGAACATGGAGCCTGCTTAAGATTCTCTCTCTCTATCCTTCTGTCCCTCTCTCCTACTTGTGCTCTCTCACTTTCTCTCTCCCCCCACCCCCCCAAGAAAAAGTATGCTTCCTGACACCACATACAAGATACTCAGGTATTTGGTGAATGAATGAATGAATGAATGCACCTTAAGATACATTAGGTCTGTTTTGTACTTCTTTCCTATTCTAGGTTGGTTATGTCTGTGGACATGTTTTTCAGATAGACTGACTCCGTTTAGGTCAGTCCTCCAAAATCCATACTTAGGAAAAAAAAATCTCTATGAATGTTAATGCACAGCCAGCAAACATTTATATAGAACATTCCCCAGAAAGCTCAAAGGAAATTAAGCCAAAATGATCAAATGCTGATGATTTCCCCAGGGAACTGTCCTTGTCCTTCTACGAGAAATAGTCTCCAAACCTACATTGCTAAAATAGACTGTCTTCCAGCGTTCGAACGTGGCAGTCAAAAGAAATCAAGAAAAGGAGGGGCGCTGGAATCTGCCCCTTTCGCAGTTCTGCATCTGTAAATGGAAGCGAAGCAATTTTACAAGAGATTATCTCCGGTCTGAATAGGAAAGAAACCACTCTAATCTCAGAGTACGGGAGGTCCCCCCGCCCTTCTCCTTCCTCTTCATCCTCGCCGGAGTTAAAACAGCAGCTCTGCTATTCTCTGAGATACTCGCGTCCGAGAAGGCGATTCTCCATCTAGTGATGGGAAGAGTCCTAGTTGGGCATCCCCAAGACCCCCTAACGGGCGCGCAGGGACACTACCAAGAAGGCCTTTCTGCCACTCACAGCGCACGGCGGAAACTGCCTCGGTTCCGACCAGTAGATGAGATTTTCTCGGTCTCGAGTATGCAACGCTCAATCGACTTTCCAAGCAGCACAGCGCAAAGTTGAGGGCAAGGGAAGACTGCGTGCGTGTGTGTGTGTGTGTGTGTGTGTGCGCGCGCGTGAGTGAGTGTCTGGATCGCTGGTGTTGGGGCGGGCAGTAAATCAAGGGTGGGGCCAGCGAGGGGAGGAGGAAAGCAAGGACTGAGAGAGGCAAGAGCGTGGCTCCGATCCCAGTTAACCTGCTGGAGCCCATCCTGCCTGCTCAGACCCCCTGCACCAACTCACCCAGTCCCCTCTCTCCATCCTCCTCCGCCTTCGTTCCCCGTTTCCTCTCCTTCTCTGGCTGCCGCCTCCCCCTACCCCCCCTAACCCCCGCCCCCCGCCCCCCGCCCCCCGCCACTCTCCATCGGACCGGAGGGCGAATGAGGAAGACGTGCCCGCAAATTGGGACAGCAACTTTCCCCAGCTGGTCTCTGGGCTCCGGGAGCAGAAGCGCGCCGGTCCTCCGCCGTCCGCGGCCCACGAAGGAGGAGCAGCAGCGGTGAGGGGCTAGCGGCAGAAGCGAGGAGCCCCGAGCGAGCCCCGCGTCGCCAGCCAGCTCCGCGTTCCCACGCCCGCGCCCTCGAAATCTCTCCGGGGGGGTGGGGGGAGCGCTCAGGGGTGCCGCCGCCGAGCATCCCGGGGAGGATGAGGCAGGGAGCCGGCCCGGGCGCGCTGCATCTCGCGGGCGTGCGGCCGCGGCTGGGGCTCGGCAGGAATTAAGAAGCCGAGAAGATGGAGAGCCGCGCACTCCTCGCCCAGCCCGGGCTCCGGACCAGGGACACCGGCTGGGCGCTCCTCTATTTCCTCTGCTGCGTCCTCCCCCAGACCGCCCCGCAAGTACTCAGGATCGGTGAGTGAGCCCCGGGGAGCGCTCCGGGCCGCCGGCTCGCGGGACGCGGCGGCTCCCTGGGCCGGCGCGAGGGCAGCGGGTCCCGGGGTGGCAGCGCGCGCCGGCGCAGGGGGCAGAGCCCGGGGGTGGCGAGGGCAGCGCGCACGGGAGGCTCCGGGAAAGGGGAAGCCGCGTCACTGCTGCCCTCCCGGCGAGTGCCGGGCTTCCCCGCCAGGGACGGTTGGCGGGTTTTTTCAATCCGGGCTTCGGGAACGCGGGCAGGAGTGCAGGGGGCCAGGCTCTCCGGGGCGGGCACCCCACTCCGGGCGCGGGGCCGCGCGCGGCTGCAGCCAGTTGCTTCGGGCGCGGAGATGCGCTCTCCGGCCGTCTGGGTGGACGTCGGGCGGTCCAGATGCGCAGCCCGGGTCCCTGGCAACCTAGGCGCCGGGTAGTCAAAGGCATGTCCGTATCTCAAGAGTAAAATGTGGGGACCGCGGGGATTTCCCACAGCCGGCTAACCCCGAGCTTCCAAGTTTTCGTCCCCAAGTTGCGTTCTTCTACATGGAGCCTCCAAAGTCTGGAGGGTTCCACCTGTGTGGGGCAGAGCCCGGATCTGGCTCTGTGGCCGAGAGTTCAAGGAGGGGAGAGAACAGTCAGCCAACACCAGGAGCAGGCACCTAAGCGCCCCATTTGATTCCCCAATCTGCCACGCCTGCGGGCCACTGAGAATGATCCAGTCCCCCGTCAAAATAACTCCCTGGAAGACTCTGGACTTCGTTCTCAGGTGGGATAAAAAGAGACTGGGAGGCTGAGTGTAGGAGCCCTGGGGCAGCCTAAAAAAGAGCAAAAGGCAAGGACATTGGAAGGGGGTGGGTACTTTGCTAGGGTGTGGATTCCTAGACCTACAGGCACAGCGCCCACCGCGGTGTAGCGGAGACACTGAGCGATTTCTAGGCTGTTAGGGTGGAGGTGGGGGTGAAAAACCTCTTTGCCTTTAATGTTCTCCCTTCCATACTAAACCCAATCTCTATTCCCTTAGTCTCAGCTTGCCCTCCTCCTTCCCCAATCGGCTATGCCTCTTAGACACACACACAGAGAGCCACAGGTGAAGCTGAGACACCACATGGGCCTCCCAGCTTTTCCAGTCTCCCACTGGAGGTAGCAAGAGTGAAGTCCTGAGTTCTAAGGGTTTCTAATTCACACCCTTTCCAGGAACCCACAGGATCTGCAGGATGTGCACGGAATAGTGTAGAGCATTCCGCCCAGCAACGCCCCTGAGCAGCTGAAATTTCTCAATAACTTTACTGATGCTGGCCTACAATTAGCAAACCTCTTTGCAAAGATTCAGAAACTAGTTCTTGTCACTCAACATGACTATTTTGTTAATATATATATATATATATATATATATATATATAGGAATTTACTACTATGAAATGCATTTTCTCCAGACATGTGGGATCTAATTTTCAAAAAACATCCCTAATACTAATTTTTACTGCAGATATATTTTTCTAGATTACAGATAATGATAATGTGCATTTTTGGATAATTTAGACTGTCCATTAAAAGAGTTCTAAAGCATTCATTGTACAAAAAAAAAAAAAAATACTACTTGTAACTAAAATACCCTTCACCTGAAGTATGTTGTAGCCTTAATATCCTGTCCTCCCCCCCCCCCCGCCCCCGCCACCATGGATGCAATCAGCCCTCCACAATCCAATAACAAAATTTCTTTGAACAGTACTAAATACATGATGAATGTGTTACAATTTCCAACACCTAATAACTTAATTGGTGTTTTGCTTATGCCTTATATATTTTAAAGGAGACAAATCTAAAAAGTGAGACAGAGACAGAGAGAGAGGGAAATCTTGACATACTAGAACAGGCTATTCCAGCCAATAGCCTTCCTTCCTGTATAACAAATTTAAGGTAGCATTTTCCTCCCCTGCATTCCCTAAATCTAAAGGAATTCCCAGAAGGGGTGGAAAAGGATGTTTTAAAACATATTTGTTCACAGATCTGAGTATTTACAAGCAATTACACTCATCCATTTAAAAGTGGTTTTCAAAGTGAGAACAACCCAACATGATTCACTGACCTTAAAATACATGGTACAGGATAATGAGATTTCCTTTTTCCAAATGGGAGCTGAAATGCATAAAGTAAAATTGCATGGCCTGATGCTGTTTATGTGCAGTACAAATGTCTTACTCCTTCTGGCTCTGAGTGACCTGTGGTTGGTGTAAGCACTACGTGTATGTACCTCAGGACTGTGCTTACTTTTAAGTGGACATTTCAGCACCATGGAAACCAGCCTTAGCTCAGAGGCAACCTGCCTCTCTACAGGGAGTTTCTTATGTCAGCCAAGTCCAACACGGAATACAAAATATCAAAGGAGTTAGGGACTAAGCAAGAGTGTAAAGTGTGTGGGGAGCAGGGAGGGGGGAAGCAAAGAGAAGAATTAAAATGTGTTCTTTTTTTTTTTTTTATCTCTCATCCTTTTTCTCTTTCCTACAAACCACAAACCATCCAACCAACCAACCAACAAAAAGGGGCTCTTGATTATTGACTTCCGTGTTTTCCAGTAACTTAACATATCCAAAGTAGACCATTAATGTTAGGCGCCTTGCACTGTGCGTATATGAAAAGGCATTTGAATGCTTCAATAAATTAATTGGTGGTCTACTTTTCTTGTGAGTGTCTGCTTAAATTTCAGCTATTGAGGAAAATGAATGAAAGGTATAAACTTTAAGATAAAATTCATGCCTGCTAAATATTAACGAGGTCATTTAGTATGCACATAGGCATGGTTATCACACATACTGTGGCTATCCTTTGAAAAGTTTACAACCTCATGTCACAGATTAGAGACATGAAGGGGGTCCAATGGGATGTAGGTTCCCTAAACATTACCACTACCCTCCAGAGGTTGCCCAGCAACCTGCATCGAAGGGAAATATGGTTAGCTGCTGGGAATTCCCTAGGGGATGCTGGATCATCCTTTCTTCTCTGTATACATATGGTATATGTTAACAACCAGTTAATCTCTGTGTATCTAAACCCCCCCCCCGCCACACACACACACACACACACACACACACACACACACACACACTTGAGCTTCAGAATCACATGGCCAACCAACCTGTACCTAATAGTTACAGCAGGGTCTGGATGACCTTAGTTGACAATGGCACACCTTCATTAGTTGAAATAGAAAAGAGAAGAAAGGAAAGGAAAGGAAAGGAAAGGAAAGGAAAGGAAAGGAAAGGAAAGGAAAAAATTTCTTGGACAGATGCATCATACTTGTAATAATAATCAAAGCAGAAAGATATATTTATATACTATATTTTTACATATCATGTCAACATACACAAAGAGGTGGGGGTAAAAGCATAGAGTTGAGAATTAAGTGGTGGGAACCAGGCTTTCTGACATGATTTGTTGTCACAAAGCACAAGTTTGGGTCCCCGCTCCAGGACTCAATGGCTATGTCAGCCAGAGTTGTTCAATCTCACCAGGCCTATATTTTGTATCTGAAAAATCCAATTAAACAATTGCAACCTCACAGTGACATTAATAAGAGTACAAAAAACAGAATATAAAAGTGCTCTCAGTGGTATATGCATACATTAATTGCATTATAATTGTTTTGTGGTTTTATTTTTACATTATTATTATTATTGTCATTCTCTTTCTGAACAGACTCAATAGTAAATGTGTTATATTTTTTATTACACATTTACTATTTCTGAGCCCAGATCACTCCTCTGAATTAGCAGTAATGCTGTCCGCCTTTCCTGTGTCATAGGGAGGGGATCAAAGAAACAATTTTTGTGATGTGCAAACAAACCACTAAAAACTATATTACTATTATGTAATCAAATATGGTAAATAAAGAGAAATATTGTGGAAATTTATATCGATAGCATGGAAAGTTAAATGACAATATAGTTGTCCAGATGATTTTATTTCCTTAAGACAGATCTAAATGGATTTTAATTATCAAGTTGGCCATAACATCATTTTAAAATATTTACCCCTAAGGAGGCCCAAAGCTCCAAACTTTGCTTCGTGTATATTTGTTTGTGATTTTGCTTGTGAGTGTAGAAAACTCACAACCTCATTCATTAGCCACGAATTCCTTCCTTCTTTTAATATTCATTCTTCACTCAGCAGATCTTTACTGTGTGCTTATTCCTCTACCATGGGCCAGACATAATTCTAGATAGAGGCCGTGTGCACAACAGGGAACAAAACAGATAAACACACCTCCCCTTGGAAGCATATATTCTGATGGTGTATGCTGTATGTAACCGCTGAAGTTTTTCATCAGGACTTCAATGCAGACACGTTTTACTTTTTAATTCCAAATGTTACTCTCGAAGAGTTTTCAATTAATCTTGTGCCATCGATTTATTATATTAAAGGAACTGTCAACATAGAATAAGTTCAAGCCCACAAACGCCCAGAGGACAGAGTGGGTTCATTCTGCCAAACCTAGAACAGAAGCTCTTAGGGGAGATCTGTTTGGCCTGAGGTCGATTTCACCCTGACAGAGAGTGTTCCTAACATCAACTTGAGAACTCCATCGGTCCCTGAAAAATCTGAGAGAGAAATGGTCTGAGAGCATGATGAAAAGAGAGTGGCTGATATGAACATATTTCTGCACACATCTCTTACCATATTGTTTTATCTGCATAATTCTTCTTTTCCATAATATTAATTTTACAAGCCCAGTGTTTATCCTACATAAACCTGAACTGTAGCTACCTTTCCTGTATGGTTTCTAATCACCAGTTTTCAATGAGAAGACCATGACTTGGTAACTTTGCCTAAGTTC
The DNA here is from genome assembly GCF_018350215.1 of Panthera leo. Lineage (NCBI taxonomy): Eukaryota > Metazoa > Chordata > Mammalia > Carnivora > Felidae > Panthera > Panthera leo. The sequence goes on from NC_056687.1 coordinate 15,046,589, forward strand.
AAGTGCTGGGTACTAGAAAGTCCAGAACTTGAAGCTAGCTATTCTGATCTCAACTTTCAAGCTCCTTGCATTAAAGTATGCTGTATTGTGTATGGACTTATCTGTGCAGTTATATAACCATTTAAGCTGAGATCAAACATAGGTGAGCTGTTGCTCTCAGTGACTCAGGGATAACCACATCAATCAAAGTTAGTAATTTATATTTGAGTATATTGTAGGCAGTTAGCAAAGAGAAAAGTTGGCATTGTTATTTGATTCTCCATAATTTCTCTTTAAGAGGGGGTTAAGGAAGGCAATCCAGTTGGAGGGAAAGCCTAGAAAACACACCATTTATAATCAGATTGTTCACTTCATTGAAATGGTTTTGAGGGAGAATTGATGGAGATAGTCTGGTGGTGGTGATTTCCCATAGCCTCTTAATACCCTTCTGTTGTTCCACTGATAACCATATAATGTAGAAAATATCATCTATGTTCTAGAATTTTCCAGAAGTTGTTTCTCCTAGAAGAAAGACTGGAGACTTCCAGGTAGAAAGGAACTCTCTTTCCTAACTGCCTTTTCCTAATTGGCTGACCTTGATTGCTAATGTGGGGAGAATGTTGGGGAGGGGGCTGTTTTGTTAGCTAGTGAAGCAGAAATAACCACGGACTCATGGGTTTGTTGCAAAAATGAAATGCGACATCGTATGTAAAATGAACGTCATATGGTAGAGTTGACCAAAGCACTTCCCCGTCTTTCTCCCTGTTAATGAACAGGGAAGGAATTTTGTGCTCTAAAATAATTTATTTGTGTGGCTAACTATGGAGAAATGCTGTCGCTTAGAGATTCAGGAGACAAGTTTATACTAAAAGCTTTTTGTGATTCTGCACGAAGAAACCTGTTTCTTTTCTTTTCTTTTTTTTTTTTTTTTTTTTGACTCCAGCGTTTCGTACATTTTCCTTATCAGAGGACTCTTAACTTGAATCACAGCTATTAATGTCTCACTGAACATATCTGTTCTCAGAACGTATCTGAGGAAACACTGGCCAATACAATCGCTGAAATTTTCAATGCACACATAACTCACATGACCTCACACCTAGTGCTTCTTCAGGTCTAACTAAAATGCTGTCCACTCTACTTCAGAACTTTTTTACAAAGCTTAAATTGTAAAACTGATCTCTGAACAAGAGGTTAGGGGCAACGACCACTGGGTGGTTGGAAATCCTCACATAGCTTTTGATTCCCCCAAAACTTATCTACTAATTGCTTACTGTAAACCAGAAGCCGGACGGAAAACATAAACAGTTGACGAGTTTAGATTTTGTAGTCATATGTATTATACCTGTATCCTTATAATAAAGTAAGCTAGGGAAAAGAAAATGTTATTAAGAAAATAATAAGAGAACATACATTTATAGTACTATACTGTGTTTATGGGGAAAATCTGCATGTAAGTAGATTCATGTAGTTCAAACCCATGTAGTTCAAGGGTCAATTTTACATCTAAATGTTTGGATACTTGTTGTTCTTTATTATATCGAAAACATTTTTAAAACCACATTACCTATCCTGAAAGGTATGTTATTTTTATTACTGCAAAATGTGATATGGGACAATTTTCCTGATGTTTTTCACTACACTTATTTTTTAACATGGTTTTAAATGGAAAAAATATTAAATTTATAATATATTTTCCAAGACTATAATCTGTAGTAAATTAAAAGTCTATCTTTATTTAAAGTTCAACCTACTTATTTCTTTTTAAATGCATATCTGATTTTTTTCAATGATCAATTTTCATGGAGAAATGAAAATTTCTTTTTAAAGTAAAAAGAAATGTATACCAGCTACATAAACTTTGTAAGTTTGTCTTGATTTACTGCTGAGATCAGGCTGTCATATCAAATTGGAAAAATCTGTAATCTTATTACATCAACATTAGAGTATTAGTAATAATAAATCAAATGGAAAAATGGTTTATCCTGGAGGAGAAAACAAACAAACAGGTAAAAATATTTGATTTTGTATCTATGTGATTTATGAACTACTAAAAAATAAAAATCTTTATCTTCCCCAAATCACTTAAATGATAGTTTATTCTTTTTGTTCTTATAAAAAATTTTAAGGTTTTTTTAAAGCATCTAATTTTGTCTAATGCTATGTTAACATATTTATTAAATACAATGTAAAATTAGTTAGAAAGCGGAATTAAGAGGCAAGGACATTGATTAAATGAAGAGTACACTCCTACTGACCACAAATCAATCTCACAGAAACACTCTACGATAGTGAAAACACTTTTCTTTAACCCTCTAAATCCTTCATGTATCAGTTGGTACGTTAGTTGCTAAATACATTTGAAAGATTATCCTGTTTTATGTCTTCTGATGAATTACTAGTTTATTGCTGTCCTGACTTAAGAAAACAAAACACAAAATACAACAACATACAAAAGTCTATGAGTACTCTTTAAAATTTCTACTGAATAATGTTCCAAAAGGAGCTCAACAATGCAGATTTTTGGATTAGAATTCTATATGTCCGTTTTCATTTCATAGAAATCTAATGATTAATTGTTGTTGTTATCACCAGTTATCAGTTTAGAGACTTGTAATTCATTAGTACTTACTATTTTCCTTTAAAATGCACAATGGAAATTTAATACAATGCGTTACTTATTACACTGAACAAGTCTAAGATTATAGACTATGTTAAGGCTTATTCGACTGATTGAAGCAACCCCAAAATGGGGTGGTGCACACATGCATACATGTCCCAGTTGAGAGGGCCTAGAGACAGTGACACCCCGGTAGAAGTGAGCACACCTTGCACCCAGGTACACCTGGAGAAATGGACAATTTGGGGACTGAAGGAGAAATGTACAAGATGAGCCGGAAAAGTATGGGAGCACTCAAAAAAAATCCCATTGATGGGAATATGTTATTTATTTTTAAAATTTTTTTAATGTTTACTTATTTTTGAGAGAGAGAGGGAGAGAGAGAATGAGCAGGGGAGGGGCAGAGAGAGAGGGAGACACAGAATCCAAAACAGGCTCCCGCCCCGAGCTGTCAGCACAGAGCCCGACGCGGGGCTCGAACTCACGGACTGAGAGATCATGCCCTGAGCTGAAGTCGGCCGCTTAACCGACTGAGCCCCCCAGGTGCCCCGATGGGAATATGTTAAAGGGACACAGACACCAAGTACCCGGCTCCCAATGGCCAAAACTGTTACAATTTGAGTCGCAAAATTTTAAAAAGTACTAGATTATAAGCCAAATTATAGAATAAATACCCACGAGTCCATACTGATATAGGTAAATGATTAAATAAATAAATAAATAAGTAGACAAGAAGAGAGAAATCTCCCTACACAGAAGAGCCAGGTGACCAAGGCCAGCATCACAAGTGATGAATTGTGTTGACAGCATCTACCTTTGAGGCAAATAGCACTTATCTACTTGGTTTTTCTCCCCCAATCCCAACCCCCACTCTAATCACAAGAAAAACATCAGACAAATACTAATAGAAAATACCTGACCAATACTTGTCAATTGCCAAGTCATAAAAAACAAAGTCTGGAAAACTGTCACAGCCTAAAGAAGCCTGTGGAGAGCCGACAAAGAGGTGTAATGTGTTTTTTTGTTTTTTTTTTTTTAAGTTTACTTATTTGAGAGAGAGCACGTGAGCAGGGTAGGGACAGAGAGTGAATCCCAAGGAGGGTCTGCACGGTCAGCACAGAGCCCGACGCAGGACTCAAACTCACGAACTGTGAGATCATGACCTGAACCAAAATCAAGAGTCAGATGCTTAACCAACTGGCCCACGCCAGAGTCCCTGTAATATGGAGTTCTGAATGGGATCCTGAAATAAGAAAAAAAAAAAAAAGGACATTAGGTGACAACTAAGGACATTTGAATCAAGATCGATATTATTTCTAGTAGTGTATCAACATTGCTTCATTATTTTTAACAAATGCACCATCCTCATATAAAAAGGTGTTAAGGAGAAACTGGAAATAGAGTATATAGGAACTCTGTACAACCCTCACAAGTTTCGTGTAAATCTAAAATTGTTCTAAAAATAAAGAAATAAGGTATATTACAAACCAAAAACAAAAAACCCACATCTTTGTTACTAATTCTGCAGTACATAAAGATCTGTAACTAATTGTATCAAGGGAAATAGAAAAATGATTGTCAATTCCATGTAATAGCTACATAAAAAGTTTTCTACAGTATCATAAAAAAAGACATACAGCATCTAATGTTGGAAAAATCATGAAAGAAATAAACTTTATATAAAAATTGTTATTGATAAAATATGATGGTTATAGGTCTTCTTTAGAATTCGTCAATAACTTTGTAGAAAATCAGCCATTCACTGTTTCTATCCATTAGCATCTAGTTACTATTCTATGCCTTTTGTACTTAATTAAACATAATTTAATTTTGAATATCGATTCAGGCATTGTGACATACTCTGGTAGAGGCATTCAGTGCTAATGTCTTTGAATTAATACTCATAGCAAACTATTTGTGTGGATTTCTTTTCTTAGCAAAATTATCTAAATAGGCCCTCAGAAAATCAATACTTAATTCCTAGGGACAATAAAATACTTCATAATTCAAATTGGGGAAAGCACGGCGAAAATCAGTGATTTTTTTATGATGATTCCAGGGCAACTTTTAAGGATTTTCTTTTTCTTTTTTTTTAATTTTAAACTTCTAAACTGTTGGATTACATAGTTTGGCAATCCATAAATAGAAGTTGCATTCCAGTGACCTGTGTTTATATTGTATAAGATGTTATTGTGCTTCATCTCCTAAAAATGAATTAGTCAGTTAGAGCCATCTTTCAAGTCTAAAGGCAATATTTGCCTTTTGAATTCTGGGTAGTGTGTGTTTCTTTTGTTCTCAGTATATATTTGAACCCTAAGGCTGTTTCTATACATGTTCACTGAATTGGCAAGAGCCGTTATTTGCAATTGTGAATCATTTAAATGTTCAACAGGAGGGAATGGCTAGGAAAAGAATAGAATAAGCCCAAGAAAGAAAGATCTATTAAATATAATTTTATGATGAAATTTATGTGTTAAAGATGGAAAATGCTTAGAGAATGGTGCAGACCATAGTACATGGTTTTACGTACTTTGGATTGAGAATGTATGCAATTCATCCTTGCTTATAGATAAGAACTACAGGAGAATGAATGTAGAAAAGGGAAGCCCATTTGTTTTGCTAAGATGGTGACTTTTTCTTTCACTCTGATTCCTATTAATGTTCTTGTTCTTTGCCCAATTTAAAAATGATTGGTGAAGGTCACCGTTCTGTAGTTTCTAGATTAACCTAGCAGTCATTGGCACGCAGTTTGGCACATTTCTAGCCCCAGGGATTCTTAGCTTGGCCGTGTCACGTAACTTTTTAGATCTATTCCCTTTTCTGTCAGAAGGGAGCTGGTGGTGAATAGGTGCCTGGGTGCACCAGCCAGTCCCTTCCAGATATGTGTTCCCTCTACAGTGTTGGCTGTGCCGTATTGTCCTTGGTCTGAACTGAGATGCTGCACAAAGTCACGTAACCCCATGATACTCAGCATTTATAGCCACAGCATCACGTGTGTGCAAATGCAACGTTGTTCATTTCCCTGAAATTAAATTTAACTGTGCACACAAGCCCCTTTTTCCAACAGGACTACATCAAAGTCTTCACTTGCAATTTAAAATGTAAATTTTTTAGGAATCTCATTTCTTCCTTCCCCATACAGGGATCAAAGACTCCTCTCTTTAGGCGAGAGGCATTTGCTATCATCCCTCCAGGACATCCCCTGGGTGAAGCTTGTATTGTCTGATCCTGGGTATTGGCTTCTAACTCTATGCATCTGCTGCCTACACCCTAACTGGGGAGCCCACCTTGGCTCACTCTGGGGCTGCTGACCCTCTGAGACTAGTCTTGCAAGTGGGCTGTTTACCCAGACAGCATTAAGGAAGAATCTCCAGCAGCAAGTTACTTCCCAGCCTGGTTGTTATCTCAGACCCTTTCTGTTCAAGCGCACAAAGCTTCTATCTGAGTTCTCCTTCATGCACCTCGAGGCAGGTGTGCTCTGTGGTCTCCCAGAGTACACAGTGTCCGAGGGGGCTCTACTGGCCTCTTATCCCCCAAAGTACAAGACGGGGAAGAAGAGAGCTGGATTAATCTGAACTCTGAGCTTCAGCCTGCAAACATAATGGTGGTATTTAAAGCAGAGTTTTTAAAATGAAGACAACAATGAGGCACCTGGGTTGCTCAGTAGGTTAAGCACCGGAATCTTGATTTGGGGCTCAGGTCATGATCTCGTGGTTTGTGGGATCGAGCCCCACACTGAGACTGTGCTGACAGCGTGGAATCTACTTGGATTCTCTCTCTCCCTTTCTCTCTCTGCCCTTCCCTCACTCGTGTGTGTGTGTGTGTGTGTGTGTGTGTGCGCGCGCGTGCGCTCTCCCAAAATAAATAAACATAAAAAATAAAATAAAATGAAGACAACAACAACGGAAGCAACAATGTGAGTAAACTTTTGAAATTTCAGTTTTCTGTCTTTTGCAATCCTAAGCTTTTAAGACTAAATTCTCTCCCTCTCCCTCTCTCTTTATATATATATACACATATATATGTAATTATTATATGTTCTATCATAATGTTATATAATTAGTATATATTATATGTATTGAATACACATATTATTAAATATATTAGTGTACACATTACAATATACAATGCTACATATATAATATATTATACTATTTAATATATATATTCATATACAAATACATATATTAAAATTCCTATTTGTTTTTGTTTGTCTTTATTCTACATGACAAAAGAACTCACATATAAAGCTATAATTAACTAGGGAAGAACAATGGGGATAAGTACATATTAGAAAAATACTAAAAATTTGTTATAAATTATTGTTCGTTATTATTTTAATATATGTATACTCTTCTAGGAATGATATTGGGATACTTTTCTAGGAATGATAGCTAGGAGATAAGGAGAGAGAAAGGAGACCAAAAATCTCTTAGAACATGCTGTAGAATGCATGTAAGTACAAAAAATGAAACATATTCTTCATAAGGCACATATACACATAAAATATACAAATAAAAATCATATAAATAAATACAGAGATACTTTTTTAAATGGTGCTTAAGACCAGTAGGGTACTCAAAGATCTTAACATCCAACTTTGTCATTGATAGATGAGAACTCTGAGGCCCCAGGAACTAAACAGAGATAGAGACTTAGTATCTGAGCCACAATTCATAACCTGCATCTCAATGTTATTTTCTTGAAAGTGCGGTTTTCTCATACAATTCATTTGAAGATTCTTAAAAACCTATATTTGAATGAATGAGAAACTATGATCAGCTAATAAAATACATAAAAGTTTCAGAATATAAGGATCACAGAACTAATCAGTTCACTCTGGATGCTCTTTTAGAGAAGGTTTTGAGTGATGTCTTTAAAAAAAAAAAGCAGACAAGGGAAATGGGGATGAAGTACAACCTAGATGCTGATAATTATTTAAAGATTAAAATCCAGGGAGATCCCAACATCTGGGGAAAATATCCGTAGAGAAATCGTAACAAAAATGTGTGAAACCGCATGTATCTTGAGATTGTTTTCAAGCTTTGGGTTATGTAGGTACTTCTGGTCAACCTGTCTTCCAGGTAGTTGAGCATGCAAGAATGTGTTCATCTGCAAAGACTCTTAGAAAAATAATTAAAATAGCCATTGCAAATGAGTGGGATATAGCATAACACTTTAGAATCATTAGTGTGGACTAATATTATATTTTTATTACCTGGGTTTAATTCTAGCGAGTGTTAGCCTTCAGTTAGGCTAAATGCATTTGCATACAAGGGAAGAACACTCAGGAATAACATCTATCACTCACTTTTTGCAAATGTCATAAGAAATCAGAAAGGCCGTCCGCGGTATGGAATTTCTGAGATGCATTGTCCCACCTCTGTATCACATATAACATCATCACAGAATGATTAATGTGATGCTTATAAAAAAACAAATAAGTAAACAATTCCTGGAAAGCACGCCAAACTCAGTTCGCTGCACTATTCCTAGAGTCTAACCTGCCTTTTTTTTTTTCATATGAAGTAATCTTTCAAACTGACTGCTGGGTTTTGAGGGTTTGTGAATTTTGACCTTCCCTTCTCCCTTTGGAGGATGAAGTTTTCATTTGTTTTCACACACTCTTCATCATTTGCTTATTCATTTTTTCATTCTTTTATTTATAGCCTGTCTTACTACAAAAACCATTCAAAAGGCTTACAGAAATACAGATAATTATAACCTGATACAAATGCAATGATGAAAATGAAGGTAAAGGCCAAATAAGAGAATGGCAGGGGTGACGTCCTACAAAAGATGCCAAAAGTGGACCAGAAAATTTTATCTGAACTTTCTAGTAGTTGGAATAAGAAGAGAAACAGGAAAAATCATAAAATTCAGAGAGTCGAGTTGCCCAGACGAATTACAGGTGTTTTAGATGAAAAAATATGAAAGAAATAAATTCACCATGTGATCTCGAGGAAGAGAATAGTGTGACATTGCAGACAACATCCTGTTGATGAAATCAATAGTATATCACATACATTCGTTTCTGAGAGTGCTCAACATAACTCTATGACAAGACATCAAATAATAATTAAAACATTTCTGCAGAACGTCCAGATATGGAACTCTCAAGTCATTTGGTTTGATCCCAAAGTGATAATTTCTAGGGGAATGGAAAAACTGCATATCATTTCACAATTGTTCATCGTTATTGCTTCTTGAATCTGAGCTTTACTGGAAAGCTAGCCACAGAAATTTGAAGGGGTAGGAAATTGTACTGAAGTGTGCACTTCTGGGTAATGAGAGACCAAAAACATCAGAAGATAGGGATGAGGTCCTTCTATGAAATTAGGAAACCCAAGCAAGATATCTCCTTCAATAAAAGGGCATCTCACATCTGTGTGGATGAAACACAGAAGCATGGCCAAAGTTTCGCTCAAAAACTCCTTCTAAATTCATCACATCAAATTCACGAATGGATGATACACATTTGTCTGCACTGGAGAACAAGGCTACAAATATTAAATATTGACCACAGCAATAAAAAGAGAAAAATAGAAATAAAGGAGAAAAAATAAAGCTCTTTGAGACATCAAATTTAAATAATGTGTCTTTCAGGTAAACTTTAAGATAGATAAATTGACCTTCTATAGGGTCATCGATAAATGAATAATGTAGCCTGTCCACCATGATAATTTGGGTTTCAGAGCTGTTGGTCTTAAACACTTTTTTTTCTTACAGCAAACACAGAATAAAATTATTGTGTCCTGAAGTCAGTGCTTCATGACTATATATATGACTACTGTTGAGAAAATAATTTTCCATTTTTTTGTACTATCTTGTTTTCTTAGATTCTGTGTTGTATATTTGCCTAACTGGGCTATTTGTTGCTTTTGAAACATACATCTTTCGCCTCTGAGCATTTCAAATACTCCACCCTAATCCCAATCATCTTCTTCTAGAAAAGCCTGTATCGTTAAACAAGACCATTGATTGCATAAAGGTGAAGGGGAGCAGCTTTAGATTTTGTTTTTCATTTTGTACCCTGAAAACCAAATGTCTTTAGTTTCCATATTTTGGAATGCTACAAGGGTTTTCAGATTTTAAAACAAGCAAACAAAATCTGAAACATTGTTTTAGTTTCAGGTTTTGATCTTTCTCTGTGGATCCTGAAGAGCAACTTTAAGTTTTGTAGAAGTTCTTGCCCTTTTTTTTTTCTGGGAGAAAGGAAACATTCATTAAAGCTTCATGATATGTTTCATTTCCAAACCCACACTTCTATACTTTGAGCCAAAAAATAATTTGATCAGGATTTCTGTCACATCTGTAAAATGACAAGGTGAGCTACAAATTGAGTTAATGATAGCTTACGTCCATTTCACACATTTATCACTGCAAAAATATTGTATAATCATTATCTAGTTTCATCTCTATCAAACATTAATGTGAGTGTAGTGCATAAGAAATTAGGCACAAGTAGAACTTCCCCATTACGGCTGCCTGAGAAAAGTTTGAAATTGGCATTTCCACTGAAAAGTAATAAGCAGGAGAGAGAAAACAAAAACAAGCTTCTTCAGAGCCTTTGAAAGAACGAAAATGTCACATTGCAAATCAATTCATGACCATCCAAGTAAGCATTCTATTTTATAAATCTATAGACCGAGAAAGTCATAGTTAAAAGGAATTGCATAATTCCTTGTGGAAAGATCCATTTACACACACACACACACACACACACACACACACACACACACACACACCTTAATGGCATAGAAACACACAAATCAGGGGCTGAGAAGTCCATTTAGGGAGTCAGAAAGTGATCACCTTTTTGCTAGTGTGTATTTGGAAAAACCATTTTATATGAGCAGTCTAGTCTTATGTTCCAAACACTAATACTTAAGATTCTTTTGGTCAAAAAAAATCCACAATCCTTTCTATGAATTATCCCCAAAAGCTGTGTAAGCAAGTGATTTATTTAGGAAAATGTAAATGTGAGACCCAATAACTAAAATTAAACAAAGAGTGCAGAATAAAGCAGCAGAAGTTATGGATTTGCACTTAAGTTGTTTTGAAACAGAGATCTGTTTCCATTTATTTTTGTAAAGGATAATCTAAGCAATATAATTTTTAACATGTAAGCATGAGGAAAATTGGTTAAAAAGGAAAGACAATGAAAATGAGTGTATTTGGGTTGTTCCTAATACATATTGCAGAGTCTCTCTCTAGGATTACTTTTCCTGAGATCTATACTATCCATTCAACATTGTTAAAGATAGAATTTATTTTATCCAGAATGTTGTTGAAGAAATAAACACATATATAGGAAATGTATTTCAAAATTAAAACATGCTAGTGGTTTTATTGACTCGCCTTAAATCTCAAATATCATTTATTGCACACAGATCATATAATATCCATGTTTACCAGATCTTCATTGGTACCCCAAATCTTCATTGTTCCCTTCCACCAAAGTAGAAGGTAGTTCTTCCATATGTAACCATTTTGTTGATGTGGAAATTGAGGCCAGCTTTCATGCACAAAATCAAGTCAATAGAAAACAGTCTTGTATTTAACTCAGCAAGGGAAAACACGTTCTGTGAGCGCACTGGCCAATTTAATTGTCTGCATAGTCTGTATTTGTATAATTGTCAACCCTCCCTTCATTTGCTTTTATGTACAGAACAATAGCCTCGCCCAGCAGGACGATTTTTGTGTGTCATCAAAAGAAGAGGTAAATCCACCTGCCTTCAAAATCAATCATATTTCCTGAGGGTAATATGCATCCAGTACCTAATGGAATACAAGAACCATGTTGTGAATAGTAGATTTTAAATTGAAATTCTCCATTTACTACATTTCTTTTAGAACTTTCCCTAATTCTATTTTTCAGGCTTTCGGTGTACATTAATTTGCATAGCTAAATTAAAGTGAGCTTATGTGCTAGGAAACAAAATCAAATTCAAAAGTCTTAATTAAAGGCAGAGGGAACCTGAGTGAAATTTTAGATATTAGAAGTCTGACCTATGCTGGCCTATTATTTTTTGATTTATTTGATTTATAAGACTCAATTTTTACTTGACAGCCCCTAGGGAATGATTACAGATGAAGATATTTTTGAATCTGTGAAATAAAACCATTAAGAAAAGCAGCGATCTGAATTAACAATGCTCTTAGTGGACCACGCAATGAGGACTCACATTCCTTTTATCGTGAAGTATATTGGAAAAACTTTGCACTAGGCATTTCAACAGTGCCTTTCCATTACTCATATATATTTATTTGAATCTGTCAGGTTTCCCCCCTAGAACAGTGACACCCAACCGGGAGTAATTTTTGTCCCCCAGGGCACTTTTGGCAATGTCTGGAGACATTTTTGTTTGTTTCAACTTGGGGCCGGGGGAGCTGGTACTTGCTAGTGGGTACTTGCTAGTGGGTAGGAAGGAGGAGTCCCACAATGCACAGGAAAAGCTCCCCACAACAAAAACTAACCAGCCCAGGATATTAATAGCATTGCGACTGAATAATTCTAAAATAGAGATTATTAACACGAATCCAGTATAGGTTTAGTGCAGATTGCTCCAGAAAAAAAAAAAAGTCAATCATATATTCTCAGGTAGAATGGACAGAAGCAACATACCATAGTAATGTTTTGCCGTGTCAGGGACACAGCTTTCAATAACACTTCCCTTGCCCAGCATCTGCAGTCCCTTTTCTGAGATCGCATCCATCTGGAACACAAGCAGACACTTCAGTAAGTTAACAAATTGTGCATTAGGATGCACCCCACTCAGTGAGTCTCCAGTGCAGGCAACTGGGCATTTGAGTTCATGTCCACAGTAGACAGCCTGTCTTCACAGAGCTCACAGTGTAGAAAAGGCAAAGTTAAATGCCTGAGTTAAATGATCACACAAATTAATATTCAGTTGTAAACTATAAAAAACATGAATGAGAGGATCATGGTGTTCCGAGCTCATTTAGTGGGAGAAACCGACAAGATTTAAGGAGGTTCAGGAAACTTTCCCAGAGTAAAAAATTACGGAATTTTTATCTGTAAGAGAAGTATGAATGGACTAGGAAAAAAGAAGATTCCAAGTAGAACAGTATGTGTGCAAGTTCAGAGTTGGAATGGAATGTGTCTTCATTGAAAATTTGTTTTTTTTATTAGTACTTTTCGTTTGGCTGCATGTGCAAAATCTTTCTGGTAACTTCTTCTAGGTAAAAAAAAAACAATAAAGCTATTTCTTAGGTTAAAATTGCAATGCATAACCAGTTATGTAACCAATAGCTATCTCCCCCAAGATAAAATTTAAATCTTCTCTTTGACGGCATAGAGAAATGAAATAGAATGTTCTAATTATCCCCAGAGGAACTGTGAAAAAAGGAGCCAAGTAGGGAATTTCTGTCCCACCCACCAAACAAAAATTTAAAGAAAAAATATTTCTCTTTGCCTAAACCGTTGTTGACTCTCATCCTGTTCTGCTTCTGGGAGAGTCCTCTCGTGTGTAATATTCTTCTTAAACCTTTCACTTCCATCCTTGGTCAAAGAACACAGAGAATAAGAGAATGTCAAATCCAGGAAGGATTCACACTTTTATTCTTTTTATACATTAAGCAAACTGAGGCAGAGAGAGATCCTCATTATTTGATACATGTGGCCAAAATATATGCTACCCTGAAACACGTTGGTCCTGCTAAAGGGTGACTGTGTTTAGCACACTGAACCTTTTTCAAAACACTGTGTAGGCTTATGTAACCTGGTGTTTTGTAAGAGTACAGAAGCCATTGAAGAATATGGTCTAAGAACGAGTCAAGTAAGAGTTCCTTAAATTTAACCTACTCGGCAAAGTTAGACAGCAAGCACTGTGTTCTGGTAAATGCTGGATTCTCCTACAAGTTGTTAAAAGTGCTGCCCTTGCTCAGTGAAGAATTCAGACAAAGAGGGCCCAGAATATCTATTCTACATTCCCAAGCTCAAGAAAGCATAGTGTATCCTGAACATTTTGTCTAGGGGTGTTATTTATGGAAGACTTTGGGATAGTCCCCTCATTTACAGATTGCTGTAATATTTCTGGTGAAGAGTTTGGACTCTATCCTCTGTGTATGTACATACTGTTCTTCCAAGATCACTGGAGCCATGTTTCCTCCAACAGGAGACCCTTCCTTCCAATGGCCATGATGAGTATACTCTGCTCCTCCAGATCCATTCTCTTTTGACCTTTAGAAGTTCTATCAAAAGGTTCTCTTGCCTTCTTTGTGTTGCTTTGGAATGACAGGAAAGATGGAAAGTCAGGAAGAGAATGTGGCTTAATTTCCTGTGTCTTCGACTCCCTCCCTGCTGATCTTCTGTGAGTTGCTGGTGATTGAGCTCTTCCTCCACAGGTCTTAGCTCATTTGTTTTTGTTTTGTTTTTAAGTGTATTTGTGTATTTTAAGAGAGAGAGCATGAGTGAGAGAGGGGCAGAGAGAAGGAGAGAGAGTAGCCCAAGCAGGTTCTGCACTGTCAGCATGGAGCCCTACGTGGGGCTTGAACCCCCAAACAATGAGATCATGACCTAAGCCAAAACCAAGAGTCACAGGCTTAACTAAGCCACCCAGGTGCCCCAGGTCTTAGCTCACTTGACGTGTCTCTCGCCTAAAGTTCTAAGTGTCTCGTGGTCCCCTGTTCCACACCTTCTGTCCCAGGGTAGATTAGTTGCTTGTAACACGTAGGAGTCACCATACTATCTGCTACCTTGCTCTTACACTGCCACCTGCTTTTAAAGAGCATCTTCATTAAATGCTCACCTCTGGTGAGTGTGCCATCTGCTTTCTGCCAGGACATTGGCCTTGACAGTTGAATGCAACCAGGCTGAAACATCTCTTGATAGGGCAACGGAACCATAAAGATAAAGTAAATGTGCCATTTAATACGCATTTCAGACATTTTCCATTTACAGAAATCACTCCAGCTACGTTTTCCTTAAAATGTCATTTTAATAATATGATACATGCATTGTTTCTTGACATTAATTTATTTACTTGCTCACTTTTCAGTGAGTTACCAGAACAGGTGCACTGTAATGAATGTATTTGATAAATAAATATCGATACTCCTGCCCTGCATGATTATATGTTATGAAAGATGCCAGAAAAATGTGAGACTTAGTTTTTGCTTCAACTTAAATAAAAGAGATATATATAGATGAATATGAAGTGATAGAGGAGATTATTAATATTTTGTTTATTTACATCTCAGCTCCACATCTCACCATGTATGAGATGTTGGGCAAATTGCATAACTTCTCTGTTTCCATTTTCTTGTCTGTAAAATGGGATCGATTATGTCTACTTCACTAGGCTTTTGAGCTCAGCTGAGTTCATATGTGAAAAGTGATTAGCATAGTGGTTGATGCTTAAGAAAAGTCATTATTGTTACAATTACTTCACTGCACATATTTGTGGTTCACAAAGAAATCTGTACCATTTTATCTTCTTAACGTCTTAGTTTGCTCAGGGTGTCGAGATACCACAGCCTGGGTGGCTTAAATAGTAAACATTTATTTCTCACGGTTCTGGGGGCTAGAAAGTCCAAGATCAAGGTGCCAGCAGATTCAGTTTCTGGTGAGAACCTGCTTCCTGGATTGCAGATTGTTGCCTTCTCAGCTGGGGGAGACAGCGAGCTCCCGTCTTCCTGTTCTTAGAAAGACACTAATCCCATTATGGGGGCTCCGCACTCACTACCTCATCTAGACCCAATTACTTCCCAAAGGGTGCATCTCCAAATACCATCGGGGTTAAGGTTTCAACATAGGAGATTTGGAAGGTACAAACATTCAGTCCATAACACTTAGCAACTTTAAGTAATAGCTACTGTCACCATTATGGCCATTTTTTGAGAGGAGAAAACATTGAGATGAGAGAAAATAAATGATAGACTCAGGTTCACATAGTGACAAGGCAAGATTGCTGACTTTTCAGCAATTTTTATTCTATAATAGATTACAGTACTCAAAAAAAGTTACAAAATACATACCAATGTAAATTCTCAGAAAGTTATTCATTTATAGGATTAAAGTCTGTCTGAAGTTCAATATATATACATATATACATATTTATATATAAAATAATATATATGTATGTGTATATATACACATACATACATACATACATTGACTTGGCTCTATTAAATCAACTTGTGGCAACAAGGTCATAGAAAACCCTTGCTTTACCCAATACAATCATGTCTAAAAAGGTGAATGTATATCAAGAAAGATATCAAGAGATATCTTTTTAAATAGATATTAAACTCATGTCAGAGAGATTCTATTTGTTATATACTGTAAGTGTATTCTTTTTGTTTCCTATGACCTAAAGAGGTTCTTCATAGCTCCAAAATGCAAACTCCATTTTAGAAAGTGTTTCATTTTCACAAAAGCTAATTTAGGGGGAAAAGTTGTGAATCCATTTGGAAATAAA
The DNA here is from genome assembly GCF_018350215.1 of Panthera leo. Taxonomy (NCBI): domain Eukaryota; kingdom Metazoa; phylum Chordata; class Mammalia; order Carnivora; family Felidae; genus Panthera; species Panthera leo. The sequence continues at coordinate 15,062,633 of NC_056687.1, forward strand.
ACAACTTTGAATAAGAAAGTTTAATCCTAGCTATTTGGAAGTTCTTACTGACATGGTGCATTAAGATAATAAACGTCATCCAAGGGATAGATGCTGCTTATTGAATCAGTTAAAGAGCTTTTGAGTTACGAGACATTTTCTTATTTTGCTCCCTGAAGCACTCATGTGTTCAGGAAACACATATTGTGCCTCTGTTCTGTGACAGACCCAGGTTTCTGTCGGTTCTCAGAGAAGGATGTTGGTTTAACTGAGCCAGAGAAAGTTCAGGAAGACACAGATCAACCCATGGAACTATAGCAACAAAAGAAGCCAACATATTTTTATAAATTTTTTTTAAAAAATGTTTCATTTGGATCAATATGAGAAATCTAAAATAGATGAAAGGACTGAATTGAAATCATTAAATCCTTTGTTTCAGTATAGCATTGTTATACGAACAACATAGAACAACACTGCTATACTAACATAATATACATTAATTTCATACAGTTTTCCCCCTTATCGTTTCTCTTTAAGAAATTTTTTTAAGTTTATTTATTTATTTTGAGAGGGAGACAGAGCAAGTGGGGAAGGGGCGGAGAGAGAGGGAGAGAGAATCCCAAGCAGGCTCCGCACTGTCAGCACAGAGCCTGACACGGGGCTCAAACTCACGAACCGTGAAATTATGACCTGAACCGAAACCAAAGAGTCGGACACTCAGCCGACTGAGTCACCCAGGTGCCTTGAATAATTTAGTTTCTAATTTCAATAACTTCTTGTGGCTGTAAGCACCTTAGTAATTTCTTGCATCATATTGGTGAGAACTTCTTAAAAAATCACATTCAGCTAATTCTCTATTCTGGGCTTGTGTCTTCCTCTTTTTCCCCCTAATTTTACCTTTCCAATCATTATTTTATGATTGCATACTTCTGTGTACTATTCAGAGTTTAAAACATTAAAAGGACTGGAATATTTTTAATATTTCCGCATGTAGATTTTAAGCATCTTCTGGTGAGTTTTAGCTGACTCCAGCCAAGTTCTTTTCATGTGTTGGGTTTTGTTTTGTTTTCTCCTGTTTCATCATTCCAGTACTTTCTGCTTGTACTTCTATGTTTGACTCTCTGGGGACCAAATACTCACCCTTTCAATACTCCACCATTCACAGTATTTTGAATGGATGAAATCTGCATATTTATGTATAGTAAGCCTTCCATAGCAGCTAAGGACCAATTTTGTATACAACCTCCTGAGGTTTTGTTATATATTTAAATTCATTTGAAAGAATTCTGGACTATATTTCAAACCCAGTACACAGTAAAAATTTAATTGTCTAATGAAATGCAAATATGGCAAGACCAGAGTAGTTTTATATTCTCAATCAATGAAGAGTTAATTCCTGCTTTTTCCATTTTCTTGTCCTTTGAGGGTTTTTCATTGATCTATTTAGCTTGCAGTGTCCAGACACTGAGCCAGGCCCTGCGGCTACCCTGGTACAAGGGTAAACATGATTGCCAACTACAAGCATGGGGGTGGATAACACCACAGAGAAGTCAACAAAAAGCGTAACCACAAATCGTTCAATGTTATGATAGAAACAAATTAAATTTGTAGAAACTGGACAAGTAAGTTATGGAGGGGGAGATATTGATATAGATATTATATGGTCAAGGCATACAACTTAAGCTGGCACCCTATGGGAGGCAATGAGCCAGATGTGAAGGGCAAAGGGAAGAACCCTCTGGAAAGGGAATGGCATATAGAGAGGCCACAAGGCAAAGACATGCTCTTGGCTTATTTGAACACCTGAAGGAAGGCCAGTGTGGTGGGAGAGGCCTGAGGTCAACAAGGACCAAGCTCATGCCAAAGCTGACCATTCTGACGGGTTTGGGTGCCTCTGGAGACCCAGGAAGCCTTCTCAAGGTGCATCACTAGATGTAAAGGGATCTCTTTCAGATTCTTGCACTTCTATTTACTCTTTTCTAAAATCGATCCCACGGAGAATGCACCTGTGCTCTGTGAGTTCTCTTTTCCCACCTCTTCCGTGCTTGTCTTTTTCCCACTTAGAGAAAGAAAGCACATCTGCCACCATCTTGGCTCTTGGAGCAGCGCCCCGGAGCAGAAGTCAGAGCAGAGCTCTGGAGAAAGAAGCCTGCAAGAGCAGTACAACCAAGACCAAAGGCAGTTTTGCTCTCTTTTATCCAATGAAATATTTGTGACAAAGTCTCCCTGTCACTCCCCTCATCCATCTGTCCATCTATCATCTTCTGTCTATCCATCAATCTATTCAGTATTCCATCTTTATCTATTTTAGAGCTAGAATTAAGAAGTCATCTCTTAGGGGTGCCTGGGTGGCTCAGTTGGTTGAGTGTCGGACTTCAGCTCAGGTCATGATCTCACAAGTTGTGGGTTCCAGCACCGTGTCAGAATCCACGCCCACAGCTCAGAGCCTGGAGCCTGCTTCCCATCTTGTGTCTCCCTCTCTCTCTGCCCCTCCCCCACTCACTCTCTGTCTCTGTCTCTCTCAAAAATAAATAAACATTAAAAAAAAAAAGAACTCACCTCTAGGTGGGGAGACAATATTGTGTATGTGTTTTAAATAAGTCGTATCTTTTTTAACAGAAATTAATTCTTTCTGGCTGATTGGTTTGACAAGTACGACAAGTGTGAAAAATTAGGGGTATCATAGATCTGTTCCCCAAAGTAAAAAACAAATATCTTCAGTTCCAGTGTTTTGATGAACAAATATAAAGCACAGATACAATATAAGCCAGACATTTCATTACGAGACCATTTTAACTTACATTCAGAATCCTCAATACTGATTTAAAATATGTGAGGATAGGACCTAGCTTTTCTACATTATTTTAGGGACAAGTCAGAAAAAAATGCTTGTCCTCAGTTATAGCAAGGAGACAGGGTTTTATACTCAGTTCAGTGGGAGGCCGTTGGAGAATTTTAGAGATGAGAATGTTATAGTATAAATGCTTTGCACACAGTAGGATTACAGCAGATCACTGCAGTATTCGATTGTGTTTTCTCCTACTCTTTCTTCCAACACCTGAGCAAAAATAAAAACGCAGTATAAATCACCATTATTTTTAAAATGTCAGTGAAGCAAAAATCAGCATCTCATTCTCCTGAACACCAAAACAAAATGGCAACAGAAAACGTAAATAGCAACGTGCAAACTGGACCAGTTCGTGAGATATGATTCATCATTCCTTTTTCTCCAATTCAGCCACAGACCCTAACACCTCACTGAATTGGGATGGAAACATGTTTAAATGTTGGTCTGCTTCTGGGTGTGCTTGCTTTTGTGAAAAATAAATGGCAAAAGCACCAAGCAGGACATCCTCTGCTAGCCTGCGTTAAAGCTCAATCTTCCTTTTTGAAGCAGTTAAGTATTGAGGTAGGTGAACAAAAGCAGGCCAAATGATACAATGAAACCAAAATGTCTAAAATCTTAGGTTGAATATAAGGAGGAAAACATCACATGCATGTTGGTTTGGAGGAAAACAAACATCACTACTTCTTCTGGGAAGAATTGTGCTTGTCATATATAATGCCAGCCAAAAAATATGTAGAATTTATATGCACACACACACACACACACACACACACACACACATGCACACACACATAAGTTCTGTATTATTAGTAAACCAATTTCTGTGAACCTAGAAGTGGCCATCCCCTTTTTATTGCAGTCAGTATGGTACTGACTGCAATTATGTCTATTTATTTTACAAGGCTGCAAACCAAGAACACTGGGTTTACATATATTAAACTCAGTGATATTTAAGGCTTGAAATCTTAATCGACTTTGCCTTTCTTATTGTGAAGTGCAAACAGAGCTCTTACAAGTGATTTAGTCCCAATAAGATGAATTACTATCAAGAGAGCTGTTTGTTCCTTTGTCTCTACACAGTTGCTATTGCTATTTTACTGCTTTTGTTAAATAGTTTCTTTCCTTACCAATTCTTTCTGTCTCTCTCTTACTCTATCAATGTTAGTGGGTGTTAGCCAATGTTAGGGGGTGTTAGTCTCTATTTTTAAAATAAACACAAGAATGCTAATAGATTTGTTATGTGTGTTATCTGATGCACTAAATTAGACATTAAGTTTACATATACGCATATGTATTTTTTTTTTACAGAAACATGCTTTTCTTGGCTCTCACTTGGAGTTGTTAGTGGCAAAGATAATAAGCCACCATTTATTTAGTGTTTATTCTGTGCCCAGGACTGCACTTAACACTGTGCATAGCCAACATGGACTTGATTCGTAGTTCACCCGGGCCCTTTACAGCTGTGACGGTAATGTTTAACTTTATCAAAATTACTTTTCACTTTTGGAGTATGAAAGGGTGGGTTTGGAGCATATCATGAACTTTTAATATGTGTTTTCTTTCTCTGAGAAAGGAGTAAAAAGTGCTAGAAAGTTGAAAGACGATGTGCAGGGCCGTCAGAGCAAGGTAGAAGGGATAAGCTTCCGTTGTGTGTTAGGTTTTTAGGCTGCACGCTTCCGGTGCATCATATCAATGAGTCCTCACAGATGCTCTGAAGATGATGATGGTCCAGTGCGGAAAGGTCAGGCATCCTGCTTATAAGGGGCAGACCGTGAGTGAAAGTCACACAAGGTCTAGTCCCAAAGCCTATGGTGGTGGCATCTGTTCCCATTGTTCTTGCTCACTTCCCATGGTGCCGGTGTTCTGGAAGTCAACACTATCCTGGATAGAAATGGTGATGCATGAATGGGCCATCTTGATCCCCAGAGGAGATGTTAACATTCCGTAGGAGGAGCTACTGTTAGACAGTAGATTGACTGGACAGGTAGACATAAAAAGCTACAGAGGCATGATGCCTATTACATGGTAACCATTCAATAATTGTTGAATGACTGGATGAATGAACACATGATTTAGTTATCAGGTTTAAATTTGGTCACTACAGACTGTGCATAAACATTTACAATGACTGCGAATCTTATTCACAAGCAAATGACTTATGCTCAAATATTTAAATAGACACTGTTCTCTGTGCACTGGAGAAAAACAGACTCTTTCTAAACAGTTGAACATTATTATCCTATCTTTCCAGCAGGAAGGTGTGTGTGTGTGTGTGTGTGTGTGTGTGTGTGTGTGTGTGTGTGTGTTTCTGAATGCATGCATATAGCAAGAAAGAAGGTTTACAGAAGGATTGAAAGTGAGCATGTAAGCATGTAGAATTTTATATTGCTCTAAAGTCTTCATTATCGAACGGACAGTCAACTTTTAATACTATTTTGGGTGTGCCACCTATATGTTTTAGAGAACTAAGAAAAAAAATCGACAAACATACAGACTTATTTAGTTTTCTCTTACTATCCTAATTTCTTTTAAATACTCAAAAGTAGCTTTAAAATACAGATATGTATCAGTTTGGCAATTAATTTAGAGGTGGATGTATCAGCCTCATTTGACTTAGTGGTGCTGCTATAATAAACAACTCCCACATCTTAGTGGCTTCAAACCACAAAGATTTATTTTTGCACACACAGCATATCCCATAATCATGGGGGGAGATGGGTGCTTAAGGGCCCAAGAACAGGTAGACTCTACCTTAACATGGCAGCAAAAGGCTTTCAAAGGCTTCTGCTCCAAAGTGGACACATTGCATTGGACAGAGAAGGTCCCATGAGCACACCTAGCTTCCATGGAGCTCGGGCAGGGAAATGTAGTACTATCCTGTTCTCAGAGGGAAGGGGCCTGGAGTATTTGGGAAACAGGTCAATACTTACTATGGTTGATAGTACAGTTAGAGGATCAAGTCGGTGAGGTCCAGGCTTGAAGTTGACATTTCTGAGATTATTTTGGCCTTTCCTTCAGATCTTCAAAATGACAGCCATTACCCCAAGCCTAAGTTCTTACCTGACAATGTTCCAAACAAGAAGGAAATAAAAAGGGATGAGGAAGGAATTTCTCTTCACATATCTTGCTTTGGAAGCTTTCTGAGAAGTGCTGGCAGTTAATCCCCTTCTGTCTTGTTGGTCAGCACTGGGCATACAGCACGCCGTAGAAGAATTCCTCTCGTGGGGTTCAAGCTGCTGTGAATGGCTTGAACAGTGGTTCTCCAACTGGGAACGATTTTGCACATGCCTTCCCAGGACATCTGGCAATGTGTGAAGACATTTTTGGGTGTCATACAACTAGGGGATGTGTGCTAAAGGTATCTAGTGAGCAGAGGCCAAGGATGCTGCTAAAGGCCTATAATACACAGGACAACCCCACACGATAAGGAATTCACCAATATCTAAGTCAATATCTAAGGTTGGAAAATCCTGCCTTAAATCAAGCAATATTCATTCTTTGAGCCTGGACACACTGTGTCAGAACAAAATTTGAGTTCTTTTTTTTTTTTTCATTTAGTCTTTTTTTTATGAAATTTATTGTCAAATTGGTTTCCATACAACACCCAGTGCTCATCCCAAAAGGTGCCCTCCTCTATACCCATCACCCACCCTCCCCTCCCTCCCACCCCGCATCAACCCTCAGTTTGTTCTCAGTTTTTAACAGTCTCTTACGCTTTGGCTCTCTCCCACTCTAACCTCTTTTTTCTTTCCTTCCCCTCCCCCATGGGTTTCTGTTAAGTTTCTCAGGATCCACATAAGAGTGAACACATATGGTATCTGTCTTTCTCTGTATGGCTTATTTCACTTAGCATCACACTCTCCAGTTCCATCCACGTTGCTACAAAGGGCCATATTTCATTCTTTCTCATTGCCACATAATACTCCATTGTGTATATAAACCACAATTTCTTTATCCATTCATCAGTTGATGGACATTTAGGCTCTTTCCACAATTTGGCTATTGTTGAAAGTGCTGCTGTAAACATTGGGGTACAAGTGCCCCTATGTATCAGTACTCCTGTATCCCTTGGGTAAATTCCTAGCAGTGCTGCTGCTGGGTAAAAAAGAGAGAAAGTTGAAATGCCAATTTGGGATACAATCCATAGTGTCTCTTGGTGTTTATGAGTACTGAGTATATATTTTCATTCTAATGATAGCTACCACCTGTAATTTCTATGTATGTGTGAAATATATTTCTATTTCTATGTAACTTAAAAAAGAAAACATAGAAATAAAGGATAAATTATGAGAAAAGGCATAATCTTTTTTCTGACATTTAGACTACTAGGAGATTTAACTGTGTTCAATGATGCCTTAGTTGGAAGATGGGGCAATTATGCCTATAAATGCCCCTCCCCCCCCAAAAAAAGCATTTCAGCATTTCATTCACTTAAATCTATTTTCTTATGACAGATTGAGTTCTACATATTTTACTTTTCCTAAATTGTCATAAGGACACTTACATCTTATTCCAAGTCTTTTAAAAAATAGTCTTGTATCACGCGTAAGCACAACCACTGTACTTTAATTTAAATATTATTATTTTAAGTTTATTTATTTATTTTGAGAGAAACAGAGACAGTGCAAGTGGGGGAGGGGCAGAGAGAGAGAGAGAGAGAGAGAGAGAGAGAGAGATATCTCAAGCAGGCTCCACACTGTCAGTGTAGAGCCCGATGCAGGGCTCCATCCCATAAAGCTATGAGATCATGAACTGAGCTGAAACCAAGAGTCAGACACACAACCAACAGGGTCACAGGTGCCCCTAATTGAAAAATTATTAAGGGTTATTAAATATAGGGGATGTAGCTCTAGCAAAATCATGAAATAGTGGATATTTTGCCCACCTGATATTCTGCCAACACTCTTTTTTTAACTGCCATATATATTATATCTATGAATTTCTTTCATCAGTGTTTTATAGTTTTCAGAGTACAGGTCTTCACCTCTTTGGTAGTTTATTCCTAGGTAAATTATTATTAAATTAATATGTATTATTAAATTAATATTTTACAAATATTTTAAAAGCTAAAACATGTTATGCTTTTAATGCACAGCGAGTGCTTTCGAAGAGTTGTACATTCTGATTTTCACAATAGCACAGCTAGGTAGATTTTCATTACTTTAATTCATAGATGCAGCCAGGGAAACTCACATGGTTAAAGCAGTTTCCATAGTCACATCGCAAGTCGGTGGCAGAGCTAGGACTGAACGCAGTCCTTCTCTCGAGCCAATGCTCTTTCCAAACTGCCAGGACCACACAGCTGCTTTGGACTGGAATTCAAAGTGGAAAGAACAGGAAAAATCACTTTCATAAAGTAATCCCCATATATGCTGACTGGCTTGCTGCCATAAAAATATTTTATTAAACACATATGTCTATAATCATAGATAATAAAGATGTTTTTTTTTCTTGATACTTGAGCCATGGGCTACATGGAGTCATATTAAATATCCTAAACAAATAAATATGTTTTAAATTCTCCGCCAGAGTACTTACTTGTTTAGGATACTTGATATAGCTTCACTAGCATAGACTAGTGGCTAATACCTGACTTTGCCTAAATAAAACTTTGGGAGTGGACTTCTTTACACATCTTCCTGAAGGACAGTCTGTCATCCATATGTCTTATTTTGCCTAATGGCTTTTAAGCCAGATCTCAACCATGGTCCAACTTCACCCTCATAGTTCACAATATAAAAATGTGTTGCAAACATCAAAACCCTGGAGAAATCATTTCTATTATCCTCTCCACATCTCGGGCTTTAGAATAAATACATAAGTTATAGGAGAACATTGCAAGCCTAGAGCTGTGTATACCCATATACCTTTTACTCGGATTCACCAATAATTAACATTTGGCCACTTTTATTGTTTTTTTTCCTCCATGTTTGTGTGTATCGTAGCTGAGGACATTATGTCCCTTTCATCCTAGATACTATAGAGTTATTTATTAAAGAGCAAAGATATTCACTTAAAAAATGATAATACGTTTTTTAAATAAGATAATTTAACATTGATTCAATGTTATCAGATCTGCAGACCATATGTGAATTTCCCTAATTATCCCAATAATATCCGTTATAGTTTTCTTTCTCTCCTCCATGATCTCAGTGAGGACCTTTACTGCAGAGGACCACCATGTCTCTTAGTCCTCCTAAATCTAAAGCAGTTCCTCAGCCTTTTCGATCATTCATCACAGTAATAGTTTTAAAGACTGTCTATCGGCTATTTTGTAAAATATTCTTCTATTTAGACGTAATAAACACTTTGAGTCTGTATTTACAAACCAAGAGTGGTTAACGCAATAGATTCCAAAGTCCTATTGCCTAGTTTGAATCTTGGCTTTACCACTTCCTAGCTTAGGGAGTGTGAACAAGTTAACTCAATTTCTCTATGCTTTAGATTTTCCCCATACATAAAATAGCAGTAATCATCATAGTACTATCACCTAGGATTACTGGAAGGATTTAATAAGTGAGGGTATGCCAGGCACGTAAAACAATATTTGACCCTTAGAAAGTCTTATGTGTGTTTTTGTTGTTGTTGTTGGTATTATTATTGATGCCTAGTGTTCACTTGATATTGGGAGCTTCTAAATGACCATTAAAATAATGTAAAAGCCCCCCATATTTGGGATTTGAGGTGCCTGGGTTCTGCCAGTATAGACTTACGTTAATGTCTGCTTTCAAACAATGAAATCATTCTTAAAAAAAGAGAATTAGCTGGCTTCTTTATTTGTGATTTCTCAGTAGTCAAGAGAAAACCAGTATTCTCTATCAGATTATAGACACACACCACTGGGATAAATAGAGTTAACAGAGCTTCATAAAATTCCCACGCCCAGATGAAAAGCTTCATGTGAACATGGGTGCAATATATAATACAACATGTCTTGTAATGACTAAGTTGCAAAGGGCCCACTATATGCCAGGATTTACACATACAAAAAATATATTTATAATTCTCATTGAATTGAGTATTTTGCAATATCAAATATTTGTTTCCTCTAGCTGTTTAGACATAAACTTCCTATAATCCCAATTCAATTTTCTGTATTATGCAGTATCACAAGGTCAAGGAGAAATCCACCATGACTTTGTTTGGTAAGGGAAGAATATTGGCCATCACTCTCTCTCAGTTTAGGGCAAATTGCATATTGGTAATTTCTGCCCTCTTCAGACCTCCTCAAATGAGAAAAATCAGCTGAAGATTGTTTTCACTTTGAAGAAAGTGACCTCCTTGGATATAAGTGAGAACAAGTGTAGATATTAAGGATGCCCTCGTGTTTAAGCAAACCTAAAGGGAAAAAACAAGTTTCTTACATGTCATCAAACTTTACCATAATTCTCAATAATCCTTCTCTAAACCTTTTTAAGCACTGAATTTGAAAAAAGCTATATTTTATTGAAAAGTTCTATTCAAGGCCAACATGTTTCTTTGGGATGTCTTTGGACAGGTGTTCAGCCTGCTACTTTATAGTATTATTTCCTCCAAGTGCCTGCAAATGAAATGTCTTTTTAAATTATTCATCACTGAATCTTTGGGGGGAGAACAGTTATGCTAGTAAGTCTATGATTCCCAATTATTTCAATAAAAATATCTAAAAGATGGCTCCATATTGCTATTTCCCAACCCCTTGGCGTCTCCCCACTTTTCTTCAGGTCCCTTAATAGAATAAGCACCTGTGTGATTTTTCAGGAAGCCATTTCTTGAGCACCTTGCCGGTTGCTCAAGCTTTTTAGGCTTAAAAAACTCAATACACCCAATCTAACAAAGTAACCATTAGTTTTTTGTTTGTTTGTTTGTTTGTTTTTCTGATGATTATTGCTTAGATTTCAACAAGCTAAATGAAAGCTGTTTTAGTTTGGATGTGTTGACTTTGGTCACTACATAAAAATATGTCAGCGTAATGAGTATGGTTTTACCTTATTCACAGTCATGTTTAGTAACATAATCATATGTTAATGATAATAGAGATCTCTTAGAAAATGTGCTTATGTTTGTTGGAATAACCATTACAAAACCTCATGGAAAAAGCTGATAATTTGACTTAATATTTTATAGAGTAATAAAAATGAGATGGACCAGCCAATAAAATTATTTCTTTTTATCTTGAAGTATTTAATTATCTTTGGAACACTTAAAGATCACTACTAAATATTATATTTTCCATTATAAGAAAGTTCGATTCGAATATTTGTGGCTTAGTTTATTAGCATAGAAACAATTCCTTTTTAAATTGGATTTTCTATCAAAAAAGCATTTGTGTGAAAATGGGTACAGAATGTGAAACAAACTCAGGTGAGGTGGGGGTTTTTTGGTGGAATTTAATTTTATAAAAAAATTAAGTGTTTACAATATATTCTTATAAATATTGTCATCCTCCAAATTAAAAATTTATGTTATTTGTGCATCTAGAAAGAAAATCCATCTACCAAGCCAATTTTTAAAATGTTTATTTATTTATTTTGAGAGAGAGAGCAAGAGAGTGGGTGCACACATCGGGGAGAGGCAGAGAGAGAGGGAGAGAGAGAATCCCAGCATGTCTCCCACTATCAGGGCAGTGGCCAAAGCGGGGCTCAATTTCATGAAAGGTGAGATGATGACGTGGGATAAAATCAAGAGTCGGCCATTTAACTGACTGAGCCACCCACGTGCCCCTACCAAGCCATTTTGTAAAGGAAAATCTTGAGAAGCTTTTTAGCACTTCGTTGAATAATTTAGGAGCAGAGGCTACATCTGCATTAGTCAAATGAAATCAAATGTCCCTGTTAACAAAGAAATCTTACTCACTGCTGAAGGTTCTATATTAACTTTTGTTTATACCATTAAACACATGAGTAAATAATACTAGTTACGTGTTTATTTGTAACATCCTAGAAAGACTTCATTTAATTTTCTATTATAACGAGTCACATTGAATGGACATCATAAAATATAGAATTGCACTTTGTGACTTTGCTTAATTAGTAAAGCAACATGTGATTTTTTTCTTCCAAGATTTTATTTAAATTCAAGTTAGTTAACATATAGGGTAGTATTGATTTCAGAAGTAGAATTTAGTGATTCATCACTTCGATTTCATTCTTTTCAATGCCTGAGTAAAGCAGGAAAGAATATTCAATGGAAGAAAAGACAGTCTCTTCAACAAATGGTGTTGGGAAAACCGGCCGGTGATATACAGAACATGTGATTTAAAAGACACATTTTGGAGATTTCAAAATATACTTCAGTTTCTAGTTTGCCTAATGTGGAAAGAGTAAGTAGAGAGTTCCTGAAGCTACCCTCTGCTCCTCAGCCTCCTTACCATAATATTGCAGATTTGACCAACCCTGAGAAGAACATGAGCAAGAAATTGGGACAAGATAGATTCAGCCAATATGACACCAGATGAGATGGAAACTGGTGACTGAGGAGGAGAAATGAGGAAAGAAATAGGTCAAAATAGAAAATGGAAGATGGTGGAAAGGCAGGTTGGTGTCTAGGAAATACAGTTATTTGAGAATTAGGGAAATAATATAAGTGATTATTTTCCTTAAGTTTCCTTGTCAATAAAATTTTAAATGGGTACAATCTTCATAAACCCATGAAATAGTTCTGTGTCGTTGTTGTTGTTGTTGTTGTTTAAGAGGGCATGATATAAACTTGATTAACAAATGTTAATGCTCTGTTAATATATGTAAAACCCTTACAGCAGTATCTGGTGTATGGTAAGTGCCTAGTAGATGTTAACTATTATTATATTTAAAGAGGCCAAAGGGATCATTTGCTTGAACGTATTTAATTTATAGATCACCAGACTTTTTTTTTTAAATGAATAGAAGTCAGCTCTCACCAAAACAATACTAAAACCTAAATGTAATTGTATATCCATGTTAGTTCTACCTATAACTGATTGGTTTTTAACATCGAATGGGCTGGCACAGTTTCTAACATAAAGTAAGAGTGTTTAAGTTACCACTGTTAAATATTAACTGGCTCTTCTCTTTTGAACCTGTGTCTCTGAATCCAATAGCAGGCGATGGATGGAGTGGAAGTCTTTGGTATGCTGAGGTACCCATGGGGATGATCTTCTTTTCCAGCTCCCTACCTTTTATGGATTTCTCATTTTCATCCATATAAACTTTGATTATTTCTTTTTATACATAATGAGTTTTAAAGATTTAAAAATTAATAACTTTAATCAGTTTAAAATGTATGAAGTAAATTTAAATTCTCAATTGTTTTCCTTTGCGATATAATTTATATGTTATACATATTTATATAATGCAATATATATTTTATTTATTAATGCAATAGAATTATATATAAAAGTAATGATCATGAAATAAATTGAAAGAGTCTGCCTTGGATCATGATTTATGGCACATATCTGCTACCTCCTTTAACACGATAAGTGTCCATTTATCATGTAATGAGTTAAAGACTGTTGTAGATCCTAGAACATAGACTCTATTAAAAAAAAAACCTACAAATTTTACTTGGTACTTTCTTAGGGTGGCACACACTTAAGTTTTCAAGATTTATATAATTAACCAAAAACATAAGAGATAGGTACGAACAATGAGATTTTTATGGAACTCTGAATTTTATGTTGGACTCATTCCCCCATTCAGGTGAATTATATTGAATTATTTTTTATGTAAAAATAGTCAAAAATCCTAGAAATTGCCACATTTCACTGATGCAAACTTACAGCAAGTAGATTGCTGGAGCATTAATTGTGTGCCTTGCAGGGAATTGAAGATGCTATTTATTTATCTTACTTTGTTTTTTGGTTTGGGTTTTTGTTTGTTTGTTTTTGTTTTGTTTTGTTTTGGTTTTACATTCTTGATTCTTCTGTAAAGGAGAAGTAAAGGACTTTCAGGTCTATCTATAATAAGTAAATTTTTATGAGTACACCATTTTCTTCATTCAATTTTAACTGCAGTAAACACCATATAATACTGAATATCTTGCAATCACCTCACGTGGTTAGCCAGTCCTAAAGAATTTTTTATCAGAAATAATAGCTACTCAAATGGAAGATGTGGGAGCAAACAGACGTTATATCTTCCAAAGAATTCCAGAATATAAGCCTCTCAAACATGACATTCAAAGATAAATTAATTTGTAACATATAATTTCCTCTAAATATTATTTTAACCCTTCCGTCTTCCATTTTAATCATGTTGCATTATTATCTTTACCTCTTAACTCATCGCTGTTTTCATCGTTGTCCATTACCTATAACCATCTTTAAAACTCGTAAGCCTGCAGCTTGGAGTCTATGTGAACAGACGTAAAACTTAAAACCCAAATGAAATAAATGTAAACAAGGAACTGAATATAATTTAGTCAACAGAGAAAATGACAAGTGTCAATCTACCTAAAAAAAAAAATAATACATAACTGGTGCCCATATGAAAAACAACTTACAAAAAATTTTTGAAATAAAACATTTTTATTACTTAAGTTCTATTTTTTTAGAAGCATTGTTGTATACATTGTACCTTAAAAATAATTTGTGAAGTTGCTTTCTAACATTTAATTGGATTTGTACATGTATTCAATATAAAATATATAGCTTCCTCAGCCATTGCTCATAGCCACCTGAGGATTATATTTCATTAGAACAAAGTCTGATGTAGCACTCAGCAATAAATCGTAGCATGCGAAGAACCTGAAATATATAGGATGAGCTAAAATTATTTTTCCTTCCTTACATCTTTCTAATGATGTTCCATAATGTTGGTAAATAATAACTTATTTTGTATCTAGTATATTTTTCAGTTCATATTCCCCTAAATTGCTTTGTTTCTTAGAGAATCTGATTTTTTAAATCCCCAAAAGAATGCATACACATCATCACATAAGATATATTTTTCAAAAAATTAGTTTTGAAAACACCTTTGCTTAAGCCATCTTGCCATCTGTCCACTTTATAGACCTTTGGGGACCCAGTTCTCATTCTTAGTGAATCTGGGACAGTATGGTATAATTTAACTTAACTTGCTCTTTAATCCACAGATAGAAACTCTGGTATGTGGTAACAGGTGATTTCAGGTTTGAAATCCCAAATATTTTCTACTGATCAAGGAAGGAAGGAGGCAGAAGTTAGTCCCACTCTGTAAGCAAATAATCAAGTTCTATATCGCCTGGGCCATTGGCGTTGATCCAGGTTTAAATGAGTTGGTTGAAAACAGGGCACTCTGACCCTGTGATTCTGAATTTCCAGTATGTCTCTCACACCTCCGGGATCGTGAGGCTGCAGGGACACTGGGAGAGGACCTCCAGCAGCCCAATAATTGCAGCCGCATTTGCTCCAGTGTGACCCCTGGGAGCCCCAGAGTTACTGCCTGGCAGTTACCCAGGTGAGTGCAGGGCCGCAGAAGTGCCTTGAGGAGGAGTCCCAGCACAGAGGACCGAAGCGAAAAATGTGAGTCCGTTAGGACAGAACTCAGGACATGACAGTGTCCTGGGCTCAGATCAATTTTCCCTGGTGCTGGGCACTCAATAGAGTGCCTCTTATGCCATGCCATGTGCTTTGTGCTTGGAGGGGTTCAGAAAGGCCCTCCCAGGTCCCTGCATAGAAAGTGTACCACTCAGTCAGTGAATCTTCTAGACGGAAGGAGTATAGCATGTGTAAAATAATGCCAACCCCACGGAAGTGGAGTGTGGTAGTTGTGAGAAGGGTAGACCAGCGAAAGCTCAACAGTCAAGGAACATGGGGATCAATCAGTCAATCATTTCATTCCATAAGCACTGAGCTGCTCCATACTCTGCTCTGGATTGTGTTAAACTAGGAACAGAAAAGTGAACAAAAGATTCTAGGCACCCCCCCTTGCCAATGTTGCAAACAGTATTCATCTACCTACTGTGTGCTCAAAGTAGTTCCCGTTTAAACCAAAGCAACTTAGGTGTCTACCTGAGCCTTATTTCCTTTTTCATGAAGGTAGTTGTCCACAGTGCTGTGAGCTGTCTTAGGTAGGGAATGTGGCCTATTAATCTTTGTGTCCCCAGCACCCAGCAGAATGCACAATAGGCAATAAGTAGTAAAAGAATATTTGCTACGTAAATGAATCCATGCATTCCTGCACTGAGCACAGGATGTGCATTTAATTAGGCATGTGATTTGGACAGGAGAGGAAGCAGCTCTTCCTTAGCATGCCCTGCCGATAGCCCTGCAGCGTCAGTCCAACTCAGCAAGCCTGCCTTACTATTTCCTTCTACTCCCGACTGGGAGCAGGTAGTACATGCTGCCCAGATGTCCTTAAATACTCCCCTTGATTATGCCTGAATAGGACCCATCTGTAATCAGCGCTTTGAGGTTGTCCCAAGTTTTGTGCTCAGGTGTTAAAAGCTGTACTAGGCTTACCTGCTCCGGGGACGGACCCTCAAATGACTGCTGCATGCTACTTACAAGGTAGCAGGAAGGCAGGGCAAGAATTTTAAAAAATGCATGGAGAACTTTGAGGATGGGATTAAAAACAAAATTAGGCCAGTCAGACAGACCTGCGTAAGCATAGGAAGCTGCTGTAATAGCCGGGCTTAGAAAGGATTTTTGTACAAAAATGTTATCAGGAAATCCTGGGTACTCCAGAACTACATTCTACACTGAAACTAAACTTCAGTAGGTTAAGAAAAAAAAAAAAATCAAGAGCACACAAAGCCATGATTTACTCCAGACTTACTCCTAAATTTAGGTGTTGTTAATGCGTAGTCCTTCAGAATCATTTGAGGACCTTTTGAGAAATATTCCATGGGCTCAGCTGGTTTTCAAAATTTAATTCTTATTTCAATTTGGTAAACTATTTTGAGAGGACCAGTTAGAAACTGCCTTCAAGAGGGCCCAAACATGCTATGTTATGGTAAGAATATGCAGAAACCATTAGATTGTAGGAATGTTTCACCGCTTATGAAAATATTTTTCTCATTAATGCCAACTATTAATTCAAATATGTAAAGTCTTTCAATTACTTGTGTGCCCCTCTCATTTCTGCCTGCTAATGTACAATTTCACATACTTTGGTTCTCACACAATCCCGTGAGAGAAGTGTGGCATTGTCTTAGTCTGCTCAGGTTGCTGTAATAAATTACCATAGATTGCATAACTGAAACAACAGATATTTATTTCTCAAAGTTTTAGGAGCCTGGGAAATCAAAGATGAAGGTGCTGGAAGATTCAGCTTCTAGTGAGAGTCAGCTTCCTGGGCTGTAGACAACTACTCTCTTGCTCTGTGCTCACATGGCCTCTCCTTGGTGCATGCTCTCAAAGAGGTCTGTCTTCCACTTCTTTTTTTTTTTTCTATTAAATGTTTATTTATTTCTTTTTTTGAGAGACAGAGAGAGATCATGGGTGGGAGAGGTGCAGAGAGAGAGGGAGAGAGAGAATCCCAAGCAGGCTCCATGTTCAGCTCAAAGCCTGATGTGGGACTCGATCTCATGACCTGACTACAAAATCATGACCTGAGCTGATATCAAGAGTCAGCCACTTCACTGACTGAATTACCCAGGTGCCCCTGTCTTCCTCTTCTGATAATGGCACTAATGCTGTCATGAGGATCCCATCCTGATCTAAAGCTTATTACCTCCCAAAGGCCCCACCTCCAAATACCATCATAAATGGGAGGTAAGTCTTCCATATATGAATTTTGGGGGGACACAAACATTCAGTCCATGACAATCATACATCAGTCTACCAACATGATTTTTGGATACACTAAAAAGCATACTATGTAAAAGTAGAATTAATTCCCTTTTTACTAAGAAACCCAATTATTTCCAAAAACTCACATGGTTTAATAACCCAGCAAGCACGCTATTCTCTAGGTATTAAACTGAACATACTAACTTTGAAAGCAAGGGGGAGGTCTTTCTCCAAGTGGAATCTTGTACATTGGCTTCAAAGAATTAGATTATCTTCTCATGCTTCAAGACCAAGTTCATCAGTCTATATCCCTAGGAAGACCTCTGGACATATTAGGGCTGAACTCACTCCCTAGCCCTTCACCATGCCTGACTCTGCTGAGTTCTCAACCTGCCATATCTTCATCCAGCCTTCCCTGTTATATTTCTTCACCCACAATGTCAGGACAAGGACTTGTTATATATTTTGTTCCTAGACTGTGCCTGAGATATGGTAGCACTCATTAAAGTTGACTGTATTCATCAATTCCACCACAGTGTAAACTTCATGGGGCAGAGACTTGTTCTACTGTTGAATTCTGGCAGATTGGTACTTAGCACATAGGGGCAGATTCTAAAATATCTGCTGATCGAACAGGATCAGTGTGTGGCTAGGCCTTTGGAGGGAAAAAAATCCTACTAGAATACTTATAATCTCCACCCAAGAGTAGACTACTTGAACATCTAGGTGTAGTTGAATTAAGAGGGATAGTAGGCCAAGAGTCAGAAGATGTAAATATGAAGCCCTGTTTGGTGTCTGGGGCAAGTTACTTAACCCATCTGAACATGTTTCCCCATCTATAAAATATAACTGCAAACATTTCTTCTCCTGGCTTTACACAATTATTCAATCCCATAAGATACATGACAGTTTTATTCAAACATGTGTCAAAATGAATTTTACCAGCCTTCTTATATGTGCCTGTTCCAATAACATATCTTTTTTTATGCTTCAGAACAGCTACAATGGAGTGGGAATTATCATGCTTATGTCTTACAACTAAAGAACTTACAAGGCAGAGATTAAAGATCTTGCCTATGGTTCATGGCTCTCCGATTCAGAGTCCAGATTCACATTCAGAGCTTTTAAGATGTCAGATTAATTCAACCCAGGTTCTGGACAAAATTCCTTTTTTGCAACCTGGACTCAGATTGCTTCTGTAGCTTTTTTAATTTGTTTTGGCTTTAATATAAATTTGAAGCTTTCTAATTATTAAACTAAATCATTATTGGAATGGATTAAGTAAAGAAGTGAGAAACCCTGGTAACTAATTATGTGTAAAAGTGAGCTTGACCTGTACAGAAAAACCCATGCTTGAAGGAAAGATTGCTACCAATTTATTCATTTTCTCCTATTCCCTTTAGTTATATAATTGAATTCTGTATCATGCTTTTCATGATTTTAAGATAATATTTCAATGTCAGATTCATTCCATGTCAGTTTCATTTTCAGGCATGCGTTACTGTCAGGATCAATAGTTCTTTGTAATTCAGACTTGGAGTTCACGCTGCCTCTTGGTACTGCCTGGCACCAGACTAGCTAAGCTTAGTTTTGACAGACACACTTCCCACTTTCTAAGTCATTAATAACACTTTGGAAGTATCTTCACACTTGCCACAAATCACTGAGACAAAGGCATGAAACAAGATTACAAGTTCTCAGTTCAAGATTGCGTGCGTGCGTGTGCGTGTGTGTGTGTGTGTGTGTGTATGCACACAAAAGTTCAATCTGATTGCTTTAAATCCATTTCTAATTTACCATGAAGGAAATTTTATTTTATAAGAACGTTAAATAGGTAAAATATTTTACCTTTTGCCTCAGCTTTTGGGACCCACAGACTCAGGCTGTGAGAGCTAGAAAGGGCTCTTGATAATAACCTAGTCATTAGAAGGGACAGTGTTTGGGTGGGGTAAGGTGGGGGGGTTATGTGGGTGCACAAGCACTCTGTTGAACCGCTCTTCCTCCTACCCTTTCTCCAACCCTGGATGTTGTTTTGGAGGCACCACCATATCACCCATCATGACCCAAGTAGCTAACCTATTCACTTGACTGGGCACTCATCCATTCACTCATCCATTAATTATCCACAGTAGAAGTAATAAGATAACAAATATAGTATACTTCATGACTTCCAAAGATCTTGTAAAATATCAGCAAAATTCAGAACAACAGCCACTCCTTCATGAATGTTTGGTACATGCCAGAAACTATGCTAAACAATTTACATAGATAATTCATCCATTCAAAATACAGTTGACCCTTGAACAACCAGGGGGTTAGGGGCAACGACCCCCAGCATAGTCGAAAATCTGTAACTTTTTAAAAAAATTTTTTTGAATGTTTATTTATTTTTGAGAGAGAGAAAGACAGACAGAGCACGAGCGGGGGAGGGGCAGAGAGAGAGGGAGACACAGAATCTGAAGCAGGCTCCAGGCTCTGAGCTGTCAGCACAGAGCCCAACGCGGGGCCGAGCCTACAAGCCGTGAGATCATGACCTGAGCCGAAGTCGGATGCTCAACTCATTGAGCCACCCAGGCGCCCCTGTGTGTAACTTTTGACTCCCAAAATACTTAACTAGTAGCAGTCTACTGTTGACCAGAAGCCTTACTAATAACATAAATAGTAGACTAACACACATTTTCTATGTTATATGTATTCTATATGGCATTCTTAAAATAAGCCACAGGAAAGAAAATGTTTTCAAGAAAGTACATTTATAGTTCTGTACTGTATTTATTGAAAAAAAAAAACCTGCATATAATTGGACCCATTCAGTTGAAACCTGTGTTATTCAAGGGTCAGCTGTATACTTTTTTTGTACTTGCTACATGCCAGGCATTATTCTAAGCACTGAGGTTATCACAGTGAATGGGACAGGCAAAGGAAATCTCCATCCTCGAGAAGCTTACTCTATTTGGTAGACACACACATATGTAAGTAAAATATATAGCACATTCGATTGTAATGAATGCTAAAGAGAAAAAGGAACTAAAGCAGAGATGAAAGATATGAAGTATTGCTGTGTGGAACTGAAATTTTACATAGGGGACCCGGGGAACATCTCACCGAGAAATTGAACTTTTAATTGCATTTCAAATGTCAAAACTACATCAAAGGCGATAACGCATAAGGGGAACGTTTTACACCTGATTCTCCTCCCCGATACGATTTCCTTTGGAAAAAATTCCTTCCGGCCTTTGTCAATATGCACGCACGTGTTTCATATTAGACTCAGCAGAGTTTTCCTCTCTATTACAGCCACATGACAAGATAGTTTTGTGAAAATGTTTGCAAAAAGTGAAGGAGCTAGGGGCACCTGGGTGGCTCAGAGCGTCCAACTTCGGCTCAGGTCATCATCTCACAGTCTGTGAGTTCGAGCCCCGCGTCGGGCTCTGTGCCGACAGCTTGGAGCCTAGAGTCTGCTTTGGATTCTGTGTCTCCCCTTCTCTCTCTGCCCCTCCCCCACTTGTGCTCTATCTCTCTCTGTCTCTCAAAAATAAATAAATGTAAAAAAAATTGTTTAATAAACAAATAAATAAAAGTGAAGGAGCTAGACGTGCAGATAGTTGGGAGAAGAGCACTCTGGGGTGGGGGTGGGGGGGTGGTTAGAGCATACCTGAGTGATCACAGGGGCAGTGAAGGGGTTCATGTGGCCGGAACAGAGATGAGAGCATCATGCAGAGCATGGCGGAAAAAGCCACTGGAGGGTTTCAACCCTTCATGGTAGGTGTTGCCCTTTGCATTTTACGTATGAGAAAAACAGGTGAAAGAAGGGCAAACTGCTTTTCCTAGATCACTCAGCTAACGAATGAAGTTGAGATTTTAAAATCTTCTCTGATTCCAAACCTTGCGACCTTAGTCATCATACCCTGTTGCGTATATTAAAGGAAGGTGAATACAAATACTTGAATACATTGGTACAAATGGTAACACAAAGTAAAATCGTATGCTATAGGTGTGTTCAGGGTGCGACAAGGATTTGTTGTTCAATGTGGGCCCCTGTGGATGGGTTATCATTTCCAGAAACACAGGGTGGATTTAAAGGCATTCCAGACATTCAAGAAAAATATTTTCTTTGATTTTATAACCAAAAAAATAATTATGTACAAACTGGTTTAATATTCTACTAGTTGTTGGTTTGTTTGGATTTTTTAAAAGCCTTGTGTAGATGAAAGTAGACTCATTTGTCCTTCATTCAAACCACCGGTTCCTTAAATTAGACCTGTCCAGAAGCAAACTCATAATCTACACCTGCAAACCTACCCCTGGATATTCACTCTCAGTGAATATTGCCATCATCTACTGAGCTGACCAATCTCTAAATCTGAAGACCATAGATAAGTTCTTCTTATTGCCTCTAATTCAAGCAGTCCTTACCTCCAATGCTTGTCAGTTATCTTACTCAAATATCTCTTGAGCCTGTCCCCTTTTTGTGTCTCCTGCCACTAACACCATTAGATCCTTACTGAGTCACATTAATGAAGGACAAAAAAAAAGGCTTTTAACTGAATTTCTGCTTTGTCTCTTCCATTCACCCATCTATTCTATATTTACTGAGAACCTACGTCTTCCAAGCATCATGGCAGATGTTGAAAATAGAAAGCCAGATTACTCCCCTCAAGGAACTTAACATATGGTAGGAAAGGGGAAAACAGCCTAGTCAACAGGTAAAGGCGTTAGAGCATCTTTATATATCAGATAGAATGGGTCCAGAGGGCATCCATCAATATTTGACAAGAAGATCCTAATTGGGCCATCCCTCTGATTAAAATCCTTTCTTGTGCCTCACCACATTCAAGATAAACTATGCATAACTTAGCAGTGCATTTAACAAGGCCCTTCTTCATGAAACCACTGTGGAACTAGCCATTCCCATATCCCTCTACTCTTCATGTGCAGACTACCAACCACCATACAAAATGATCACCAACCTTTGGGTTTTCTCTAACTCTGAGCACATGCGTTCTATGCAGCTGATCTACTCTTCACTCCCCAAGGTCCCCCAAACACACCAGTTCTTCCTTTACTCCTCTCCAAGGTCTGCTGACAGCCGTCATCTTTTAAGACTGAACTCAAGTGACTCACCAACAGCAACCCGTTCCTTATCCACTTCTCTGAGCTCTAGGAAAGACAGATGAAACCTTTTTGGTAACACTTGTCATACTGGATTATAGTTGTGGTTCCTTTAATGCTCAGCCTCTGAGCTCCTTGAGAAAAGAAACTGTGTCTTTCCTCTCTGCCCATTCTACATCCTCTGCAGTGCCCAGCGTATAGTGGGTGTTAACCCAAACAGTGAGAATGATGATAATAATGACCATAGCTATGGCTAGCATTTCATCAGTGCTCTTAGCCTGGGGTGAGGTCTGGTAAAATATATATGTTGTCTTTTCTCATCTCATACTATACAAATATGGAAATGCATATCCCAATTTACAGAAAAGAGAACTGAGGCATTGGGAGATTAGGCAGCTGGTCCAAATTTCCATTGCTTGTGAGTGGTTGAGTTGAGAATTAAACCCAAGCAGTCTGGCTCCAGAACATCTATCATTAACCACCATGCTATAGTGCCCGGAGAAGAATGTTTTATTCAGATTGTGATTATTATGCCATATTTATCTTTATTTTTTAGACAAAGAAACTGAGAAAATAAAATATTTTTTTTCTAAAGTTACTCAGATAACAGGGGTGCCTGGGTGGCTCAGTTGGTTAAGTGTCTAACTTCAGTTCAGGTCATGATCTCATAGTTCGTGAGTTTGAGCCCGTGTCGGGTTCTGTGCTGACAGCTCAGAGCCTGGAGCCTGCTTCGGATACTGTCTCCCTCTCTCTCTGCCCCTCTCCTGCTCACGCTTTTTCTCTCTGTGCCTCTCAAAAATAAATAAACACTAAAAACATTTAAAAACAAAATTTAAAGTTACTCAGATGACAAGCGAAAAGACAGAATACAAGTTAATGATGAATGTGACTCCAGAGTTTGTGGTAAGTGAATGAACGGAAACATTTTCTAAGCTCTAATTTCCTTGCTTAAAGAAGAAATGAAACAGCTAGACAAGATTATCTTTAACTTTCCATCCAGTTGTAACAATTACATTATTTTTACTTTTCAAACCACCCCAGACTCTGTCTGCTTGCTTTGACAAAATGATAGAACAGGAACAAGATCTCGTGTTGTAGTTCATGTACAAATGTGCTATACTAAGATGACAGTAAAAAGATTACGCTTTAAGGGAAAAAAAGACAAAATGAAGAGTTTTGTCACTCATCAGAGGTTTTGAAGGGCAGAGGAGACTGTGGCTCAAACGTGTAGAGTCTACCTCAAGAGTAGTTCTGTCTTGGCTGCATCCGGTGACATCAGCAGTCGGGCTGGGATGGGCACTGCCTTCCAGCAGCCAGAAGCTCACCCATCCACGCTTCCCCCAGCAACAGCGCTCATCTGCCACTCTCGTAATCACATCAGTCGCTTTCCCAGTTCTGCTTTGTATCAACTCCAAGCTCCCAATTGTAGGTTTCAAACCCCTCTACCAATTATTCCTCCCTTCATATAAATAGCAACATCTCTACTCACTGCCTGCTGTGGCGCTGCTATCGTGAACACTCGTTCTAGGAATTCACGTTACCTCCTTCGCCTACTCCTTGCTTCTCAAACATGTTGCTGCTTCTTTCAGAACTATTCGAAAGTCACTTCCAGGGTGCCTGGGTGGCTCGGTCATTGAGCGTCCAACTTTGGCTGAGGTTCATGAGTTCAAGCCCCATATTGGGCTCTCTGCTGTCAGCACAGAGCCTGCTTCGGATCCTCTGTCTCCTTAGCCCCTCCCCTGCTCATGCTGTCTTTCTCTCAAAAATAAATAAAACATAAAAAGAAAAGTCACTTCCTCTGGTTGACTTTTCCAAACCAGTATCCCTCTGATTTTGTAGTTCTAGTCTTTCTGGCATCCTCTGAGAAGTTACTAGTAGAGAAAACCCATCTGAGACCCAGCTAATCGTGTTGTCCCATGGAGAACCACATAAATAGAAGTCAGAAGGCATTGCTGAGTTGCAGCTCTGCAGTTTATGTTATCCTCAGTCTTACTCATCTGTAAAATGGAACTATCAATAGAAATCCCACTGCCTTATGAAAACTAAACATACTTTTATTTATTAAGCACATGCATACTGTGTACCTACTGTATGTTAACACTGCTCTAGCAACAAGGTATTTATTCAGTAAATGGTAATAGTAATATCTTCATGTGTGGGTGATCAAAAATGTGTTTGTGTATTTTCCCCATTTAGATGTTTCATATATTGTCGAAGCTTAGTTAGTACAGCAAATTTTTCTAACAGTAGAGGATGAATAATCATCAACTGAAAAAAATTAATTAATTTATTTGATATTTCCCAATTCAAAAAAAAATTGTGAAACTCTTACTTCCCTATGCCTAACCTCCCACCCACACTCAACCATCTGAAGGGTCTGATTTGGTAAAGATCAAACAGGTGTTCTAATGTTTGGACATGCTCAATGCTCAAAAATTCTGCCAAAATCTACTGTTTTATAATAAGAACAGATGGTCACAGATGAGCATCGCTTCAGCTATTGATGATGTTGAAAACGAATCTTTAACACAGAAAGGGAGGGGATGGAATTTTTAGACATAACCATTTTGTAGATGTAGAATGCATTGTGCACACCACACAGACTATCATTGTGATTATAATAGAATGAAATCCAAATTTTAAAAGATGTTGACAAAGCGCTTGGCTGCCTTCCCACACACAGTAAAGACCCATTCCCTTCTCCACATTTGACTCATAAAATGAAAATATTTTATGTATGATATTTGTGTGAGACTTTTGATGGTACTAAATGATTTGATTCGTGCTAGAGATATTTCACTTTTTATGATTTAAGTGCTTAGCATTTTTTTCGTTTTGTCGTAAAAGGGATGATTGAAGAGAATGAAAGAAGAATCACTCTTATCAAAATGATCTAAAAATGATTAGTTTCATTCTGACAGAAGTTATTAATGTATCACACAGTCCATTGAGGCATGAACTTTTAGTTTTAGAATTAAATGTCAAAAGAGATGTTATATCAGAAACTTTGTATGGATCAGCTTAAGATATTGTAGTCACTCAATATTAGTGAAAAGTTTCCTGATACAGATAGGCACTTTACAGATTATGGTGGTGGATGAGCTACAGATCGGAAGAAAGAAACAGATTGGCCCCTTTTATGTAATTTTTTTTCTGACACTTGATTATATAAATGAGCTCTCTTTATCTCCAACTTTTTCACGCCAGTTTGTGTAGCAAAGACATCTTCTTATAGTTTCATATTTTTTAATAAAATTTATGTATTGTTGAGAGAGAGACAGAGTGTGAGTGGGGGAGGGGCAGAGAACGAGAGGGAGACACAGACTCTGAAGCAGGCTCCAGGCTCTGAGCGGTCTGCACAGTGCCCGACAAGGGCTTGAACTCATGGGCTATAAGATCATGACCTGAGCTGAACTTGGACGCTTAACTGACCGGGCCACCCAGGCACCCCTAGTTTTATATTTTTATGAATGTGTTTGTGGCATTTATGTCAGGTGCCTGCCAATTACAATCTTGGCTGTAGATTTCTATAGAACCTAATAGGACCAGGTTAGCAAAATCAGGGCTACTTCCTGTTAGAATATGAACATCTTAACTCTGAAGCATTTCAGAAACATTTCATCTTGTACTTCAATTATACTAGTATCACAATATGCATTATCATATTTTCTGGAGGAAACAGATCTACAGCTGTACTTATAATTTCGCAGACATCAAGAAATATGGGCTTGATTTCCTTTGGCTGGGGTAGTAATTATTGGCTGGCTCCTTGATTCCTTAAGACTGAGTATTGATGAAGTGAATGCACAATGAGCTCTGGGCAAAAGAGTCAAAAACTTGAAATCTCAGCAGACGTAAAACTCAAGAGCTTGAAAGGAAGTTCATAGTGAAAATCCTTTAAGGAAGTGAGTCAAAGATTGATTTACCTTACATATTGGTTTCCTGTATTAGGTAATTTCCAAATGCACTAAACAGGACTGTCATCTTGAAAGGAGAAGTCTACCTACCATTTAATTTTGGGAAAACCAGTTTGTAATCAATCAAGAGCCTAAGGTGGGTATGTGGGGCACTAGGGAAAATGAAAATATGTTGTGAGTTTTGCAGATAAAGAATACATGAAAATATTCTGCAGATAAGGAAAACATGAAAATAATTATATTAGAAATTAGGCTATAATTGAGACAAGAGATATCACATGCTTAATTGTCAAATGAAAGACAAATATTGAATTTAGAGGTAGATAGAATTACTCTAGCCCAAAAGGCCTATGAATTTTCATAGGTAAGATGGGGCTTGTGTTGGTGTTTTAAAAATTAATAAATAAACTCTAGAAAGGACATAGTTATTCAAAATATATTCTATTAATTTTTATAATTATGGCTTACATGTATCATAGACTTATATTGAGGTGTTTTCTTCCTTCTGTGGCGATATTTCTATATAACTGTATTTAGAAATTATCTAAAATAGAGGATATCAAAATATAAGGTGAATCAGTCTTTAATTCTCTTATTCGTTCTTTGATGAAACAAACTATTTTAAGTTGGAGAAGGAGAAATGGCACAAGCCATGGAAAACTTGAGAAGGTTTCTACAATAGAGGATGATTTTCCTTATTCGGTCATAACTTAGATAATGTATGTTCCATAATTTTTGTTGAGTCAGATTCTAGAGTGCAATGTCATCAGGTAGCCCGTTGTGAAATGCCTATTGTATGGAAGGATATTTGCTGGAATAGGAGAAATAGAAACAGGAAGACAAAGAGGGGGGAGGGGAAAAGGAAAAAGCAAAGGTTTCAGAAATCAGGAAGATTCCACGGAAAGATGCAGACTTTTTTTACGATGCTGGATTTATCCTAATTGGAGGGTGCCACAACAGCAGTGAGCGCTTACCCTTGATTTAGAAATAAAGGGGGCGCCTGGGTGGCTCAGTCGGTTGAGCGTCCGACTTCGGCTCAGGTCACGATCTCGCGGTCGGTGAGTTCGAGCCCCGCGTCGGGCTCTATGCTGACAGCTCAGAGCCTGGAGCCTGTTTCCGATTCTGTGTCTCCCTCTCTCTCTGCCCCTCCCCCGTTCATGCTCTGTCTCTCTCTGTCTCAAAAATAAATAAACGTTAAAAAAAAAAATTTAAAAAAAAAAAAAAAGAAAGAAAGGTCTCCACTAATCCTTTAAGACAATCTTTAAAATGGAGAAAAAGTAAATATCTTCCCTACCTTTTTTACGTTGAAAGTGTATATGAACATGTTCCTAAAAATATTTCAAAGAAAAGCAGTCTCGCTGTATCCTAACATTTCCATTTTTTATTGCCTTGGTCACACATATTTATTCGGTTCAATCATCATCTGAGGTTTATTTTGTATTCTATAGTCGAAAAATTCCAACCTATTTTTAAAGAGCCAGGCTACTTTTGATTCCAATGAGATTTTAGGAGTCTGCTTGCCTCATTCTAAGAGGTCCTTGCAAAGATTTCTGTCCTTGAGAAGTCAACTTTCTCAGAGCTATTTTGAGAAGGACAAGAAGAAACTTTAACAGATTTGGGGCATTTCTGTGAAGACATTAGGAGAGAGTTACAAAAAAATAGGATAGGACAATCTGAGTTGCCATTTATAAAAAGGGAAACCTCTCTATGAAGGAAGGTCAGGACAACCACCTGTTTTTCAAAAGATACTGGAAAATAAGCTCCTTTAATCTAAAACACCACCACCGTGGTGGCCAGATGGTGGATGCCTTTGGTGAGTACAGATTTCCAGCCTTTGAGACCTGCTATGTTGTGCTTACAAGTATATATGAAAAGACTCAGGGTGGTTCCATGCTGCTTAATGGATGTCAGTCATTGAATAGTTCTGTTAGTGAGTTTAGGAATACTTTGGGGATTTCTTAGCTGTGGGACCCCAGTTCCTCAGAAATACATAACTAGAATGTAAATAAACCTTAAGAAGGGATGGGCTATAAAATGGAGAAAAGAAGGAAGTACCTAATCCTTTGAAGCACCCCACTTCTACACTTGCAGAGTGGGTTTTTACCATAGCTCACCTGAAGCTTCTAGTTGTTTGTCCAATCCCATTTCCCTCTTCTTCCCTGCAGACAGAATCCTGATTTTGTTCGGAAAAGCACAATACCTAGCCCTAACCAGATACTTATATCCTGCGTCTTCCCTGTATTGAGCGTATTGTACAGCTCTGGACATCCTCTGGGACTTTCTTTTCACCCCCCCCCTTCCTTCCTCCTGGCACAAACACGGTGTGATGTCTGGAGATGCTGAAGTGATCTCATAACAGGAGATAACCTGTGTAAGGGAAAATGTGAACACACAGGCTGTAGGAGAAAATGACAAGAACTTCGGTCCAGGGTGGCATTGTTGAGCAGCTCAGCCCGTGCAAGCAACCCCTTACCTCTCACTTTGTTATATGAGAAAAATTACACCAGATGTGTTCACGCCACAGTTGATTATGTGTTTTGTTACTGGTAGCCTACCAGTAGACCTAACTGGTAGTTAACTGGTAGTCCTAACTGGTAGCAGTTACTTAGTCCTAACTGCTACCCCTGGAATAGCAAAAATTGCTGTTAATTTGACTGTTTAATATGTTGGCCTATCGGCGGCTCCTGGGTGGCTCAGTCAGTTAGGTGTCCGACTTCAGCTCAGGTCATGATCTCACAGTTCGTGCGTTCGAGCCCCGCGTCGGGCTCTGTCCTGACAGCTCAGAGCCTGGAGCCTGCTTCGGATTATACGTTTCCCTCTCTCTCTCTGCCCCTCCCCTGCTCGCTCTCTCTCTCTCTCTCTCTCTCTCTCTCTCAAAAATAAGCAAACATTAAAAAAATTCTTTTTCAAATGTTGGCCTATCAATGCCTAAGCTCCCCAGATGACTATTTCATGAAGCAGAAGATTTAGATGTAGCACTTTAGGAAAAGCTCATTGTCTGTTCCAGATCATTAAAAATGAAGTTGAATATGGGCGTCATAGTTAAGTGAATGAGCTGGATTATTGACTTAGAACTTCCAAGTGCCCAGACTTCCCAAGAAGTAAATTAGTCAAGTTCACTTCTTGGGAAGCAAATGGAAACATGGCTGAAGTTTTTTTGGAAGGAACAATATGAATGCAGGGTGGAGGCGATGACTTCACGGTCTGGAAACATAATGCTCTGGCTCTTTCAGTGTTATGAAAGAGTTAATGAAACCTTCAAAGTTGTACAATTCAGAATCAAAGTACTTTTGACTATTTAGCCAGAAAATCTTGCTCAATATTTATAAAACTACCATATAATTAGCATAAGTTCACATGCCTATGGTGAAAAAATAAATGAGAAGAAAGACTAAAGGAATTTTAATGAGTTCTGCCTTAATCATCCCCTGAAATAAATCTAATAAAGTATTTCTCAACTTTCATTTGATGTTTTTCCTTCCCCTAACTGTTCCAGTTACACCTGTGCTCAGATACACACACTTATCCTTGAAATAGGCTTTGTTATTATCTCATAACTCGCAGATTTTGTTTCTGAGTATACATGCACATACGGAGTGTTTACGCACACACTCCTATAAATGACTGTCAACCTTGTCTAAAATTTGGCTCATCTGGTGATGAGGAAGAATGAGATAAGCCAGGAAAAAGGCTTAAAAGGATCCATTTTAAGTAAGAAAAGGGAAGAAAAGAAAAAGAGATGTTTTAGGTCTTTTAAATTTACCCTTGAACTTGTTGTACACAAAAAAGGATATATTTTTTAGTACAAAGTTGTAGTTCCCTACAGTGTCCTGTACATAGTAGGCATTCCACAGAAAAAAAAATTATCTGCCCCACTCCCGTACCTTTGCAGTCAGTACATTAGAACGCTTTTCTTCCTGATTGGAATCCTACTGTCAACCTATGCAATGAACATACTGGGGTATTAGTCTGATTCTATGTCCCCAAAACTGTGCCCGTATTGGTTTCTAGGGCAAACATGTGCAAACACAGAACAATGTCAACCTGAGAAAGGGGTGAAAGGGGTGAAGCAAAAGAGATGATGGAGCTTGAATTTTTCTCTCTGGAAGAAAGCAAAATAGATTTATATGAATTATGACCCCCCCTTGAAACTTGCAAGAATTTCCCGTTTGAATTCAAGTTCTGTTCAGCTAATCTCATGTTGTAATTAAGGTTTAAAAAAAAAATTGTATCCAGCATACATGTGACTCATGTCGTTAGGGAAGAAACTGCATTGTTTACTGAGTCTGAAACTGTGACAATAACACATTCTAAATCTATAGGAAAAGTGTTTCGTAAAAGGAACGTTTTAACACGAAATAGGCCATGTGGGATTCATACATTGATCTTCCACTGACGTCTTCTCTGAATTAGTTAAGACTGCTACACTAACAATGATTCTAACGGGGAAAATAAAGAAGACCAAATAGCAGAGAGGCAGCAATTCAAGGTTTAATTCAGGTTTTCCTATTTGTATCATTTATAAATGTAGGTAATTGGTGGTGTTCCAACTTACGATGATTTTGGATGTTCTTGACAGATTATGGAAGTTCAGTTACCTCCTAAGTTTTAGTGCTTAATGGGAGATAGCACAGTGGGCCTCCAAAGAAAGAAAGATTCCTGGCAATGATACAGCATTTACGGGAAGCCACCAATAGTACATTAGGTCATGAATTCACTCACGTCAAGGTAGAAATTTTCGCGATATTTATCCTTCACCCTACCTTTTCATTAATATCTTCTTCGAAGCAGGGTTCATAAGACAAAGTTATTTATTCACTAACATTCTAAACAAAAAAAGAGGTATCACGTTTAATCCAGGACTCAATTCTGTATCTATACCCCCCTACCCAAATTCTGTATCACAAGGTTTTTCAGATCTCTCGGAAGGGATTTATTTTTTCTTTCATAAGTAAAGATAATCTCATTCATCTGAATCCTACTCTAGAGTAATTGTTGCTTGGTTAATAATGTGATATGGGGAAAGAACATATAACATGCCTGTATTTAGTTGGAATCCATCTAGCAAAAGCTGAGAACAAAAAGTTGAAGTCTGTTTCGACCACGCAATACCCATTTGCCTGACATGGATTTCTGACATACACATGGGGGTTCCATGAATGCAAATCCATGGTCAAATTCTCACTCAGTCAGTGTAACCTAGAATGTGGAGACTTTTCCAAAAATGCAAATGATAAACTCTTCTGTCAAGATGACTATCTTTAAAAAATGATTAGCATCTTTTATGCAGCGCTTTTGAATAATATTGATGCCAAGAGATTCAGGGACTTCTTGTGATTGCAGGTGTCTTCTGGATAGCTTCATGGATGAAACCCTGGGTGTCAAGATTCCCTTCCTAAAATCGGTAACTGTAACTTGATGGATGTAGCAGGGGGTAGCATTAAAAGCAAGTGGCTTGTTGTATTAATTTGTTCCTCTGTTTGCTTGTTTGTTTAGAGACAGAGCTGGGCAGAGAGAGGTGGGGAAAGGGAGAGAGAATCTCAAGCAGGCTCCGTGCTCAGTGTAGAACCCAATGCGGGGCTCAATCCCACGACCCTGAGATAATGACCTGAGTCAAAATCAAGACTCAGACACTCAACCGTCTGAGCCACCCAGGCACCTTAAAAGCAAGTGGTTTACTGTCAGTTTTAACCAACCAAACTACTTAATCTCTAAACCTCACTTATTTCATTTTTAAGATAGGGATTGTTACTACTTCCCTTCCCCTGACAAACTGTTCTAGCCACAGCTACACTGGACACACACACTTACCTTTACAATTGTTACTACTGACGCCACATGACTCACAAGTCCCTAACGATTGGCTCAAGAGTGTGCAAACTACCTGCTAGGTTAGAAAATGTGTCCCTCAACTCTCATGTTTTCTTACCTATTGTGCCATCAAATGACAGACTGAGAGGTCAGAGTGGTTCTCAGGTAACTATTTCCCAGATTATTATCAATTTTCTTCAAGCTTCTCTAGT
This sequence comes from Panthera leo, assembly GCF_018350215.1. Taxonomy (NCBI): domain Eukaryota; kingdom Metazoa; phylum Chordata; class Mammalia; order Carnivora; family Felidae; genus Panthera; species Panthera leo. The sequence continues at coordinate 15,095,183 of NC_056687.1, forward strand.
GTAATAAGAGTGTGATCAAGATGCGGGATGAAAATTGAAATCAGTGTCTCACATAGAAAACAAAGAAACAAACAACAAACAAGAATACCCAAGCTATTCTACCTCTCTGCCATACTAAGAGAAATGCTAAATGGTATACGTTGACTCTGCTTCATCTAAAAATATTTCACAATAGGATGGTAAAATGAGATTTGTATCAAAAAGCATCCTGGAAAGAAAGGGCTCATAATGGACTAACTGACATGTTTAGCAAGTGACATCATATATTAGGATCTGGCCTTGTTTGAAAGCATGCATGTTTGAAAACTCATTCATCTGCCTTCTAGTCCAACTTCCATTAGAAATAATGTATTTTATTCCTAGCAGCTTATAGAACAGTAAAACGGACAGATAATTGAACCATATTACAAAGAAAAATTTGTATTTAATAGTAGACAGTGTGCTTCTCTGTCTAAACTGGAGCAGCATGGGGGAGTCAATAGGATTTTTGTCTGTCTCATTTCTTATCAATAGACTGCATAAAATGTTCCCACTTTTAGTAAGAGTCAGGCGTGAAGGAAGCTAGTTGAAGCCTATAGGGGCTACTTTGATTGACTTTGGCTTAGGTATTTTCTTTGTAATTACTCTGTGGTTTCCCTAGTATTCACTGCAGAGTATAGCTATCCTAAGTTGAGAGCCTTTGAAATATGTCTATTCCAATTTTTTTTGTAATGAGGAAGGGGGAGGGGGAAGAAGAATGCTTTGGGAAGAAATGCACAAATATTATAAGTTGTTTAAATTGTTGTGAACAAACCTTCATCGTTCCAGTCAGTATCTCACAGGATTATACCCTGATTTTTGAAAAATGTTTATTTATTTTGAGAGAGAGAGAGAGAGCAGGGGAAGGGCAGAGAGAGAGGGAGGGAGAGAATCCCAAGTAGGCTCTGCACTATCAGCACAGAGCCCGATGCAGGGCTGCGTCTCACAAACCATGAGATTATGACCTGAACCAAAATCAAGAGTCAGACACTTAGCCCACTGAGCCACCCAGGCACCCCAGTTCACTGATTTTCTTTATAACATGGTATCTACTTATACCAATACCTTCTTGGGGATCTTGTGTATAGCTAAAAAAGATCCAGAATTAGATAGCCAAAGGAGCTTTCATATTTTATTTTTATTCTTTCCATTTGAAGGAAAATGTGCACTGCTTGCCTTTGTGGAAAGCCTGGAACCTTGGAGGCCAGTATTAAGAACCTCTGTTTGTTAGTTACGACTTTCTTTCCTGAAACCACCATTAGTCAATGCATCACTGAGTAAACCTAATGAAATAGAATCACTGCAAGTTTATCTACTTGAGAATTCTCCCTTTGCTAAAGGTCAAGTGTGAAAGCTATTATTTTTATTTGACTCACCAGGCTTCTATTTCTCTTATTAAGAGTTCTCATAATGTTTTGTGGAACCTCGGGAGTTTATGAGGTAAATCTAAATGGCTGCTGAAGTTACGTAACTGGAACCACTTCCAGAATATACCAACACATTTTTTTCGACACTTCTGAATATTTGAAAACTACATGGATCAAGCTTCCTCCCAAATATATTGAATATTGCTTCCATGTAAGCATAATTTTGTTGAATTAGTATTGAATTGGTGTCCTTGGGTATTAGCAACAAGGGGAGGACAGGCGAGGAATTTGTGGCATCTTTAACCCATCACGCTGCCTGAGGTGATGTTTATGTGACTTCTCCAAGGAGCCAAACCCGAAACTAGAGTGTTATCACGGCAGCACAAAATTGAGAGGGAGACATCACAAACCAGTCTTACCCATCAGCCCTCTTTTCTTTCAACATTGCTCTCAATCATGAAATAGTTCTAGCACTGAAGCATTTCCTCAGTGACAAAGGAGAAGTGGAATGAAAAAAGAAGACAATAGCTCGTTAAAGTTTTGATGTTGGTGAATGTTTGGAAATATATTACAGGTGGGCCAGGTTTTTTTTTTAAAGCCAAAAAAAGATACCTAGAAATAATATGATAGTCATCAGGGAACCGTGGAATTGAGTGTGGAGGATGGGAATGAAAACAAGAAAGTGAAACTCATGCCAGATTTCTATGACAGTCAATCCACCCTTTTGAATATCTTTTCCGAAATGTCTTCCAACGATTATTATACATAATTTCATCCTTTTCCAAATAATAAAACCAATTTAATGTTATCTCTTCCTAAACTACCTAAAAATCCCTGTTAAAGCCTCTTTCTTATTTCATTATATATTGTCACTGTTATCTCTAGTCTTCTCTCTAAAGGCTTTCCTTCAAACATTCTTATTCCAACTGTATGTTCTCTCCTTTCTATAAATTCCTTGACACTAAGGACTAGACTTGATTAATTTTTAAACCCTCCCCTCCACCTAGCAGTGTGTGGACTCAATAAATGAATGGAGAACCTAAATGAATGGATGGTGGTCCAGAGAATATGGAAAATGTACCACCTCTACAGAAATGTTTTGTGTTTCTAAATTAAAAATGACAGTATTTTGAATACCATATTGGGAAACACTGGATTCCAAAGCTAGTAAATATATGTAGTACTTTATATCAAGGGATGACTTCAACTCATGTAGGAGGATTGATTTTCCAGTCTAACCAAGGGATTTATGGTACAGTAGAAAAAGAAAGGGACAGGAAATAAGGTGATCTTGATTTATATTCCAGTTTTACCTCCTGTGAACCAGGCAATCCTTCTTCTTGTGCTTTACCCTCTCTGGACTTTCCTAGTTTCTAAAATGAAGAACCTAGAAGTTGTTAAGCAAGATTTTTGTATGTAAATATTTCCAACAGACTTTCAGACAAATGTATTGGATGAATCCAGCTCTCACACAGAGCAAGACTCTCATCTGCTGTGTGGTCCAGAGCAAGCCACTCATCCCCTCGGATTCTTAATTCTTTCTTTGAACACTCAGGATCTCTAGAGCTTGAGGCCCACTTTCTTTTAGCAACTTCACCTTGTGGTTGAATCCTTAGGAAAATAAAACACCATTTTTAATTCAGTTAATGGAATTCTCCTAATGAGAACAAATAAATATATGCCCAATAATAGCATTTAAGGACCAGTGGGAAGGGGCGTAGCATTCAAGGCAAATATACTGCGTGTTAACTAGAGGCAGAATAAGACAAGCCATCTTAAAGGACAGAATGTTAGCAAATTTTCAGGTGATTCAGAGTACTTTAAATCATTGAAATTCATTTCCGTCCTACACTTGATGGTATTATTTACACATGTGAGAATCTATCCTGGATTATTAAGACATATCAGGCTAACATTTTTTTCTGCAAAATTCACGTCTTAAGATTGTCCACCTGGGTGCTTCTCAAAACAGATCACATTGTTATTGTCAAGGAGCCTGACCCTTGGGCACTACCAGCCCCAAAGGGCTCGACGCTATCATTTAATCTTCCTGGACTTCCATCAGTTCATTTATAAGAATATCGTCTCTTCCAGCTTGAGTGCTTAAAAGTTACAGTGGATGACATTTGATGTGCTGTGTCACAAGTTCATGCATGTGTCTGAGCCCACTTGCTGCCCTGGATCTGTTCTCAAGACGTCTCTGAGCCCAAAGTGCCTGCAGCATTGTCCTGATTGCCACAAAACAGCCTTAAATTAGGCATTTATCATATTTGAAAAGACACCATCTGCAGATCTCCACCACTGTGGAAAGTTGTCATGAACAATATGCTACTTTGCAGTCTGCCCATTTAAAAACAAATGGGGAAATTCAACGGCAACTAGAAATAAACTTGGGCTTTGGAATTGCATTTCTTAGATACGGTTAGTGGTTGGCCAGTCCCCAGAACATCACCTTCCACTTAGGAGAATGTAGAGCTAAGCAAATTCAAACTGAAAAGCATCTTTTAACTTTCTATGTGAACAGGAAGGAAGGAGAGGATAAAGGTAATAAGATTCTCTGATCATAGGAAATTGGAATTTGCTATCTTGCTAGACCATTATTCTTAATGCACAGCTGAAGTTGGCTACATTTCCTTGGCAGGGAAATAAAATCATTCTGATTCAAAGTAACATGAAATTATTCGGTAAAGATTTTTCTAATAATGGTCGTGTGTGTGTGTGCGTATGTGTGTCAGTTTGTGTGTGCGTGTGGGTGTGTTTAATTTGTTGACCAAAAAATAAAAAGGGTAAATATTCATTTCTTGTCCACAATTAGGGAATAAAAGGATACATTCAACTATATAGAACTAAAGTTTATAATTGTATCAAGACCTCAATATTTTATTACATTAGAGGCAAAATAGTGCTATGTTTAAAATACAGTGAAGCATGAGTAATTTTGTTTTCTGATTAGGATTATTATAAAAATGGTATTTTGGAAATCGGTAGCCCCACTGTAGTACAAAGACCCCTGAGGGCTTCAGAGAGTCATTATTGTAACAACTGCCCATGCAAATTCTTTTCACCACAAAATATTAAGTGGTTAAATGCTAATAGGCCCTTGAGGTTGTTTGCTTGAAGTTTGCTTCACCTTCTGTTTGATTTCAAGCTTTTACTTTTAAAAAAAAAATTCAAAGAAGTGAGTCTGTAAGAAGATGGTAACTAAGGGAAATGAGTCGAAGACAGTTGCAAAATTGCTTGACCTTATTATCCTGTTTCTTTTGAATAAAATAACACTTTAATGAGCTACTGTTTGTCCTAAGATGTCTCCAGATAGAAGATTGGGACTGCTAATTGTTCTACTAGTTTTACCTTAAGGGAAAAAAAATCAGCACTTGGAGAGGAACCATGAATCAACATTACAATCATCAGTTTTTAAGATGATGAATAAAACTCTGGAGTCAACTCTAAATACACCTAATTAAAAGAAAACTAGAGAAGAAAATACTTTGTCTTAAAGTTTCCAGATATGCCTAGATACATCCAAACAGATATCCAGCTATTAGATAGTTTTCCGTGATGTGACTTGTGTTACCATATGGCCAGTACGGATGCGTTCTTAATGGCTTTCGCTAGCTCTTCTTCTCTTTGCCAGCTTACTTTACTCTGAAGTTGTTCCTGGATACGGTCGTTTTAGTGCTTTCTCTGTGTTGATGACTCCCACCTAGATGTCTCTACACCTGACTTCCCCTTGAACTCCAGACCACCAAGTCCTACTGTGTTTTGAGGGCTTCCAGTTAGTTTGTTCTCCATGTTTGCAGCTGAGCTCTCTGTTGTCCCCTCAAAGTTGTTCTTTCTATGTTTGTAATTCTGTTCATGGCATTGACAGTCTTAGACCCTCTTGTCTCAGATCAGGACCTGCAGATTCATCCTGGACTCTTCCCTTTCCTGCTCTTCCTTCGAGTATTTAGTGGCTGAATTCTGTTGCTTCACCTTCGATGTCTCCTAACTCTATTTCTCTCCTCCATTTCACCTTGACTGCTCCTTTCAACCCCCTTCTAGTGATGTGCTCCTCCTCAATATTTCTATGGTTCCTTACGCTCACTTCCATCATGGTGCCATTCACATTGCAGTATAACCTCCTTTACCTTCCGATTCCCACCTCCCAGGGCACAAGAGGTGCTCAGCAAGCACTAGTTGAGCAAATCTTCCCAGTCTCTTCCGTATTTGTTCCTGTTGAGGCTAAAACTTGCCTCTCTTGCCTGCTGTCCCTTTCCCACAATCCAAGCAAACATGGACATTAATCACTACTTGGACTACTTTCTCCAGTCATATACTATTTCTGTTCACTAAGTTGTGCTTTCCTACCTCTCTGCTTTTACCTGTTCCAAGGGTAAATATCCTTATTTACACATCTTCTTATGGAGGTGCCTTCTATGTTTAAGAATTTTGTTCAGATATTGTCTTCAAAAACCCTCCCAAGGGATGTGCTAGACAGATTCTCACTGTATCCCACCTACATTCAAAAGCATTTTTCCTACTTCTTATCTCATATCTTTAATTATTATTTTGTCCAAGATATTTTGCCAGGTTTGTTTTTGTTTTTGTTTTACTTTAATGTGGAAAGTACAGAAGATGACTTTTTCATCTCTAGGTCTCCCACATATTTACTAGGTACAAAGGGCTCTGTGTTCTGTTATACTACTCTTTTTTTAACCATTTATTAACTTATCTCAAGAGAGAGAGAAAGACAGAGAGAGTGAGAGAAGGGAAGGGACAGAGAGAGAGGGAGAGAGAATCCCAAGCAGGCTCCATGCTGTCCATGCAGAGTCCAATGTGGGGCTCGATCTCATGAACTGTGAAATCATGACCTGAGCCAAAACCAAGAGTCAGAGGCTTGACCAACTGAGCGACCCAGGCGCTCCTGTTATACTACACTTAAAATTTGATGATACTCACCTAACAGACACAACCACAAAATAACAAGCTTCAGGTTCGATTAGGTTCTGTTCATCCCACTAATCATGTTAAGGATACAATCTTGACATACAAAACAATACTGACCACAAGTCTAATAATAGGAGTCATATCTGCCAGCAAATATTTCCAGTATAATTCATTGTAAAGCTGTGAAAAGATCTAATCCACAATCTTCAATATAGCACAAGATATAATTTGGGAACTGGGTGCCATTTAGTACTAATAATAAAATTCTTAGTGATTTATATATTTCATCCAATAAAATTTAGTTAGGGAATTACTTGATACTCTACCTTTCTTGTTGTGAATAATAGTAATATAATCCTTATTTTATCTATTGCCTGTTATCCAAGATTTTGAGAATTAATGAGAAAATGCCTTGAAATATTTTCTCATTAATCCTGAAAAGCCCTCTTCTGCAGTAGATTTGCAAAAATGATTAATTAAAGATTAAAATTCCTTTACAAAGAGGACCATATCTCCACACTACTCCTCAGCTAGCCTCAGTGAAATTTTAAAGTTACAAAATATAAAGGTATTTTAAAGTAGTTTATTTTTGCAGGCTTCAGAGAAGAAAGAGAACACTGATTGTATTGTAAATGCATAAATAAATATTGATCTTCGTCATGGCATGTGGAGATACAAATTTGTAAAAGGTACACTTTAGGGATATTTTAGCAAGTTTTTATTCTAAATATCGTGGAAAATATACCTTTTACTGTGCATCTTTTGAGAAGTTCTCAAACCAAACTATATTTAGAGCTAACATTCCTTTGAGCTAACCCTTCTTAATTTGCAGGTTATTAAATAGTTGTAATTTATCATGTAGCGCGTATTCTTGGTTCAGTGGCTTCTCTAGGAGGCATAGTTGATGAGCCATAATTATTTTCCAAAAGCTAAAGGAATGATCAAACCTTAGTTATTCAATTCATGTATGTGTTAAAAGTAGAGAATTTTCCAAAATGAAACAGATTCCTTAAAAAATAAAGCATGCTTACATTGGTTTCTACTTCTGATTCCAAAATGAACTCCAAAGAAGGTGTTGGATAATAGTGTAGAGAAGCACAACTATATGATTGAATAGCACTGGGAGAACATTGGTATAATTCCAACAGGTAACCCTTCCCAGGGCCATGCAAGCATCACAAGATGAGAATACCAACAAAGTTATAGAAAAAGCAGCATAACAGCCATGCATGCTGAATATAATTTGCAATAATAATAACAATATAATGATGAAAAATGCACACTGGTAGGGGGTAGATTTCACTATCATCAAAGCATCTGTGGAATCAAGATAATTACAGCATTCAGAAGGTGGGACAAAGAGATGCAAATATACTGTTATCATTTGGGGGGGGGGGATTAATGTATTCGATGTAAAAAAAGAGGGGGAAATTAAAGAGAGATTATTACCAGCTACTGATTACTTAGTCATGCTAGTGTTACATTAAGCACTTTCAATAAGCTATTTTTTGAAATGGCTCAATAGTCATATGAGGTAAATATTATTAACAATATTTTTATATGTAAAAAAATCTAGGTTCAACTGTCTGGACATAGCATCTATGTTGCTAGTAGTTAACAGCTACCAGGATATATGTATACATAAACATAAATATGGAATCATGTATGTAAGTCATATACATATATTATACCTATATTACATATGTATATCATATACACACACATATCTAAAGGATGGTTGATTTTATGTGTCAACTTGACTAGGCTAAATGATGTCCAGATGAATAAAATATTTGGTAAAATATGATTTCTGGGTGTGTCCGTGACGGTGTTTTGGGGAAATTAGCATTTGATTCAGCAGACTAATTAAAGAAGGTACACTCTCACCAATGCGTGTAGGCATCAACCAGTCTGTTGGAGGCCTGATAGAACAAAGAGGAAAAGGAAGGGTGAATTTTTCTCTCCTTTCTTGAGCTGACATGTCCGTTTTTTCCTGCCCTTGGATATTGATGCTCTACCTTCTCAGACTTTATGCCTCAGACTGAGTTATACCACTGACTTTCCTGGTCTCCATCTTGTAGAAAGCCAACTGTGGGACTACTTCAAGGGTGACCTTGTGCCTCATTGACAAGGGTGCCCTTGAGGGAGCCTCTCATCATTTTATGGACAGTGGCAACTCTGGTGGGAACCTGCACTTGAGTGGCTGTCCAGGATGGCTTTGTGCTTTCTAGATGACTGAGAGGCCAGACAGATGTTCCAGCTTTTCCAACAGTGACAATCAAAAATCCTCCTGAGGAAGGCCATCATATGTCATGACAGGGAACCTCAGACATGAGAAGTTGCCATCACTGTTTTTAGGAATCAGAGTATGAGATTTGGAGACAGCTGGACCTCAAAATCCTAGTGGATATTCCTGAAATTTCAATTGCTCATCTCCAAAATGGACATAATAATTGCTGCCTCAAAAGGTTGTCAGCAGATTCAACTAAATAAATATATGAAGGACCCAGTGTGGTATTTGGATCATGATCTAAGTATAATAGTGGCTAAAAAAAAAATGAAGGAAGAGAAAGAAAAAAGGACAAAGAACAAGAGGACAGGGAGGACTGGGAAATGAGGAAAAAGGAAGGGGAAGAAGGAAGAAACAAGAGGAAAGACTGGGAGTCAGTATTTCTAGAAGCTTCCTTAAGTGAAAGCACCCAGTGAGATCTGATGGAAACAACTGTGGCCCATTGGAGGTGCCGCTGCAGCTGAATGAAAAGGATGCTTGGGCTCTACCAGCATGGGTGACAACTAATAGAAATGCCATCATTGAACACAGGGGATTCAAACCAAAGCTGTGTTGGGGCCAAATCCAGCTGTGCCCTCTCTCCTCGGGTGAGATTCTCTTGACATCTGGGAAATGTGCAGCGATTATTGATTTCAATGCATCACTGGCTGAAGAAAGAAAGTTGTAATTTCTACAAAGGAAACCTGGTGGAAATGATGGCCCAGAAACTCAGTGTTTTCTTGAGCCAATTACAGAGGCTCTAAACAGTAATCTGATCTTCAGATATCCAGGGAAAACAGGCTATAATTAGAAAGGACTATTGATGAAGCGGGGCTGAGGTAAAAATAAATGTATTCTTTGCAAGCTTAATTATTTTGAAAAAAACAAGAAGAGAACATTGACAAAAGAAACTATGTTTACACACACTTTCCTTTTAAAAACTGGAACTCTTATATATAAACTCTGCTATATACTCATCAAAAAATAATCAAATCAATACATGCCTGTTTTTAATAAACACTAGTTTGGAAAATCATAACTGAAACTTTGAAATAGCAGGCTTCTGCTATCTAGTCATGAATCAACTTATATTGTGTGTTTGCACAGAGTGGAAGCCGGACAACCCATCGATAATCGGCTGCCAGATGTTTTCCATCCATAGCTCTGTGGTGTCTATCCATCCACCCTTACCAACAGTAGCCACCCCAGCCATGGCTCCTATCTCCATATAAGGAACTATTACATTTACCTGCCACTTAGTTACTATACTCCATTCTCTCCCACCCCACCCGTGCTCTACACTGTCCTCAAGCACAGTTTCAACACGTTATTCCCCTGGTCTGTTGGAAACCTTCCATTTTTTTATAGGATAAAATCTGAAACCTTGTTCAGACTTGTTTAGACATTCAAGGCTCTTCAAAACTGGTCCCCCAACTTCTTACGGGCAATACCAGACCAGAACAATATTTTCATTATATGTTTCAGAGTAAAAAGCCGCTGCCTGACCAACTAATTGGTCCCATTCATAATGGGGAAGGAGGAAGTAGGTCAATAAAGCATTTGAAGCACAGAAAAATAGGACCAGACTTATAAATGTAATTTTGGTTATGTTATAGAGATTGGGGGAAGGCAAGACTGGACTCGGGAAAGAGATAAGTGAAACATGAATTGGCTGAATTGAAATATGGCAGTCTGTTAAATACAAAGTGATATATTGGAGAAGCACAGATCTGGGTGGCTAAATAGAAATGCTGTTTTAAAAATGTAAATAACAAAACAGTGTATTTTAAAATAAAATCATTATGTTAAATATATTTTATTTAGTGTAAAAATGTGTGCTATTGTTCACCTAAATTGGCTAGGATTATAAAAAGTAATTATAATGTTGGCAAAGGAAAGATGAAAACAAGTATAATGTGGCAATTGTTATCATGAATTGAAAGGCTTGCTTTTGCCCTTGGGCCTAATAATTTCATTTTGAGGCATCTCTATTGGGAAATAATGTAAAATGCAGCAACACTTATCAGAATTAAAAAATTGGAAATATGTATTTCCAACAAAGAGGGAGTGGATAAACAATTATGATATATCAATGTAATCTAACATTTTGAGGACATTTAAAATTGCCCTCACTATGTGTTTTAAATAGCATTGCCAGATAAAACACAGGGTGTTCAGTTGCATTTGGATTTCAGATTAAAAAATGAATAATTTGTGTAGTATAACTGTGTATATTTCATGGGACATACTTAACCTATAAAGTGATTCATCATTTGTCTGAAATTTAAAGGGAGCTGGGTGTTTGTATTTTTATTCACTGAATCTGGCAACCTTAATTTTAAAGAATCTGCAGAAAGTACCATTTACACCCTTTAGAAATGTAAGATAAAAAATATATTGGGGCACCTGGGTGGCTTAGTCAGTGAAGTGACCGACTCTTGATTTCCTCTCAGGTCATGATCTCTCGGTAGGTGAGTTCGAACACTGCATCAGGGTCCACACTGAGCGTGGAGCCTGCTTGAGATTCTCTCTCTCTCCCTCTCTCTCCCTCTGCCTCTCTCACCCACTTGCTCTCTCTCTCTCTCTCTCTCTCAAACAATGTGTGTGTGTGTGTGTGTGTGTGTGTGTGGCAGTTAGTTATGGAACTTGGAAGTAAAGATATGCTTTGAAAAAAGATAGAAAGGAAATACTTCAAAATCAGTTCAGTGGTGGGGTTTGATTACAGATATATTTTTTTAGATCTCAGTATGTTTTTTTACCTTTGTATTTTTCTGTAATAAGCATGAATTAGTAATGTTTATGAGCAGAAAAAAATGTTTATATGTTTTTATAGGTTCATGTATAATTCTATTTCACTTTTAACATCAGTGGTCAGTCCTGTTTATGAGCAATATAAGTTAGGATGCCTACTGACTCCCAAATTACCATCAGACACAAAGTTCTCTCAAGTAACTCCTAGCTCTGTGACATAAAACCAGGACTATGATGAATCCTCAGCTTAAGTGTCATCCACTAACAATGTCTTCTCCATCCACCTTATCTCAATTCTCCTCTACCACCGTGCCATCAGTCACCAATGCCTTCACATTATTCCAGAGCAAACTCTTCCCTTCCTCCATACCGCTCAGCAGGGCTTCAGTATGCATTTGTTGAAAAACAGAGTAAGTGAATAAAAGAAAGAAAGAAGATCAAAAATAGATGGCATTTCTCATTAGGGTTAACCTGCTATATATTTAGGTCGCGGTTCCGTAACTTTCATGGCTTCCCAGGATTGCTTTTGCAAATACCAGAGTAGAAATAGACGTTCCATAAAAAATGGATATAAAGAAAAATAAAAATCAGTAAAAGAATATGTTTGTAGAGAAACTTTATTGGGCTCAGGAGTCTGGAAAGATCTCTGAAAACAACAGAACTGGAAGAAAAGATTCCAAAGCATCTTAAAGCTTCCAGATTTCTTCCCCCATTGATTTCTTCGATGTTTTCCAAGAGCAACTTCTGTGGGATCTTACAGCCACTCAGAGGATGGCAGCTATAAGCCAGACCTCCTTGTTTAAAGCGGGTTTACTTTTCATTCCACTATAGAGTTGACCTTTGAACAACACGGGGTTGAACTGCACAGATCCCCTCATACAGGGACTTTTTCCATGAATGCAGTACAGCACTGTAAATATATTGTCTCTTCTTTATGAGTTTCTTACTATTTTCTTTTCTCTAGCTTACTTTAAAAATGCAGTATATAATACATATAACATAAGAAATATGGGTTAATTGTTCACATTATCAGTAAGTCTTCTCTGGTCAACAGTAGGTTATTAGCAGTTAAGCTCAGGGGGACATCAAAAGTCATAGGTGGATTTTTTTACTGTTGGGATTCAGCTCCCCTAACCCCTGTGTTGCTCGAGGGTCAACTGTATTTTCAGTTTTTGTATGTACTTACCTTAGAAAGCCGAGTTACACAAACAGCAAACAAACCGAGCCCTGTCTTTTCAGATCTGATTTTCAGAATTACTCTGAGGAGCTATTGAAAAGCAGTCGTGAGGTGGAGGGATCTCTTTCCCCACACCTGCTTGTCTTGAAGCCTCTTTCTCCTTCATTATTTCCTCTCTCGCCTTTTTTGCAGTTTTTTTTTTTTTTTTTTTTTTATTTTTTTTATTTTTTTTTTATTTTTTAATATATGAAATTTACTGTCAAACTGGTTTCCATACAACACCCAGTGCAGTTTTAATAATTGAATGATGCCACTACAGGAGCATTTCTGAAGGGATAAATCAGGTGCACGGCAGGCATTTCCAGCCCCTCCTCCCTCTCTGGGGTCCCACTGGTCTCCTGCCTGCTCCACCTCCCCCCTCCCCCAATTTCTTTATTTTTCCTCGCTTTGTCCTATTTTCTTAAGCTTAGCTTATGTTTCCCTTCTTCATCTTTAGCATTGCCTCTTTTTCTTTCATTGTTAGAAACCGCTTTATAGCTTTTGTCCCCAAAGATCCTTTATTCTAACGCACTAAGGCAGCTCCACACTAAGAAACAAGCAAGTGGTCCTCAAAGCTTCGAAATTCTAATACATCGAAGTCGCCCCTTTCACCCGAAACAAGAGACTATGAGTATTTCATAAAGGCTTATTGAAAATATGCTAAAAATGCCATTATCCCTTTTGCTCTTACATGCTTTGTTTGCAATTTATTAATCATACTAAAAACAAAATACAAATCTGTTGACCCTTTGCTGAGTTCAAACCGATGCATGCGGCTCACGCATGGAATGAATTGGACATTTGAAGAACCAAAGTGAGCACTGAACTTGAAAGAGCATGTAGATATTCAAGTGTACTTTGTTTGAAGAACTTGATTTTGCTCCAGGCCAGACACCCCTTGACTTTGTTGCAACAAGAAACATCGGAACTGACTTTGAATACTGAGCTCGAACCTGTTTTCTTTTTCAAGAATAACACTTCGAAACATCATTTCAATCATGTGCGCCAGACTCCATTTTCATGTTCCTTTTAATGACATGCCATAATCGTTCACATCTGCATTCCTTTGTACATATTCTGTTCATCTCAAGTGTCTTCCCCATTGGTTTTTTTTTTCCACTCCCAAATTTCAGACACATAAGTCGCCACGCCTCGCCTATCACCACCACGGCCAAGTGTCCAGGCTGTGATTTTCCTTGTTAGCAATAAAAACAATTACGTTCATTGTGAAAATTTCAAGCCGTACCTAAGGGACTACCTTGAAAAGGATAAAGTTTGTCTCTTCCTAATCCTCATTGCCACCCCTCAGAGATAAAAGCGGGTAAGTTCCACGAGCTTCCTTTCAACAAAATCTCCATGCAATTAAAATTAATTAAAAGTGCAAAAAACCCTTCTGGCCCTTGGGACAAACACGGAATGTGCTTCCTTATCGGCACATGTTGATTTTCCTTGTGCTAAAATGACCGCAGGGTAAGGCACCGCACGTAAATACCATGTTTTATGTTCTTTATGGGAACACTCACCTACTAATGCACATTTTGGACATTTCCAGCTGTTGCCAAGCATCACCAACAATAGTGAACATCTTTATACACATATATTGGCATATCTGGGGAGGCATGCCCATACTGTAAATTTGTAAAAGTGAAATAGCTGGGTCAAAGGATATACGCATGTTATTTTGAAAATTGTTGCCAAACTGTGTTTCAAAATTAGTTTGCAATTCTCCGTTAATAGGATGGCACATATTTCCTATGTTATTAATTAAAAGTGCTGTGTTGTTAATGGCTGAATAACCATCATCTCACACACATGCCCAATACTTTGTGCAACAAAATCCTCCTTTATGTGATTTTCGAGGGTCTCAATGTTCGTAAAAGAAGCCTCCTTGCTGAAATCTGCTTCCCTCTATTGTGTTTACTGTGATAGAACCGACAGCGCTGATTATCACCTCTCAGCTAGAACTGGAATATCACGTATTTACTTTGGAAAATAGCGTGAAAGTGTTTTCATGAAAAAGGTCAAATTTAATGAATTATGAATATTTTTAGGAAATGTAGAATGGCAGATGAACAGAGAGGCCCAGAGAGTAGTCCTTTTTTGGGGGGCGGGGGGTGGAGGGAAGGGTACAGCAGACAAATCTGTAATGATCAGTTATATTTGAAATGAATTCTAATGTACAAAAGTTGTAAATGCTTTTGGGATATTGTACCCCTTCTAATAGCATTTCTAAAGTATCGTTCTACTCCTCTAAGGCAGGCAAGAGTTTGATGTCCCCTGGGAACAAATCCCACTGGGCGGAGAAGCACCGCCCTATAGTAATATCCACAAAACCCCACTCAGGCTCACAGGGTTGAAAAATAACGCCCAACGGAAAAACACTCCCAGAAAATGCTGCATTAAAGACAAAGTGTAATATAAGCAAAACAGTGGGGGATGGGAAACAGAGAAAACAAAAGCAATATAAGGAGCAGAAGAAAAGTTCAAGCTATACTATTATTAGTATCTTCCGAGAGATTAGGCTAGACATAGCATCCATGAAATAAACATAAGCCATTCTTTAAAAGAACAAGAACAAGACCTCTCAGTTATTAAAACTATGATGCTTAAAGTAAAACTTAATAGAAGGAATAGAGGAATAAAAGGTAAATTTGAGAATAAAATAAACTTCCTTCATAAAGTCACCCCAAAGAGCAAATAAATAGAAAATGGAGTAAAAAGGGCAAAACTGGGGGATCTATTTAGGTAGTCAAAATTCAGAGAAAAGAGAGTAAAGGAAGTCGTCGAAAAGTAATATAAGAAATGTTCTGCATGCAATGCTTGGGAATCAGAATAATATCTGACTTTTTGTGGCAAAGGAAAATAGAAGAAATAATGACATCCTATCCCTTAAACTTTTGACAGAAAATAATATTTAACTAGACATTTCTAATAAGTGTAGCTATCAATCAAGTGTGATGGCAAAATAAAGACATTGTCACAAAGACATGTCTCAAAATTGTACCTTAAACGCACCCTGTCTTAGAAAACTTCTTTTGAATAAACTTCACCAAAATGAAGGAAGATCCAAAAACAAAGAATGGCAAAGAGAGTCTGCAAAATAGTGCTGAAGGGAGCCTTCCTGAAGCTGCAGGCCTAGGGACAACTCATTCCAGTGGAAGAGGAGGATGGTGGGATACAGGCATAGTATCGCCAAAGGAGAAACAATGGAACCTACCAGACTCTTTCACGTGCTTGACCTTGTTGAAAAAGATTGTGCAAGTTCGTGAGAGAGACTGGGAAGAAAATGTGAGCTGTCTGTACAAGGCTAAGCAAATGAAACAAAAATTATCAACTGCAGAAAAAAACAAAACACCAAGAGCTTTGGGAAATGAAATCGTTCATGACGCATCTTAGCTGTGAGCGGTATTTAAATAAGTGTGGTAGTCGAAGCACTGACACCTGATTTTTTTTTTAATTGTGATAAAATGACATTAGAAGAATGACAGGACGTAAGAAAAAATATGCCTGTTGTTCCAAATGGGCTATAGCCTCCTTTTTAATCACAATATCAAAGAAAGAATCAAGATAGTAGTATAAACATAATATTTAGGGGGTGCGTGGGTGGCTCAGTTGATTAAGCATCCAACTCTTGATTTTGGCTATGCAATGATCTCACGGTTTGTGGGATTGAGCCCCACATCGGGCTCTGTGCTGACAACATAGGAGGCTGCTTGGGATTCTGTCCCTCCCTCTCTCTTAGCCCTTCCCCTGTTTGCTCTCTCTCTCTCTCCCTCTCAAAATAAATAAATATGAAAAAAATTAAAACCCATTTAGGAATGTGGGTAACTGCCAAATGAAACAGCTGAGAGTTAAAAACAGATGATCTGGGGGTCAGAATATAAGAGTCTGGAGGGTAGATAGAAAATTTCTCTTTTGTAAAATAAGCTTTTTATATACGCTTTTTTAACTTGGAAAGTACAAATCGATTTTACAAAATTCTGGACAGTTTTGGACCACCACACACAAAATGTCTTGGTGCCAGTGGAACCTGATGTGTGACTTTGGACCTCCCAGACTTATTTAATCAGAATCACTCTCCACTGAATCTAAGAATTGGCATTTTTATAAAAACTCAATTGATGCTTATGCAGATTAATGTGTGGAAAAACCTATGTCTGATATTCAGGCATTTAAGTCTCAGGATATGAGTCATGAAAAAATATCAAAATAATTGTATGGTTCAACATGTGTAGAATATTTCAATACATGGATTCATATATACGGTTGTCCATATATGTGTGTGTGTATGTATATATATATATATATATATATATATATATATATACAACTATATATATATATATATATAGTTGTCCATCACCATTAAAATATATACCTTTATATATCTTTACCCACTTGTCCATCACCATTGGAATACTACCAGCAAACTAGATGTGAAGGTCTATGTTGTCATAAAAAAATTCACCTCCTGCATACTTAGTTTTTCTCTGTGTTTAGCATAGCACATAAATCTTCAATTCCAGACTCTGGAAAATTCTATCATAAATATAAATACTCTGCCTAGGTACCATTTGACTCATCTGTCTTCACAAATAAGGGGCTCATTAAAAGTATAAACGTTCCCTAAATGTTTGGTTTTTGCCTTCCCTCCAATAGTGATTTCTTCGTTCCTTATGGTAAACAAAGGAACATAAGTACCTGTATAAAGCAGATGTGAAGTCCAGCTGACGTCATGGTAAATGAGGAAGGTTGTAGAAGGTTGAGCCATGCCACCCACACTCCACGACTTTTGGGAATTGGGGTATTCCCTACATACCATGGATTTTGATCTTCAAACTTATTTAGGTCATGGGGAGCTAATTAAATCTACTGTTTACTGTTCAGTGATGAACAATAAATTAGACACTGCTAGAATGCTTTTGTCTTTAATCTCTGTAAAAAGCCTGGAATTAAAACGAAAGGCTTGTATTATAAAATGCAGGGTACACCATCACCTAAAACCAGGATTTGGGAGAGGAAAAAAACCTGAGGAAAATATTTCCATATAAAAAATAAATAATTATGAAGCCACTATTACCCAGACGGCAAAACCAAAAAGCATACAAAATTTAAAATAAAAACACAGCAACCAAACTACAGAACAACATCTCTCAAAGAATTCAATGCAGGGGCGCCTGGGTGGCTCAGTTGGTTGGGCGGCTCAGGGCATGATCTCACACAGTTGGTGAGTTCGAGCCCCGCGTCGGGCTCTGTGCTCACAGCCCCGGAGCCTGTTTCAGATTCTGTGTCTCACATGCTCTCTGCCCCTCCCCACCTCGCGTTCTCTCTCTCCTTCAAAAAATAAATACACATTAAAAAACATTGGTTTTAAATGATCAAACGCTGAATGCTTTCCCTTTAAGACTGGAAACGAAGGAAGAACATTCACTCTCACTATGATTGTTCAACATATGGCTGGAAGCTCTTCCCAGTGCCATACAGCAAAGAAGAGAAATATGAGGCATCTAGATTGGAAAGGAAGTAATAAAACTCTTGTCACTGTAGAAAATTCCAAAAAGGAATCTATCACAAGTTAAAAAAAAAAAAAAAAAAAAAAGCTCTCCTACCACTAATAAGTGAGTTTGGCAAGGCCACAGGAGCAAGCATCCACAAATACCTACCACATTTAGTCCTAAGAGTACTAAATATACTCAATATATTTAACTATTAACTACTAATATATAACTATACTCAATATAGTACTAAGAGTGAACATACAAAACTAAAATTTAAAACGACACCATCTACAGGGCACCTGGGTGGCTCAGTCAGTAAAGCGTCTGCCTTCGGCTCAGGTCACGATCTCAAGATTCATGAGTTCGAGCCCACATCAGGGGTGCTGTCAGCACAGAGCCTGCTTCAGATCCTCTGTGCCCCTGCCCCACTCACACACTCTCTCTCTCAAAATTAAATAAATAAACTTAAAAAAAAATACCGTTTGTAATTGCTATAATGAAATGAAATACTCAGGTATACACTTTGAAAAAAGTATAGTATCTGTGCAAATGAATACAAGCAAAACTGAGGATAGCTAAGTGTGACCGGTGTAATGTGTCAATGTCAATACCTTGGTTGTGATAATGTACTGTAGTTTCACAAAATGTTACCATCGTAGGGAACTGCACAAAATGTACAAGAGATCCTTATATTATTTCTTACGACTGAATGTGAAACTAGAATTAGCTCGATAAATTTTTCACTTAAAAATCAATGAGTTCAAAATTATGAAGGAAGGAGGAATATAAATTTAAACACAAGTGCCTGGACTTGTAACTTATCAGAGGGGAGTAGATGGCATTTTACGTGCTTCTCAACAAAGCCGTAACAATTTCAAGCGCAACAGAGTACATACATGCAAACGAAAAATAATCAGGACAACATCTAATGCAGTTACTTAGCTGGTTTCCACCACACATGGAGTGGTCACGTAGGCTGGCGGAACACTTATAAGACACCATATATGATTCCAGATTTCACCTCTCTGAGCCTCAGTCTCCCCATCTGAAATAAAGACTTGAGAGGCGCCCGGGTGGCTCAGTCAGTTAAGAGTCCAACTCTTGGTTCGGCTTAGGTCTTGAACTCATGGTCCCTGAGATACAGCCCTGAGTCAGACTCTGCCCTGACAGGGCAGACCTTGCTTGGAATTCTCTCTCTCTCTCTCTCTCTCTCCCTCTCTCTCTGCCCCTACCCACTTGCTCCTCCTCTCTCTTTCTCTCAAAATAAATAAATAAATTTAAAAACATAAAAAAATTAAATAAAGTAAGGACTTGGGTCTAGGACAGCATCCTTCAACCTAATGTGAAGTAGACACATTAAGTCACATATTTTAAATTTTCTAGGAGCCACCTTGAAAGCAGCAAAAAGAAGTGAAATAAATTTTATGTTTGATTAACCCATTATATCCAAAATATTATCCTTTTCAACGTATAGCAATGTTAAACATCAGCATCTTTCGATTTGTTTTTTCTAGTAAGTCTTCAAAATGCATATCTTCCACTAACGC
This sequence comes from Panthera leo, assembly GCF_018350215.1. Taxonomy (NCBI): domain Eukaryota; kingdom Metazoa; phylum Chordata; class Mammalia; order Carnivora; family Felidae; genus Panthera; species Panthera leo. Next base: position 15,114,775 of record NC_056687.1, read on the forward strand.
CACACTCAATTCAGCTGAATTTCCAATGCTCAAGGGTCACATGAGGCTTGTATGTACCATAGTGGACAACCAGGTCTACGTGACTTCTGAGACTCCCTTTCTCACTCTAAAATTTAAAAATTCTAAATATATGCAGAGGAGTCTAAGTCGCAGTAATCACCTACTCCCCTCCTCCAGATCACCCTCAACTACAAGGGTTACCTTTAAAGCAATCAAAACCATCAAGGCTTTTGTCAAGGAGTCATTTCAATACCAAAGACCATGGGTACCACCTAGTGTGGAACACAATATCTCTGACACTTTTGTTGACATAAGGTGTCCTTTGTGGGTTGCCAGGTGCTCTGGTGAAAAAGGGAGTGGAACAAAGGTGGGAGCAGGGCTGCTAAGAGGAGCACAGATTGGAAAGGAAGTAATAAAACTCTTGTCACTGTAGAAAATTCCAAAAAGGAACCTATCACAAGTTAAAAAAAAAAAAAAAAGCCCTCCTACCACTAATAAGTGATTTAGCAAGGCCACAGGAGCAACCATCCACAAATACCTACCACATTTAGTCCTAAGAGTACTACCAGCCGGACACTTTGTCTCCTTGACCCTGGGTCGTCCTGGCAGGTGGGCATATTCTCGTCTCTCTTATGTTGAACCAAAAGACTGCAAGAGAGGGCTCCAGTTGTGCGTCCGCTTCCCCAGGTTGGCGGTGACAGCGGCAGCCTCTATCTGTGCCTAAGGCCTCTCAAGCTGCGGCTTCGAGGTTTCCAGCAATCGAAGAACTTGAGTAAACAGACTCTTATCTTCCCTGGAGTCTCTGTGCTGACTGGAAGGATCATTTAGACACCAACGCATCTCCCATATATGCTCTTGGTCTCTTCACAAACCCTGGCCCACAGCCAAGGTTAGGAGCCTTTGGTTCTTACTGATTCACAATGTGCCTTCATGAGGCATCCAGTGGCTTTCCTTTATGCACCCCACTTTCTTCCTTTGTGAAAGAAAAGCACTATGTAAAAATCACTGCTATCTATCAAACACCCACTGTGTGCCAGGATGAGTGATGTGCTTTATAAATGGTATCTCACTTGCTTCTCACAACAACCCCATGGGTTAGGTATCGTTATTTTTACGTTACATAAAAGAGAACTGAGATATCCAGAAGTTATGGTAACTCCCCGATCTCTCCCAGAGAAGAGTAGAGGCAGAATTCACATTCTGATCTGTGTGAGGACAGATTCCAAAACGTTACGAAAGAGCGCACTAAGACCTGGTGAGACAGTAAGGTAGTGTCCTCAGAACTGGGATCTCTGATGGTGTTCCCATAAGTGCAAACAAATCGAAACCATCCTTTGCAGCAGCGGGCCCTGCCTTGGACGTCAGCTAGCCAAGAGCATCGTTGTTGGACTTGAAGGAAATATTCCATTCCACCTTCGCGATGTGAGGCGACAGGAGTCCCTTCTACACTCAACACCCCCAGGAAGACTTCTGTCTTTTTACTACGATCCCTTGAGGCTAGAAGATGGCAGTGGGACTCGGTGGGATATGATCCTTGCACGCTTTCAGGACTTAGTTCGTATCACTCTCTTGAGCCAGTTTGGAATTGCCAAAGCCGGGGCTAGGCCCCCTTGATCCCGTGGGGAAGTATGCAAAGAAGTTGTGAGTTTGTTCCTTGATTACATGGGTTCTCACATTGCCAGAATGGAATAAAGGGCTTTTCTATAGAAGTAAATCTCCCTTTAGGAAAATGCGATTGGACACAAACCAAGGGCCAGCTTCTACCTCTGAACAGACACACAGATATGGTTTGGCACAATGTGGTGTCCCATGAGGGTAGCTGCTTCCCTCATGCAGCCCCATGCCTTCTTGAACAAACTCCTTGGAAGAACTTCATAAAGCAGTTCTTAAGGACACTGCTGTGAACTGCCTTGATAGCTAAAAATGGAACAGTCCAGCTACCACTGGGAGACCTGAGTATTTCTCTAGCAAAAATAAGAGATAACCGGGGCCCCACAGGAGCAGGCCCTGCGAAGTCACTTCCTTCAGGAAGCAGAGTTAACATGGATGACCACTAAGTGCCACTATTAAGAGGCCCCAGGGAGACAATGGGGGCCCCTGACCCAGGAGATGCTGCCACAAGCAGGATGTGGCAGAGGGGGACCATATACCGAGCATCATGGACAAAAGATGCCATTTTGAAGAATGTTGCCTTTTCTGGGTCAGTAGGCAGTCATTCCCCGTTGTCTGCCTCTTAATAGTTATTTGGTTGCCTTTATTTTCTCAGAAAATTGGAAAATGATTGTCTTCACAGGACACCAGGCCATAATGGACGCTTAGCAGTTTGGGTTTGTGGTTAGTTTTGACACAAAAATTCAAATCCTAGACCTACAAGTGGCCAGGTTAGATCCAAAGAAAAGAAATATGCTGCAATATATCATTGTAGGATTATTATTTGTCGATTTACATTTGAAATAGCCTATTCATTTTTATTATCATTTCACTATGAAAAGTAGTTCTTTTAAGTTTTCACTGCAAAATATGGCCTTTCCATAAAAAAAAATAATAATTCATTTTCAGGATAGAAGTCTTCTAGAAATAGCCAACATCTAATAACAAAAGGTCTGATAAATGCCCACTCAAATCATTAAGTTGTCCTTATGTGTATTTTAACTCACTGTTTTCAGTGTTATTGCCCAGATAGATATGATATAAATTTCCTATACAAATGCCAAGCTTCCCACATTTGTGTATTGTTGTAGGAGAAATTTCTTGGTGATTTGGCACGTATCTACGATACTGACTCCTGAATTCTCACTAAATTATGGTGGATCACTGGTTTCAGAGGCAGTGTGAAAAAATGGGAAAGAACACAGTTTTGAAGTGAAGCCCATTGTGGGAGTCACAACTCTGCCATTTACCACTTTTCTCATTTCTTTCACCCTATTTCAATCCACCATCTTCTTTTTTTTTTTTTTTTTTTTTTTTGGTGGCAGCGGGGTGGGGGTGGGGGGGCTAGATCACTATAGTAACATTCAAATTGATCTCTCTGCTTCCACGTTGCTACTCATCCTTTATAATCCATCATCTACAACTGCTCTAGGCTTATATTTCTGAAACTGATACAAGATTATGTATATATAACCACCAGGCTTAAAGCTCTCTGATGACTTCCAATTACACTTTGAATAATAAAATTCAACGGTGCTTCCCACGGTGCTACATGATCCATCCTCCACTGAGTTCTCAGCTTATCCCATAACAATCACCTCCTTGTTTATATGTCCCATCAACATTGAGCAGCCAGAAGTTCCTCAAACACAACAGGTTCATTCCAACCGCAGTCCTTAAACTCTGTCTTCATTCTTCTCATAATACTCCCCTTGATGTTATACAGCTGCCTTGGACTCATCCTTCAGGCCCCACTCTTCTGAGGTTTCTGTAAGCTACTCCCCTCAACTCAGGAACTCTGCATTCTGTGTGCCCTAGTCTCTTTTCGTCAGGCATCACTATGTGAAAATAAATTGTCACTTGATTACTGTCTAACTTTCTTCACCAGAAAATAAGCTCCAGAGGAGCAAGCATTGTGTCTGTACCTTCTACTTCTCTATCAACACAGTGTCTGGCACTTAGGGCGGGACATGTGAATATTTCAGAATAGCATCATTTTCAGAATGGACGATTTTCAGAATAAACGATTTTCCAACCCAGCAAAAAAATGCATCATTACGATCAGCCTTGATTGTGGTGTCTTTTTAATTTATTTTACAAGCATTCAGTGTATGTCTACAGCACACCTGGGTAATTGCACACTTTTGAGAGGCTGTATGACTCTCCTGTAGTCATATCAAATGGCACTTCTCTGCTGTTATTTCCCTTGACCCCTCAAAGTTCTCAACATAATTGGCTACCCCATTCTCTTGGGTTCTCTGACACTGAATGCTAGTAATTTTCTTCCTAAGTCACTGCCTGCATTTCTCAGTCTCCTTTCCTGGCTCGTCTTCCTCAATGTATTCTCTGGATGTAGACCAGGCATGAGCATAAGGATCTCTTATTTCCAGCTGTGCAGTCTCTCTGGGTGACTTTCCCAGTCCTGTGGTATTAGAAACCAATCACTGCTATGACTTTTTATCTACAACTCAGACATGACCTCTCCTGAGAAATCTAGATTGTGTATCCAAGGGCCAACTTGATATCTGTATCTGAGGTTTACATATGAATCAGAAACTTAACATTTCCAAGATTGATCTCTTACTTTTCTCCCTGATATGTTTCCCCACCCCTAGTCTTCTACACTTCACTAAATGTATCCCAAACCACCCAGGTGTTCAAGCCAAAACTTTAGGAGCTGCTCTTCATTCTTCTTGTCTTCATCCCTCACATCAAATCCATCAGGAATGCCTATTGAATCTGTCTCCAAAAATTACCCCCAATCTCTCCACTTCTCTTTACCATCACTATCATCATCTTTCACTGGTCTCAGTATTTCAAGTCTTTCCTATTCCTGTTCAGACAAATTATTCTCAACTCCTAAGTATGATCTTTTAAGAACACAAATTAGAACATCTCATTTCACTTCTCAAGAAACTCCTTTGGTTACCCATTACAGAGGGTGGGGGTGGGAAACAAATACTTATCATGGATTATGAGGGCTCCTGGCCTCTACTTTTTTGACTACATGTTTCTACTGACTACATAATTTACTTGGCCTAAGACACTGGACTTCCTTCTCATGTCAAACTTTTTTGTTATCTTTGGTCCAGTTATGTACTCTGCTGGAAAGTTCCTCCTCCTGCTCCTTCCATCATTGAGATCACAGCTTATATCACTCCTTTATAGAAGCTTCTCCTAGCTGTCCATCGGAAGTTACATGCAGATTGTTTAGAACATCTCTGTATGTTAATTTTCTTAATAGTGCTTATCAGTAACTAATAGATATATATATATATATATATATATATATATATATATATATATATACACACACACACACATACATACATTTTATTTTACTACTCTATTTTGTATCTCTTTCCTGTATAGGAAAATAATTTCATGAAAGCTCAAACTTAATCTTTCTCATCACTGCCTCTCCAGCCCTAAAATAGTAAGTGGTACATCATAGGATTCTAATTCATATTCTTTTAGCTGATAACATAAGATGACTGTCTATGACCTTTGGTCCAGAAAACAAGTCAAATCTTGAAAAGGTGCCTTAAGTAGTTCATTCTCTGGTCTGTTAAGAAGACTTCAGTCTTCAAGCTAATGATCTATTTTTAGTATTCAAAAATCAATTCAAAGAGTCAGTTCTCTGGAAGGCCTTCCTCTGAGATATAAATGTCTTTGGGTGAAGCATTATTAAACCAAAAACACCTTCATGTGCATTTCTATATCAGTTAAGCAATCCAATTTCTTAGCAAGATCTTAAAGGATTGACTTCCTAGATGGTTTAATATTTTTTTGTAGTTTCAAGTTTTTATTTAAATTCCAGTTAGTTAACATACAGTGTAATATTAGTTTCAGGAACAGAATTTAATGATATATCACTTCCATACAACACCCATTGCTCATCACAAGTGCCCCCCCTTAATACCCATCACCCATTTGGGGCACCTGGATGGCTTTGTTGGTTAAGCATCCAACTTTAGCTCAAGTCATGATCTCACGGTTTATGAGTTTGAGCCCCACATCAGGCTCTGTGCTGACAGCTCAGAGCCCGGAGCCTGCTTCGGATTCTGTGTCTCCCTTTCTCTCTGCCCCGCCCATGCTCTGTCTCTCTCTGTCTCTCAAAAATAAATAAATAGTAAAAAAAAAAAATACCCATCACTCATTTAACCCATTCCCCCTCCCATATCCCCTCCAGCAACTCTCAGTTTGTTCTCTTTAGTTAGGAGTCTGTTTTATGGTTTGCCTCTCTCTTTTTTTCCCCTCTATGTTCTTCTCTTTCATTCCTTAAATTCCACGTATGAGTGAAGGAGGCTGTTTAATTTTGATCAAAGAAGAGGGAAGTGAATGATCAAGAGTGTGGAAATTGTTAGGGAACTAACCAGAAAGATGACTCCTGGGGTCCTTGAGTCACCATGTATAGGATTCTGAGTGTGAGTCAATAGAAATAGAGAACATTTTTGTTTTCATTATTTTGTATATGACCTCACCTGACCGTCATTCCTTCATCTTTGACAATGACCTACAAAGTCATATGTGATCTCCACACATGCCTACATTCCCTGGGAATACTTCCTATTCCTCTCCGCAATCCAAAAGCCCAAAGTTCCCTATTATCCCTAATCATTGCTGGCATGCTCTCTCTTCTGGGCCTCAGTACTTGTTCCCTCTGGCTGGAAAGCTATTCTGAGTGTCCTAAGGCTTACTCCCTAACGTTCTACCTCAGTGAGACAAGCCTTCACCACTCCATTTAAAATTATAACTCCAGCCCCCGCCTCAGGTACTCATTGCCACTGCAGCACTGCCTCTCCCTCTTATTACTTCTTTCATTTTTACCTTACCATTATCTTCATCTGATATGCTGTATATTTTGTCTGTTGTCTTGCTTCTTGCATTAGAATGTAAGTTTCAGAAATTTTGCCTGATTTTATTAGATCTGTTTTTCCAGTGCCCGAAAGAATGCTTGGTACATAGTAGATGCTCAGTACACATTTACTCAATGAACACTCACTGAATACTTAACTATCAGCTCTCTAACAGACGGGGACAATCAGACATTTCCATTAATCATATACAGGTGACAAAGGGAAAACCATACTGGAGCTATTTTTTTTTTCTCTAAAAAGCTAAATTGGATAGATTAATTACTAAGAACACAAGAAAAAGTAGTTCTCCAGTGGTGGGGGCATCTTCTGCAAGGGATACTTGGTGATGTCTAAAGACATTTTTGGTTGTCACAGTAGGAGTTGCTGCTAGCATCTGGGCAGTGGGTAGAGGCCAGGGGCACAGTGAAGCATCTTACAGTGCACAGGACAGCCCCTAGAGCAAAACTGAGACTAGACAAAACCCAGGCTAAGATGTCAGTCATGCAGAGTTCGACGAATCTTGGACTACTAGAAAAATGTTAAGTCTTTTCTTGTCCTAGGTACTGAGGTTTTACAATACTTGAAAGAAAGATTCATTATGGCACAAATTTTATAGTCATTTCCCTTGAATTGTTAGGGTTTTTTAAAAGATAATGTAACATGTTTTGCCAGTGGAAGGATGAGGAAAAGTGGTTTACTTATACTGTTCAATGAAGTTAGAATTCCTTTTACATTAAAAAAAAATCTTATTATTTTAAAATAGCACAAAATAGGACTTTAAGAGTGAGAAGATATGTTGATTTTATGCAAATCTTGAGGCTTTAAGATATATGATCAGCATGAATTATGTTGCCAAGAGTTTTTTATCTAGACGCTCTACATAGTTTATTGATAAATATGCTATATATATATCAGAGAAGCCTTATAAATTAAGAAGCACTAAAATAAAAATATATTCCTACTGCAATCTCAATTCTACAGTTGAAATACAGTAATTTGACACAAGTGCTAAGACTTAAAAAATAGTCCTCAAGCTGACTTGAGAAAATATTCTCTTATATCATAAAGAAATGACATAACACTTTACTTTGTATAAAGCATTCATCAGCTGAGAAACATTTTGACAAATGTAAAAGTAAAGTAAAGTTTCCAAAATGACTTCCATATTTGTGTGATCATTCCCTCATTCACTTTAACTTCCAGACCACATTTATTTAGTGAGCTTATGTGAAGAAAATATGAGCTGTTCTCTCTGGCATAATCTATTAATAGAAATAAGATGAACATAGAACCAAAATACAAAATGGAAGTGATAAAAGGCAAAAGAGAATTAGGTTAGCAAGGGTTAGCAGGAGAGAAGTCTGCACAGGGCTAAGCTTTGGGGAGTGAACAGAGTTTCCACAGGAGAGGACCTTCCTGGAAGGAGTAACAGTGATCAAAGCCTCAGTGAAGGTGCTTAAGGTCTGGGGATGGTTCAGTACCTGACTATTTGCATTTCTTTTGAGTGCAACATAAATGAAAAGGTGTTTTAGGGGAGAGAATTGATTATTTAAATTCAAATTCCTGAAAACTTTAAATGTCAAGCTGTTTGCATGGAGGTCAGGATAGAAGTACTGACCTGGTAAGAGGTGTTTAAAGAAAATCCTTCAAGAAGAAATATATAGTGGGATTTAAGAAACACAACAGATGAGCATAGGGGAAGAAAAGAACAAAAAACAAGATAAAAACAGAGAGGGAGGCAAACTATAAGAGACTCTTAAATACAGAGAACAAACTGGGGGTTGCTGGAGGGGAGGTGGATGGGGAGATGGGCTAAATGGGTGATTGGTATTAAGGAGGGCCCTTGTTGGGATGAGCACTGGGTGTTATACATAAGTGATGAATCATTGGGTTCTACTCCTGAAACCAATATTACAGTGATGTTAACTAGCTTGAATTTAAACAAAGAGGAAGAAGGAGGAGGAGGAGGGGAAGAAAAGGGAGTAGGGGAAGGGAGAGAAGAAGAAGGAGGAGGAGAAGGGGAAGAAGAGGAAGTAGGGGAAGGGAGAGAAGAAGGAGGAGGAGGAGGAGTGGGGAGGAGGGGGAGGAGGAAGAGGAGAAGGGGAGGGGGAGGAGAAGAAGAAATATATAGATAAGATGAAGAAAAATTGGGAGTCCCTCAAAAAAGCTTGGAAAAGAGGCAACCAAGGTCGGAACTAGGATGCTGACAATGGGAATGGAGAGGTGGGAATAGACGTATATATCTTTGTGAAAGAAGAAACAGTTGTATTCGAGACAACTCTTCCAAGAAGATCAGGAGTTAGGGAGACAGGTCAAAAGATGGCTCTGGTATGTAACATCTAAGTAAGTACCTTTAAGAGATGATACCTTTAAGAGAAACCAGGATACTAGGAATCCGTGCAGATTTGGGAAAAAAGAAAATATGTTGATTTTTAACATGTTGAATTTAAAGACAGGACATTTCATCCAAATGAATATGTCAAGATTGATACTTCAATTAAGACCTGCAGTTCAGAAGAGGGGCCAGCCAACACTAAAGATGTTGTTTTGGAAAAGTGTTCTAGTTGCTAAGATTGCTGAAGCCACAGGATGGGTTAGTATGCCTGACCTGCATTAGGTGCTGTGCAAATGGTTTCCTTAGTTAAGTTCACAGCTCAGTAAGTTACTTATTAGATCCTTGCTTTGCAGAAGAGAACATTTTTCCCAGGGACATTGATTAATGTGCTTGGTCACAAATGCATAATCGCACAGCTGGTAAGAGGCAGAACCAGGATTCTAGCTAAGGTCAGCCTGACTCTCGTGTTTCCACTGTGCTATATGGTTAAAGGAGGAGCAAAAGCAAACAGGCTGACATGTGATCCTGGAAGATGCCAATATATGGGAGAAGATGCTGTTCACATTTATTAATTTGTCTCCCTTATGTCTCATTGCATTTGTAACCAAGCTGCATGGCACAAGGAATATCCCTGTAATGTCTCAGAAAATCATCTGTAGTGGGTCTTTATGATGGACATAAATTCATTTTTTCATTGATCCTAAAATAAGCTAAGGGTTTATACAAACGAATAGTTATGAAAAGTAGGCATTTTATTATTGGCATCTTCTGAATTAGCTCGTATTGAAAGGCTAAGTCAAACTTTGCTTTCAGGGTATGCTCTATTAAAATCATAAATTTCATTTTGGGATACTCCTTGGCTTGCATACAAACATTATTATTTGGTAGTTATTGTATAACATGTACTTCTTCCCCTCTTACACTGGTGATTTCTACCTTGGAATGAGCTGAGGATATGACTGATGAGTTTACACAAAATAAGAACAGTGCTTCTAATTCCTAATGAACAGGATTTATGTGCCCAGTAAATCGTGGGATCGAAGAGCCATCAGAGTCCAGATAGAGCAAGAACATAAGATGTTAGAAGCACAAAGTAGGGACTCAAAAATTACTCTCATCAATAACCTTCTAGTGCCTGTGACCACGTTATCCATTCCCAGTCTTAGTTAGTGTGTCATTGTATTGTTATTGTTGTGGTTGTTATTGTTGCTTTGACTAGACGTAGTCAGGAAAGAGGATGCCAGAGATTGGGTCCAGGGTGTGTTTGTGATTAGAATATTAACCCCATAGCGGCATTATCTTTAATCTTGAACACCTTAAGAGAAGTCAACACACATAGCTACACACCTTGTAGGATTTAAAAACCTACAATCTATTTAATTTGTATCCCTAAAGAAAAATTTTACATCTGATGAAGTATGTTTATATCTACAAGAATTAACCAGCCTTAGTCAAGATCCACATAAATATTCAACTCTATGACAAATGGAAGATTATTTTGATTGTGAAAGAGATTATTTAAATATTTGACATAGTTTTTGAGCATTTTCTGTTGGCAAAAGTTAATGAAATGAGGAAAATATTGTGATCCTTCTAAAGGTCAGTGATTGAAAGAAAACCAAAAATGAAAGTACACAAAAATAAAAAGCTTCCACACAATGAAGGAAACCAGCAACAAAATGAAAAGCCAACCTACTGAATGGGAGAAGATACTCGCAAATGACATATCCAACAAGGGGTTAATACCAAAATGTATAAAGAACTGATACAACTCAATAACAACACACACACACACACACACACACACACACACACACACAATCTGATTTTGAAATGGTACAGGAACTGAATGGACATTTTTCCAAAGAAGACACACAGATGGCCAATAGACACATGAAAAAATACTCAACATCGGTAATCATTAGGAAAATGCAAATCAAAATCACAATAAGATACCACTTTACACGAGTCAGAATGGCTAGCATCAAAAAAGCAAGAAATAACAAGTGTTATTCTTGTTATTCCCTGTTCTCACAGGGAACCATTGTTGGTGTGAATGCAAACTGATGCAGCCAGTATGGAAAAGAGTATGGAGGTTCCTCAAAAAATTAAAAGTAGAACTACCATATGGTCCAGCAATTCCACTACTGGTATTTACCCAAAGAAAACAAAACCACTAATTCAAAAAAAAAGACATGTACCCCTATGTTTATCAAAGCATTGTTTACAATAGCCAAGATATGGAAGCAACCGAAGTATCCATCAATCGATGAATGGATAAAGTAGATACACACACACACACACACACACACACACACACACTCACAAGGGACTATTACTTAGCCATAAAGAGAAGTAGGATCTTGCCTTTGCAACAACATGGATAGGCCTAGAAGATATTATGCTAAGTGAAATAAGTCAGACAGAGACAGACAAATACCATATGATTTCACTTATATGTGTAATCTAAAAGATAAAACAAACAAATCCATACAGAGAACTGGTGGTTGCTAGAAGGGAAGGAATTTGGGGATGGACAACATGGGTGAAGGGGAGTGGGAGGAACAAGTTTCCAGTTATGGATGAATAAGGTATGAGCATGAAAGGCACAGCATAAGGAATATAGTCAATGGTATTATAATAAAATTACATACTGACAGAAGGTAGCTACACCTGTGATAAGCATAGCATAGCATCTAGAGGAGTGGAATCATTACATTGTACAACCTGAAATGTAACATTGTGTGTCAACTATACTTTAATAAAAAAAGAACCAAAAAAGAGCAGGCATAATCTTCATGGGCATATGATAGTTTAGAATTTATACAGATTTCTACACACTAAAAATGCTTCTGTTGGGGTCTGCCATTTTCTCACTCCACTCAAGTATATTGGTTAATAGACAGCATCTCCAATAACCAGGGCAACCTGCTGTTTGGCTCACTGTTTCTCCCTTACAGGCACTAGAGGGCACTAGAAGGCATGGAGACCGGAGGAGCAAGCCCCTCCTCCACATTCGCCACCTTTGTGATAGCTTCTGTCATAATTAACACCTGCAGAACACTGGGGGAGCTTTCTCAACATGGCCTTGAAATGCACAAGCTTTTTACAGCCTCCTTGTTACTCGCCTTGAATGTAACGCACAGTGTCTCATTAGAGGTAGGTTGAGAAATTGAAGTCAGGGGATTAAGTAAGGAGAAGGGAGCAAAAACCACATGGACACATAGTCTTTGGTCAAGGAAAACATTACCAAAAATACACAGTCAATTCTTAACGGTCTTTCTCCTTCCTTTCATTACCCTATGCCTATCTTCTTTACAATGACACATAAAAACTAAGCTTGATGCTTTAAGGAAGAATGGGCACATGAAACACAGGATTTTAATATGACAAATGAGGCAACAATGACTTTAAAACAGAGGATTTCGTATTTAGGAGCTTTTCCCATATTGATAGATGCTTGACTGATTTTATCTCATCATCAACCTTGGAAGCTATTAACAAAGGAGATTGCCATTTACCATCTGTGATGTCCTGGCAATAACTTAATATTGTTCTGAAGGTTTAATCCAAATTGATTTAATTCTGCAAACATTTATTAATCTCATAAATGTCTGGCACCATACTAGGGGCTAGTGGATACCAAGATAAACAGTACAAAGTTTTTTCTTTTTACTTCCAAGGACTAAAACCTTACAAAAATGGTAAGACAGGCATATTCGGAAGTATTATACAGAGTAGAACATAAGAAATTTTATAAACAAAGTGCTCATTCATTCATTCATTCACTTATCCAATAACTGTTGTAAAAACACTGGTTAAAACAACAGATGTGGGCTCTGTTCTATCCTCATGGAGTTGTCAGTCAGTTGGGGAAAAGACAATAGACTAATGTGATAAAGAACCCTTTGCCATACAAGGAGGTTCTAAAACTCTGTCTTAAAAAGGTGGGAAAAGAAAAATTTTCATAGGAGCTGTCAATTATAGAAGCAACACATTCTAATGAAAAGGGAAAGCATTCTAGGTACACTAAGCAGCCAATGTGATAATCCTAAAAGAGGAAAGAGCTTGGCATATTAAAGGAACCCAAAGAAGACCAGCAGGCTGGAATGTAATAAATGGTATGCAGAGAACCGGGTTGTATGGATCCCGGCAGAGGACAGCAGGGGCTGAAAAACAGAGCACATCTAGCCACAGGGAACTGAAAGGTTTCATAAGGAAGGTTCCCATTTGAGAAAGATGAATATGATTTTGATAAGCATGAGAGTGGATGGCAGGACTTCTGAATAAAAGCAATGCTATGAGCTCTGTGCCTGTTTTGGACCCTAGCAGGTGGAGGATAGAGCTCTGGCAGTTGAGTAGTAGGCTACGGACTCAGGTTGGAACGCATTACAGAGGATGCAGAAAACTTAATGGTTCATTAGGGAATGAGGGTCTCACAGACAGTATTATTGCCAAGGAGTGATACTGTGTAGTTCTGGTTCAGGAAGTCTAATTTGGCCCCTGCATGTGTTATATACTGGAAGAGATGGAAAGAGAACTTAGAGTGAGTCCCTATAAAACTCTACACTGATAGTCAATGAACAGGGCATCAGGTCTTACAGAGGGAGTAAGAAAAGTGTACTGCTGAGGCAAGTATGGAAATCTAATTGGCTGTGAGGATCAAGATAGAAAGAAAAGTCCAAGGAAAGTCGAATTTAATCTTGGGTGACTGAGAGAATATGAATGCTCCTACTATTCGTTATGGCTAGATGGCATGACGGTGAATTTTATGTGTGAGAGAGAGTAAGAGGAGGAGAAAGAGAGAGAAAAAGATGGAATCGAGACCCGAATAAACCAAGGAACTTGGAAGGATCACGGCAATACTATTAGGGATAGTCATACAGCCCTTGAAGCCATTATCCAGTATCCAGATTTCACTGACGGAAAAATGGAAGCTCAGCTAAAGAGCAAAAATAGAGGATAAGATGGGATACTGTTTTTGAAGAGATTTGATTTGAGGTAATAGAAGGATAAGCAGCCATCATAACGCAGACCAAGAGCTTCAGGAGGACCAAACCCAGAAATACAAGTTTAGGAGTATTCTGCATAGAATGGTTGAAGTGTTGAGAGACAACGTGTGGAAGAAACACAAGATGACAGGAGGGATGAAGAAAAGGAGAAAGGAGAGAAATGATGGGAAGAATAACAAAAAGGAAAACAAGATTGAAGAGCAGAGGGCTAAGAATTACACCTTTAGAAATCCCTAACTTTATGAAGAATTTTTTTTAATGATTTATTTTTTAGAGCGAGAAGGAGAAAATAGGAAGGCATAATGAAAAAGAGGCAGCAGGGGTGCTTGGGTGGCTCAATTGGTTGAGTGTCCAACTTTGCTCAGGTCATGATCTCGCAGTTCATGAGTTCGAGCCCCATGCTGGGCTGTGTGCTGACAGCTCGGAGCCTGGAGCCTGCTTCAGATTCTGTGTCTCCCCTTCTCTCTGCCCCTCGCATGCTCATGCTCTGTCTCTCTCTGTCTGTCAATAATAAATAAACATTAAAAAAGATTTCAAAAAAATAAACAAAAGAAAAGAAAAAGAGGCAGCAAAATACAAAAAACAGTGCTGAGGAGAGAGTAGGACTGTAATTAAACAAAGTCACACTTTTATGCCACACTTTAGTTCAAACACTTTTCAAAAAATATTTAATTATATATAATTTAAGTATAGATATGCCCATATAGAGAAAATGGATGGAGAAAACATTTCATTATAAAGGAAACAATAAAATACAAGGAAATAGCTATACCCCCAATCCAGAAACCATAAAAAATACTTGCCAAATACCATCAAATCTGAACCCAGATGAAGGAGGATAACAAGAAGAAAAGCACACCTGCTCAATCTTCAAAAACAATTTTTTTAGGTTTATTTATTTATTTGAGAGAGAGACAGAGACAGTGTGAGTGGAGGGGCAGAGAGAGGGGGAGGGAGAGAATCCCAAGCAGGCCCCACTGTCAGCACGGAGCCTGACACCTGATGTGGGGCTCAAACCCACAAAATCATGAGATCACGACCTGACCGACAGTAGACGCTTAACCGACTGAGCCACCCAGGTGTCTATACAAGTATAGACATGTATAGACATCATTATACCTCCTCAGTCTTTAATCAGGACACAGATTTCCCTGTAAACCAAATGCGTGTCACAGTCCTGGAAAGTCCTGCTCTGGTTTTGAGTAAAGCAGCAGCATGTAAGATAGGTCACAGAAAAACAAAATGGGGGGAGTCTGGGCCCAACTCTGCAGAAGGACAGTGGACACATGTGTGAGGGAGTCTTGTGTCTTCCACTTGGTTCTTCAGCCAAGAGGGAGGAGCGAGCCCAGGGGCAAAGGAAACTGAAGGAGGGAAAGGGAAACAGTGGACTTTAAAAACTACCAGCCAAGGGCCTGTGACTCAAGGGACTTTATTCTAAGCCACACTTGTATGAAAGAAACTAAAAAGAGAGATGCTTCCCTGGGAGGAGGCGTGTAACCAGGTGAGAGAGAGTTTCCAGGCTCTAGCCTGAAGCAAGAGTGCAGTGTGTTCGCTCACCTCCTGTCT
The DNA here is from genome assembly GCF_018350215.1 of Panthera leo. Classification (NCBI taxonomy): domain Eukaryota; kingdom Metazoa; phylum Chordata; class Mammalia; order Carnivora; family Felidae; genus Panthera; species Panthera leo. Next base: position 15,130,197 of record NC_056687.1, read on the forward strand.
TGCTGCCCTTTCCCACACAATTCTTCAACAAACTGCTAACCCTGTGGAAACAAAGGAAAAATAATCTTAAAGGATCCCACATGGAACGTAGGTGCACGTGGTGCAGAGAAATAAAAAGAGAAAAATAAAAATCAGCAAAAGACCAATAAGAACAAATTCTTCCAAAAAAGATTTTAGGCAACTCTTCATTTTCTCAAGTAAATGGTAGACAGGATGATTTCCTGAGGGAACAGGCAATGATGCCGGAAAGAGGAGATAAAAGCATGCAAATCAGAGATTTAAAAAGGTGTGTGGGGGGGTGGGGGGATCAATTAATATAACTAGCAAAGGAGTGAAAGAGTAGCGTGAATGTTTTAGAGAAAAAAAAAAAAACACATTAGAATAACCAAGAAGAATCAACAGAAATGAGAACCATAAAACCATGGACAGGCTTAGGAAATCTCACAGAACAAAATGGAAAAGAACGAGGCTTGTTAAATTCTCACAAAAATGGGGACAGATACAGAAGACAGAAAAAGATATTCAACATATGTTTTGCTTCATTAGTAGTCCTAGAAAAGAGACCACCACAAGTCCAGGAGGAAAAATTTCCAAGAATATAAGGGAAAATAAGTTTTCCCGAATTAAAACAACAATCATTCTAGGCAGATTCCTGGAAAAAATAAACTTTAAAATATTCTAGTAAAGCTACTTAATCTTTTGTTAAAGATTTTATTTTTGAGTAACCTCCACACCCAGGGTGGGACTCAAACTTACAACCCCGAGATCAAGAGTCTCATGCTCTACCGACTGAGCCAGCCTGGTGCCCGAAGTTACTTAATCATAAAGATAAAGAAAATCTTTATGTGACCGTAAGGAAGGAATAACATGAGTGCCCTTTGACCTCTCCTTCCTAACTCTATGTCTGAAGACAGGAGACAATTTTGAAAGTAAGAGAAAGACTCGTATTCCTCTCTTTGTTCATCAAGTATAGACATGTATTCTGGAGCACGCAAGAATAGCCCACCAACACCGCCCCCCAAACCTGCCCTGGAAAATTTGATTCATAAAAATATCCAGCCAAAGAATATGTAAATCAGAATAAATACCTAGGAAATTGAAAAGTTATAGTAAAAAGTTATAGTCAAAGTTATAGTAAAAAAAACACAAAAACCTAGTTATCAGCCTTGAATCTTTTAATATTAGTACAGAGATCAATCAACCCATGAAAAGCAATTGGAGGGAACACTATGTAAATGTTATAAATTTCAATAATGTGAAAGTAATGATGTAATTCACCCAAATGGGCAGGTGGTAAAATTGAGGAGGTGGGAAGACATGTAAAGTACACTTATGGCTGCTTCTGCACAGTAACAAGGGACGCCATTGTTAATAATTCTTCTGGATTCTTCTGGGTGGCCCGGTCAGGTAAGTGATCAACTCTTGATTTCAGCTCAGGTCAGGATCTTGCGGTTCGTGAGTTTACGCCTCGCACTGGGCTCTGTGCTGGCAGTGCAGAGCCTGCTTGGGATTCTCTCTCCCCCTCTTTCTCTGCCTTTCCCCTCCTCACTCTCTCACATGTGCTCTCTCTCTCCTAAAATGAATAAATAAACTTCAAAAAAATTAAAAAAGACTAATTCTTCTGGATGACATCAAGAGATACTTTCTGAAGTTGAAATCTGTAGTTACGAATAATGATCCCAATATTCATGTTTTTCATTACATTTTCCTTAAATCAAGAGGGATTTTTGGGGGCGCCTGGGTGACTCAGTCAGTTAAACGTCCGACTTCAGCTCAGGTCACGATCTCACAGTCCGTGAGTTCGAGTCCCGCATCAGGCTCTGGGCTGATGGCTCGGAGCCTGGAGCCTGTTTCCGATTCTGTGTCTCCCTCTCTCTCTGCCCCTCCCCCATTCACGCTCTGTCTCTCTCTGTCTCAAAAATAAAAAAAATAAAAAGTTAAAAAAAAGAGAGATTTTTGGTGATTAACTTGTTTTGAAAACAATTCCTGTAGTTTCACTTCAGCATCTTTTCCTTAAAGGCATCGGAATTTAAACCTAATAGATGTTTAAAGAAGAAGTTTAAATCGCCAGTCCAAAGTTGAGGCCTGAAGTATTTTCTTTAACCACTGCCTGTGGACCCCAGCTGAGGGTTTAATTTGACCTTCGAGTTTCCGTGCAACTGGGTATTAGCTGATGGCAGATATTTGGTAGCATGGACTCAATAATCTGAGAACTCTAAGAATATATTACATTCCAAGGTAAAAGGAATTAAGGCTCTAGATGTTTCAAGGTTTTTTTTTAATCCATATTTATAGGAAAGAAAATGAAATTAAACAAAAGAAAAAAAACAGAATGACAGAGATGTCTATTAGAGCAAACATCAAATTAAGGCCAATAAACTACCAAGTGTTTACTCCTGAGATGCTGTGCCTTTCAAAATGGCATAATGACAGCATCCATCGTCACTCCGCTGTCAGAAAATGACAGTTGCCTGTATCGGCTCTACTCCCAATGCACGGACTATCATACAGTGAAAACTTGGACGTGACAGAACCAACTTTCTGCCCTACAACCAGGAGTCTGTGGGGACTAAAGCAGTCAAAAGGAAGAATCATCACTCCAGAAGGAGTGAGCATATAAATTTAAATCAGTAGCAAAGCACAGCTCCGTTAATGAAGGAAGAAGAGCCAGTTCCAAATTATCTCCCTTAGTTAGTCACCTTCCCCAACCCCGACAAATGAATTAATTTGTAGGTCTATTCCTGCTAAATTAAAATCCATCTATCTTCCCTTGGGATTTTCTCCTCCTATAGAAATAGAGGTTTCTCTTTCTGAGCTGTCCTCTGAAGCTTTCAGCAGGAACCGGAATTCTAAAATAAGAAATCCTTTAAAACATCAGGTCCATATCTTACACATAAGAAAAATATCTAATGCTTTTCACGTAAAAAAAAAAATCTTACTTTCAACAAATGTTAAAATACTGGCACAATGAGAGTTACATGAGCGTCATACATTAGGCTCCTAGCTGTATGCTGCTTTTTCATTTTCAAAATACCCATTTGGTCTTCACTATAGATAAGATACTAATAGATCTAGTTTTTGGAGAAAAAAAAAAATCCCAACAACTCAGTCCTCCAAAGGTCAAATTACAATGGAAGCGGAACCAGATTGGGCTCAGGGGTCCTGATTCAGATTCTGAGTGTGTTCCACTCTTTTGAACTACAAACATCATTACCTTGGATGCCTAGAGAGCTTCAGTGTCCCCTCTCGTGAACCAATCCAACAAATCCTTTAAATGTGATACTTTGACAACATGAATGTACTCAAAAGAAACTGTTCAAGGATTCATTCTTATATTCTGTGGATATTTACTGAGCCCTATTACATGCATGACATTCAGAAAGCTAGGCAGTTCAAGAATGAGGAATATGGATAAAAAGAGGGAAGTAAACAAATAGTTGGCATATAAGGTCAGAAATATGTAATATGAAACATGATCTTAAATCTCCTTTGTATTCTGCATCCCTGCACTAATGTTCTGCAGTCAGTCATTAAATGAGACATATGATCTCCAGAGAAAGGGTCACCTAAGAGGTGTGTGTAGGTCTTAAATTGTGAATAAAATTTCATAAGAGTGAGCAATCATTAAGCATTCCTGCTGTATTCAGTACCAAAATATTAAAATTCCTGCTACATAGTGAGGTACACTGCAAAGATAAAATTTTTAATATAACAATGCTATAAATAGTTAACATTGACTTGTCCATCATATACTTTCGAGTTACCATTGACCAATCTTTGTCCTTCTCCTCTTGATTACAATGATGGAAGGTAATGAACTTTTACCATTGGAAAAAGACTCTCCTATCATGATCAAAAGCATATGTATTTTAAAATCTAAATGATGCTCTGATACCTATTGAATACAAGATCTTTCTTCTGAAATTAACAGTCTTACACAGACTTCCCAAAAATGTGCACCACGACTTTTGAAAATTTCTAATGAGCTACCAGAATTTGAAGTATACTCACCCATATCTAGCAGAGCAATCCTTTCTTGTGTTTATTTCACCATGTCTAACTTCAGTCTATGTTCCTAAGAAGGAACGTAAGTATCCTTTGTACAAATATTTCATTTTCTCATTCTCAACACACTTTCAAATCACCATGAAAATAAACAGATGCACTATATTGCATTTCTGGTTATATCTTCCCTGGACCATCAACCAAAACCAAAAGATATACAATCTCTTGAATATTCACTTTGGAAAGCAAACAGTGGTCTGGATAATTCAAAAGAGTGAATTTATCAAGATTATTCATAATTGCCTTTGTAATGCATTATATGTTTTTGGCAGATCAGACTGTTACATTTGCTAAGACAAAGCACATAGAGAAAAAGGATCAACTAGAGGGTTAGAACATCTTATGATAATTCACTCAGAAATAACAAAAATTTGATCATATGAGACAGAGTCAAAAATGAGTAGGAAGAGTTGAGCCTGAGAACCAGGCAAATGTATTTATACAGAATTGAATATTGCTCATTTTGTAGCAGGAGTAAAGGTGGGCATTTGGGATGAGGCAACGGATCCAAGAAACTTATCACCTTTAATTCCAGGAAAAGCTTCCAAGAGAAAAGGGCCATTAAAAAAAAAAAGTAATTTTAGGATAAATAGATGTTTGTTGAAACTATAGGTAGATATCAGTATATACCTTGTCTATCTTCTGATAATGCTGGTATGAGCCTACTGCAGAGAGTGGCATAGAGAGAGACCTGATTTGTCAGAGGTTAGATATACCCAATAATGGCTTATTTTGGCTTACTTTGTGAAGGATTTCTATCCCTTTGTGGGCCCTGGCCATATATGGACCTCTTAATTCTATTATGGCCCAGATGGAATGCTTGTTCTATTTCAAAGAAGGTGGAGCAAAGAATGAACAGGGCACTGACATTTACTATGTCTACTGGAAGAGTAACTCAATTGCTACTGAGAAGATATCCGAAACATTGTCCTCAAATCAGAGGCAGTATGCCATCCTCAGATGGAAATTAAAATAATGATGAGGCATTCAAAAATTTCTGCCACAGAATCTAAAATCATGGTGGGTGTCACAAACAGAAAGGAGCAATGCACCAGCTTATATAATTTTGATGTACACTGTGAAATTTGGAAGCATTCCATCGGTTAACGGTTTATTTCTGCTGGATTCGGTACGAATGTATTGATTTTCAATTGACAGTGGGAAATTATTATCACTATCATCATCCAGTTAAACAACTCATTGTCCAATTTGTGGTAGGATGTATACTTACAAATTTCATAAAAATAAAAATGCAGCTGATAGGACTTTCTTATTGTTTATACAAGTAAATAACAAAATGAGAAGCCAAATACTGTATATGCTTCCACTAGAGGGCTAAACAATGCCAAACCATCCAGATGTAAAGTTAAGTTCAGTCAACCAGTATAATCAGCCACTTGCTAAGTCATATCCTTTTCCCATTTATTTGCCAAGCCAAATCTCCTGTCTGTGTTTTTCCAGCTGGTGTATTTTATAAAATTGTGGCTATCAAGGTGGCTGTGTTTGGGGAGCTGTTTTCTATAGTGCATTACTTTTGAATTCAGCCTTAAGCTTTCTTATTCTACATTGAGAGTCATCTTGATGTTTCCGCAAGAGAATACTAGAAAATGTCATTAAGTGTTCAGACACAGTGTAAAACATATTATTTCTGAGCCAGAACAATCACTGAATTTATTTTGCACGAAATCACTGTTTCACCACAGTTAGCCCCTTGTCAAACTTGATTCATCCTCTGCATTACTGTTTTGAAATGGTAGTTTCTATGGGCTGGTAGTGATTCCTCAAGTCAATTTTGAGGAGCTCCTTAGAAAGTGAATTTCGGAAATTCCAGTTGGTTAAATAGCTGTGATTGTGCCTTATCCACCCTCGGTCCTCTGTTTCAAAGATTCTCAAAGGCGATGTAATATGAAAACAGTCATACACAAAAGAAAAGGCTATTTATAGACATGAAACTCAAACTGTCCCTTAGGATGTCTTTCTGGAAGGTGAAATGGCAAGGAGTGATTTCTTTCAGAAGGATCTGGCTTCCGGAAGTACTAATATTCTTGAACACTTTGAGACTTCACATCCCCTTTCCTACAAGTCATGTTTGCATTGCTGGTGAGGTACGTCTTTTTATATATTTTTTTTCTCTTTAACTCTGAGTTAGAGTAAAATATAGGATGGAAATGAAATCATATTCCCCCAAATCATAGAATCATCTCATCTCAAGGCTGAAAAGGGACTTTGACTCCTGAAGTCCAATACCATATTCCTATTCTCCACTGCATGTAGAAGTCTAAACATATTTTTTCTCCATCTTATGATTACATGGTTCATGAGTTTGAGACCTGCATCAGGCTCCGTGCTGAAAGTGTGGAGCCTGCTTGGGATTCTCCCTCTCCCCTCTCTCACTCTCTCTCTCCCCCTCACTCTCGCTCTCGCTCTCTGCCCCTCCCCCACTGTTTCTCTCTCTCTCAAAATAAATAAATCAACTTTAAAATTTTTTAAAAAATGAAAGACGCAGGGTATTCCTTTACTCCAGATACAATCTGAGCAAATAAAGTTGCCTGGGACTGTTACTTCCCATGTACCAGACTGGGATCTTTACATCTCCCTGGTGATTCATACTAAATTTACTGCCCACTCAGATCCCTAAAGTGTGCAATGCAGCCAGTAAGCCTCATCTTTTCCCTTCTGTAATTGTCTTCATTCCTTTGTAATCCAAGAATAACATCTCACAATTATCACCGAAATTGATACAGGCCATGAATACTGTCTACCAAAAATTGTTGGATCCAGATTCTTTCCTCCCATATTATCTGCCAGTGGCAATTATTTTTGGTAATTCGTAGACAGAATCTGGAATCAAACCACTACTGGGTATCTAGCCAAAGAAAACAAAAGCACTGAACCAAAAAGATACAGCTACTCTTACGTTTTTTTTTAAGAAACCATTTTATCTTATATAATTCATTAATTTTTTAAGTAGGCTCCACACCCACCGGTGGGGCTTGAACTCATGACCCTATAATCAAAAGTCACTTATTCTACCAGACAGGCACCCCTGCGCCCTGTGTTTTCTGTGGCATTACTTACAAGAGCCAAGATATGGAAGCCACCCAAGTGTCCATCGGTAGATGAATGGACAAAGAATATTACTCATCCATGAAAAAGGATGTGATCTTGCCATTTGTGATAATATGGATGGACCTAGGGGGTATATGATAAGTGGAAGAGGTCAGAAAAAGACAAATACC